>NC_142049.1:50088931-50424764 GCF_982192425.1 Myodes glareolus
CACCATTGATCCCAGAACGTAGGAGGCAGAGGCAGAGGCAGGTGGATCTTTGTGAGTTCCAGGTCAGACTGGTCTACAGAGTAAATTCAGGCCAGTCAGACTTATATAGGGAAATTCAGTCTCAAAAAATTAAAATATCAAGAGTTGAGCCTGGGTTCTATTCTAGAAAAGGAGGAATACATAGCCTTTGCCGCCTGCGCACTGCGTGCCTGCTGCACCTGCTGCATGTTTCAGATCTCCCCTCCTGTTAGACATCTAGACTGTTTCTGCTTGCACGGCACTTATCACATTGATCTGGGTGTGTGTATGTGTGATCCACTCTGAGAAGGCTGGGCCAGCCTTCCGGACCAGCTGAGGAGCCGGCCTTCCGGACCAGCTGAGGAGCCGGCCTTCCGGACCAGCTGAGGAGCTGGTGATCAGTTAGCCACCAAGCTCTTCTCTGAGTCCTAGGACTCTGTACCCAAGTTCTCCTGAAAACTACACTGTTCTCTGCTGTAAAGGACGAGAAAGAAGTTGCCATTGCTCATGCACACATTCTTGTTGTAGAACAGGCGTGCATTCACATGGGTCCGTGGATGATTTTAGCCTTTCCAGTTGCAGGGGGACTAAGATGCTCTCCCTCAGCCAGGGACCTTTTTTATTCTCCAATTTACAACTTTAGCAAGTTGATTTCCATATCCCCAAAACATCCTAACTGAGCTTCCAAAGGGACAATTCCAAATGCAAATTCTCAATTAAGGAATTATCATGACAGTGTGCTGGATTTTTCCCAACCAAGTTTTGAATAGGCTTCGTACCCTTGGGTGTAGTGGGAGGCTGCTTGTTTGTTTCCCAATCGCCCAGACTGACCTATTAGCTCTAACTTCTTATCTGCTAGCTCCTATATATTAATTTAACCCATTTCTATTAATCTGTATATTGCCACGAGACAATGTGGCTTATCAGGTAAAGTTCAGGTATCTGTCTCAGACAGGGCTACATGGCTTCTCCCCTGACTCCACCTTCCTTCTCCCAGCATTCAGTTTAGTTTTCCCCACCTAACTCTGTTCTACCCTATCAGGCCAAGCCAATTTCTTTATTAACCAATGGTATTCACACATCACCTCCCCTTTTCTGTTTAAATAAGAAGGAAGGTTTTAACTTTAACATAGAAAAATTACATACAACAAAACAGGTTTATTATAACTAAGAAAAACTGTATAACTATCAATTCTTCAACTCCATCAAAGACTCCAGAAGGACATAATATTACCTAAGTAAACAGGAGGTGCATTGTAGGCAACTTCCAAAGCTCTGGAATTGACAGAGACATCTCGCTGCCTGGACAGTTACCCAGAGTTCTGTACTGTTGGGGCATCCATCTTCAGCCCACAGGCCCATAGTATCCTGCAGACTTTTCCATGAAGCAGGAAACTTCAAATACAGTTCTGCCTATATTGGCAGTCTGTCAGTCACTTTCTTCTGTGTCCTGCAGAATGTCTGACTCTTTCATGAAGCAGGAACTCCAAAGGACAGTCTCACCTTTAAGCAAGTTCAGCAGTCATTTCTTTGTGGGTACTGCATGTCCAGTTCACCCAACATACCATCAAGGAGTCCAAGCAAGAGCAGTTCCTTGCCCAAATGGCTAACAAACTCCATAAGGAGCCTTTTCAATGATCCTTTTGAATTTATTGGCGCTGCCAGGAGCAGACGTGTCTCACTGTCATGAAAAGTCCTAAGTTCTTAAAACATTTTAAATACCATATTCTGTAGTCTTTGAAAGGTTTGAAGAATGCCTATCCATCTAAAATACATTTCTGTACATCTAGAAAATATAACTAACATGACTATAAGCTTGACTGTTATAGATAATTATCTATTAACCTGTATTTCTTAATTATACATCATATTTTAAATGAAATGCACAATCACAATACCTTAATCAATATATATATATATATATTTATAAATATATAACAAAATTGACCTTAAATTTGTATCAATAAACCAAGATCCATACCAATGCAAAGTACCCATCTCTATCCCACTTGGGAAACTCTCAGACCATGATTCACATATGTTAAACAGAAGATGCTGAAGACATAGGACAGATTAAGGCTACATGCCTACATTCCAGAGCCAGCTGAAGCTGTATAGTTTTCCCTACACATTCATCCATTCCTGAGTTTGTTCATGCACTTGTTCATTTATGTGTCCACTCACGCACTTGTTCATATGTGCATTCATTCATTCTTGCATCCATTCATACATTCATTTATTACTCCTTTTACTTAACAAGCACAACAGCTTCTTTGCTAATTGATTGGAGTACACAGGAGAGCAAAACAGATTTTTTTTCCCACCGCCATGAAACACTGCTGCAGAGGATTGGTGAGGGAAAAACAATTAGCAAGTGATGAATCACAAATCTGTGGTTTGCTGTGAAGGAGATGTACCTTGAACCGCGTGGAAGCATCTAACAGGCTGACTGACTGGAACTGAGAGTTCTGGGGACTAACAGTTCTGGGCTAAGCTCAGGGAAGGAGAGAGAAGGAAGAGAAATGAAAGGGTGGGTGGTTGTGGGAGATCAAGGAAATGTGCACAATGAGGGCGGGGGGGGGGGGGCTCACTCGGTAGAGTGCAGGCAGGGCATGCCCAGAACTCCATGTCCCCAACACTTCATGAGCCGGAATTGCTGGTGCACACCTGTTATCCCGTCCCTTGGGTGGTGGAGGACGGAGGCTCAGGGTAGTCCTTGCTCTTTAGTGTGTTAGAAACCAGCTTGGGCTATATGAAACCTTGTCTCAAAACAAAAGCAAAACCCAAATCCAAACCAATGAAGGTGTCCCAAGAAGAGGTACACTGCATCGAGGCCCCAGGGTAGGCAGCTGTTAGAGGCAGGAGAAGCCCCTTGGAGAGACTTGGTGAATGTGTGGTGGCCCAGCATTGAGTTGGGGTTAGCAGTGGGCTGGTAATGTGTCAAAAGAGGCCAGTGCACATGGAAGGAGTTAAAGTGGTATTGGAGATGAGCTGGGAAGAGTTCCCATGGGGAGGTAGTTGTAGGTGGGAGGTGGAGGTGAAAATGAGAATGAAGCTAGAGGTTGGTATGCCGCAAGGTGGTGGAGAAAGATCCAGGTCCCCCAAACTTTCTCCCTCCTCAGCTAACCTGCTCTGCTCCTGGGAGGAGGACCGAAAGTTGGTCCTTCGTGGCTGGTCCCTCGTCTTCATCTTCCTGGCAACATTGTTGGTGTTCAGCGTGGTGGATGGGCGGATGGCCTATGTGCACGGCCCTTACACTGGCTTCATCGGCCTCTGGATTGACTGCAGGAGGCATAAGTGTGCCAACGTGGGCCAAGTCACTGGTCAGTGCATAGGTTGTGGGTCCTACTAATTGGGTGCCAGAGGTGCCTGTGGGTCGGGCCAGTGGCACTCTCCTGGGAGTCTCTCCAGGGGAGTAGCTTAGGACTCACATGGGGGCGTTATTATTGTTGGTTGTTGGAGGGTGACTCTGTGAGTGGCAGCAGAGTTAGTTTAGAATTTCCAGGGAGTGATTTTGGTGATGTGAGTGGAGCTAATGTTTTTCCATTTTCATTTTTTGGGAGTGCTGAAGCTAGAACCCAGGTGAAAACTTTCTGCACCCTGATAAGCCTCTCCACCGACACAACAATCTAAATCAGACCAAATCAAATTGAATTAGAAAAAGCCCAGATTTAATGGGTAAAACGCTCCCAGATGATCTTCCAGCCCCCCAGAGAGAAGACAGAAAAGAGAGACTGAAAAACGACGTATCTGTTTTCTGGGGGTCAGTTTAAATACCGTGTGGGAGTAGTCTTGAGCATCTCTGGGGGAGAGGTCATCATTTGGCAGTTTCCTTGAGATGCACCAGGGTTTGAAGAGAGATGGGGGAGGAGGGGGCTTGGGGTGGAGCTTCTTCCTGAACATTCCAGACTCTTTGGGTATATGGACGCCAGGAGCTGGGGTGGAGTTTTCACCCAAACACCAGACCCTTGCACACCTCCACAGGGGTCTCCTACTGAGCCATGCATGCCCCCATGCACACACTCCACAGGGCCCTACTGCTGAGCCATGCCCCCATGCACACCTCCACAGGGCTCTCCTACTGAAAGGTTCCAGACAGGTGCTGAACTACTTCCATCCTCTGCCTTGTTTGAGACAGGGTTTCATGTAGCTCTGACTAGCCTCCAACTCAGTGGGTAGCTGTGGATACCCTAGGATTTCTGATTCTCCTTCCATGTGCTGGGATTTCAGACAAGTGCCACCAACATCCAGTTCACCACAGTGCTGTGGATGGAATGCACGGCTTCAAACATGCTAGGCAAGCCTTCTAATCAATGAAGCTATATCCCCAGGACCCTAGACTTCTTTCACTTTGTATTTTGAGACAGATGAGGTCTAGGTCTCACTAAATTGCTCCGGCAGGCCTTGAAATGGCATTCCTCCTCAGCCACTGGAATACCTAGGAAGACAGTGTGTGCCACCGGACCCTGTATTGGCAGGATTTTGCGGATTTGTTGGGCTACTCATGGTATGAGAGGGAATGTTGAGAGAGAGAAAGAGAGCATGCGTGTGTGTGTGCAGACATGACTGTGCACGTGTGCGCATGCATGTGTGCGCTTGTGTATGTGTATATGCATATGCGCACATGATGTGTGTATGCGTGTGCATGTGTATGTGTGTGTGTGTGTGTGTGTGTATTGGGGGTAACTAGTTATCTCTCCAACTCTCCTCCCCAGTTTACATTCACATGAGCAAGGGCTTCATATTCCTGGCCCTGGCCCTGTGCCTCATCCTCCTGCCCACCATGTTCCTCTCCTTTCGACCAGTCTGCCGCCGCTTGAACAAGATCGACTTCCTCTTCAGTTTCTTCAGCATTGGCATCGGTAAGTGTTGGAAAGGACAGGGCTGCTTGGGGAGCCCCCATCCTACCCCAGAGCCTCCTTCCTAGAGCTGTGGCTAGACTTTCAATTATGTTGCTTTCTCCATAGCTTGGGTTGGCCTTAATCTCACTCTGTAGTCCATGATAGCCTTGAATATATCATTTTCCTGCCTCAGCATCCTGAAGAGATAGGATTAAGGGCCTATGTACACCAGTTCTGGCTGATGGCTTTGTTTCCCATTTTCCCGTTCCCTCTCTCCGAGTATGTTTCAATTTGTTGTGTGTGTGTGTGTGTGTGTGTGTGTGTGTGTGTGTGTGTGTGTGTGTTTACGTGTGGCAGATCAGGGAGGTTGTCTCTGTCTCTCTCCTCTTCCTGGGAGGGGGTTCCCCTGTCTAGCCTCCTGTCCTTCTCTGGCCCCACCCCAGTGCAGGGTTCCTGATTCTCCTCAGCCTGACGCTCTTTGTCGTCAACTGCGATAGGCTGCGCCCGAGGCCACAGGTATCCTACCTGCTGGCCTTCTACCTGTGCTGGTGCGCCAGCGTCTTGATGCTGTGGGCCGGTGAGGGCGGGGCCTCGGATGGAAGGGCGGGGCTTGGGTAGGGCAGGGCAGGGGCGGAGCCCAGGAAAAGGGGGTCAGCCTCCAGGGCCAGGGTGGGGGCCCGAGGTGGGGCTCAGAGTCGAGTGCCCACCGGGTCCCTTCCCACAGGAACTCTGTCCTTCTTCAACCAAGTGCGAATGTGGAGCTACACTACGCCTCTCATGGAGCGAAGGGTCAGCTACTTCCGTTGGGCCTTGAGACACCAATTGCCGCTGCAGTCCAATTCGGACCAGACTCCATCTGCTGAAAGCAGCTTTGTGAACGACCATGGAGCTTCCTCACGGGGGGACTCTGCAATTTCTCAGAACACTGAGGAGTCCCCGCAGCCAGATTCCTCCACCTCTGTCCCTGTGACTCCGCCACCGTCAGACCTCCCTTGAGGTCCCACGCTTCTCCTGAGAGCAGGCAGCACCCTCGGGAGACAGGTGGCAAGCACCGCTCCCCTGCACTAGGACCCACCCCTTGTAGTCTGAGTCTTGGCAAGGAACCCACCCTGGAAGTCTTCCAATGCTCAAGGCTGAGGCTATGTCCCTCTGAGCAGACACTGGTTCACGGTCCCAAGCAGCCGGAGCAGTGTGGCCCCGCCCCCAAGCCGGGCGATGATCCGCCCCACAGGCCGCGCCCCAAAGGCATTCTCCATCCTTTGGTCCAGCCACTCTCAAGTAGTCCCCTCCAGTGGCCCCAGATGGATACTCTGCAGCCCATCCTTGGGGGGAGGGGTTCCCGCCCTTCTGTGGACAGACCCCTCCCCAGGAAGTCAAGGCTTGGTATAACATCCTGCCTCCTTCCTGGCTTCCCATACTCTATAAAACCAGGTCGGCAGCCCAAATTTTCAGTGTCCGATTGCTTGTTATCTCTCCAGAAAGGGCCAGGTCTAGCTGGAGCGGACCTTCCTGACGTCTCTAACTTCACCTTTGAGATCTGAGTCTTTTCCTCGCCAGAGTGGACTCATGTGGCATCCCTGACTTGGTCTGAGCCTTTTGTCGGCAGCTGTCTCAGCCCCATCCCTTTGACCACCTGTGCATGTACCCACCCGTCCCTTTCCACAAGCTGAGATCCACTGGGGAGGTCCTGACCTCAGCTGGTTGACTTGGTACCCAACTTTGGAAGGCCAGAGAATGTCAGAACTTGAACTCATTTGCTGCATGGTGGGTTTTATTGGGGGCAGGGGACAGTGTGTCAGTCAGTGTTTTCCTTTATAACTTTGTTTATCCAGGGGACGAAATCAATAAGTTTGGTGTAGATGCCCGGTTTTTCGGGTATGCCACACGGGGTAGGGCCCCATGATGTGACACCTTGGAGCATGCCATCACAGATCAGCGGGCCTCCTGAGTCACCCTGAAAGGAGAGGGACAGGAGTGAGGAAGGTCCTGGCAGTTGGGTCCTGCTGAACAGCCTGGGACAACTCCAGCTCTTGGGAGTCCTGTTCTTGCAGGGACATGGAGTTAGAGTAGGAGGACAGGACAGTCCCTGAAGCCACGTCAAAGAGAGGTAGTACCAGCGACAGGATTCTCCCCTCCCAGAGCTCATCACTTCCACAGGGAAGGGCGAGACGCACCTGCCTGGATGTGGGGATGAGGATCTTGTCCCTCTTTCAGCCCCTTCAGCACACTGCAGGAGGAGGGCCACTCACCACACAAGTGTCTTTTCCGTCTTTTAAGTCTCCTGCACACAGCATCAAGTCAGTCACTGTATGGAAGTGGACTTTGGCACACTCCTCATTAGGCAAGAGATCGAGGTACACACATTGGAGATCATCTGGGTATTCGACTATGGATCAGGGGGCAAGAGCATGGTCAGCGGACCCCAGCCTTGTTCTCGGCTTCTCCTTCAGACCCAGGTGTCCCTCCTAAGGCTGTGTGGTTGGGCCCAGACTTACACTTGCTGGGTTCAATGCTGCCCCAGCCTGAGGCAAGGCAGCTGCTCCCCAGCTTGGGTTCCTCGGTGGGCAGGCTGAGGACCTTCACATAATCTGTGAGTTGAGCGGGCTGGTCAAGGTGCAGCAGCATCAGGTCATTGCTGTAGTCCTCCTCAAGGTTTTGGGTGGTGTTCTTCAGGAGGTCCATGTTGAAGTCAGGGTGAATGATGCTTTCCTTGACAAACAGGTGCTGAGCTGAGGGTTCATCCTCAAATAGGTTGTTGCGGCCCAGCCAAACCTGGTACTTGCTGGGAGCAGGGAGAGCAATGGAAGGCAGGAGAGACAGAAAGGCACAGAAAGACACACACACACACACACACACACACACACACACACACACACACACACGCAGAGGGGGGGAGGGAGGGAGAGAGGGAGGGAGAGGGAGAGAGCACAAGGGAAGAGGGGGCAGGGAGAGAAAGAAGGCTTGAGAACTGCTCAGCTGCAGCTGTGACTGGGCCGAGCTTCCCGGGCAGGTGAAGCCTGGCCCACAGCCCAAGGCTCTCCCCTGCTCCCCCCCACCCCACCCCAGCACCCTGTCCTCCCTCTGTACTCACTCAGTTGCCCTCACCCAGTTCCAGCTCAGACCAGCCCTTCTCTGTGTGTTCTGAGTGGGCAGTAGGCCCTAAGGGCCAAACTGGCCTGGGGACAGTGGGCTCTCCCACTTCTATACTCAGGGACATCCCTTCCTAGCCTCGGGGAGCCCCTGGGGCCTAGGAGGGCAAGTGAGACCCAGACCCAGAGAAGGCTGGGCAGAGACCTGGAGGGGGAGTCGCATAGTGGCAGATGACCACAGGCTCTCAGCTCTGAGTACAGACAGGGGACACATGGACAATGAGACATAAAAGAAAGAAATAGGAATCAAATGCAAGCCTGGAGGGAGCACAGGGAGACCCAGGAGGTCATGGAGAGAGGGGTCTAGCCCAGCTCTGCTTCTCTTTCAACCTTCAGCCCTTCAGTGCCCAGCCTAGCCTGGAGTCACATTCTCTGGCTGCCACCCTGCTTCCCTGTCCCTGCCCTGCTCACTCGTTGTAGCAGTGGGCAGCTGTGAGCACCCACTTGGGGTGCACCAGGATGCCCCCACATTGGAATTTGGAGTAGTGGTACACGGCTGCCATCCAGGGCTGAGAATTCTTCCCACAGTCAAATCCTCCGATGACCCGAGACTGGATGGGAGGCGCAGCACCTGCGACAGAGCAGTGGGGGTGGGGCTGGCTCAGAGAGGGAGGTGGAGGCAGGGGGATTCCAGAATCCAGTGGCTCTTAGTCCAATGAGAGTGGAATCAGAGGTCAAAAAGGTTTGGCATTTAGAGTTTCCAAGACTTGAGAAGAAGTCAGGACTTGGGCTGGGTTTTTGGTGTGAGGTCTCAGGGAAATAGGCCTGAGTGGATAAATGAACCCAGGAAAGGGAGCCCAAGGTGATTTGGGGGTTCCTGGATTGGGCATGAAGTGTCCAGCTGGGCTGGGAGATAAGGAGGGGTTTCCAGGTCAAAGGAGTAGGGTTAAGGCTAGGGGTGGGCTCCTGTTAGGGTTTGTGGTGGGGAGGAGCTCCCTGAGAAAAGTGTTTGAGATGGGACAGGTAGTGAGAGAAAGAAAGACTGGGCATCGTGGGGGAAGGGCTCTGCTTCTCATGGAAGTGGGGGGCTAGTGGTCTGGGGTTCTCTTGGAGACAGCTATAGCGTAGGAGTGAAAAAGGATTTAAAACAGGTCAGGCCACCATGGAGTGGGGGAGCGGACCCACTTGGTATGGGGTACTAGGTTCCAGTATTGGGGTCTTTGGGAAGTCCTGGATCTGTGCGGTGGGACTCAGTCGGGAGGGGACAGGAGCCAGTGGGTGAGGGTGGAAGGCATGCATGGGAGGGAAGATCGGGCCAGAGGAAAGGGGGGTCAGGCATGGTGGATTGCTATGGGCTTGAGACAAGCCTGGGTACATAATGAGACCTTATTCCCAAGAGTTGGGGAGACGGCTTGGTTGCTACAGTACTGGCCATGCAAGCATTAGGACCTGAGTTCATCTCCCTGAACCCAGATAAAGTCAGGTGTGATGAGGTGCATCTGGAACCTCAGAGACAGTAGGACCCCCAGGCTTGCCGGCCAGCCAGCCTAGCCAAGTCCAGGGAGCACTCCGTTCAGTGAGAGACCCTGCCTTAAAAATAAGGTGCTAAGTCATTGAGTAAGACACTGGATATCTGCTTCTGGCTCTCACCACCCAACACTTCCCCAAATCAGACCAAACACAAAAACCCAGTGAGAAGGGACATGGGCAGATCCCCCACGCCAGAAATGGGGGACCTATCTGATGTCACAAGCCAAGACTGTTGGTAAAAACTGAGGGTCTTGAGAAGATGGGGGAACCAGCTGTCGGGACTAGAGGGTACAACTGAAGGCTGACAACTGCTGGACAGCCAAAGTCTCTAGGTGTGGGGTTTGGGGGAAACCCCTAACTCAGACAGCAAGCCAGAGGGACAACCAAGGTCCCAAAGTCTGTAAGGGACTGGGTTCCTTGGCAAGACTGGAGAGGCCAGAAATTGTCAGATGGCTAAAGAAGAGGAGAAAGTTCTGGAAAATGGGAGGGAACAGGGGCCTGATATGGGAATGAGGGCTGTGAGGGACTTGGCAGTGTGCAGGGGCAGGGAGAGGGGCAGGGGCAGGGGCAGGGAGAGGGGCAGATGTGCTCTGGGATGCAGCTGGGGTGAGGGGAAAGGGGAAGGGATTTCCAGGGCTAATGGCATGAGAATTAGGGCTCTGACCGCTCCCGCTCCCGCTCCCCTTCTCCCATGTCTCACCAGTCCCTCCCAGGGACAGGGCAAGGAACAGGATCAGGAACCACATGGTGACAGGTGTCCAGGAGCCGAAGGCGGTGAGCTTGGAGCTGAGGAGCCTCCTCAGGGAGCCTTTAAAAACCCGTAGTCTCCCCCCCAGCCCCGCCCCTGCCCTGTTGGCAGCCAGATGCTGGCAAAGGCACTGCCCTTGCTGACGGAGGTAAACTCCCCACTCCCACCCTCACAGCTGTGGGAGGGGAGGGACTCATGGCACCTGCTGTCCTGCAGGCCCTAGGTCACCCTGGACACCTTCCCAGGGCTGAGATTGGGTGGGGCCAGGGCCGCTGTTCCTGGAGCTGCCTGTGATCTGGGGACCATAGCCAGAATGGCAAGGTCAGGTGGTGGGGAAGGAGTGCAGCAGGAGGGTGCAGGGGCAAGCGACCCTACCGAACAGCTCCAAGGAAGGTCCCAGCACACCCTCAGGAACCAACAGTCAAAACAAATTCCTTGTAGCCAAGAGGGCTCCAAACTCCCTGCAAATACAAATCTTGGTTTTGAGAATGTCAGGATTCTTACTTTCTTAGACCTGGAATCTAAATCATTGATTTTATTGTTCCTGTTAGAAGTCTAATGAGCAGGCATGGTGGTGTACATCTTTAATCCCAGCACTTGGGAGACAGGGGCAGGTGCACTTCTGTGAGTTCGAGGCCAGCCTAGTCTAAATAGTGAGTTCCAGGATAGTCAGGGCTATATAGAGAGTTGTCTCAAAACAAATCAATAAAATAAAATAAAAAGTTAGAATGCACATTATCATAGCACATTCTTTGATCCAAGAATATGAAAATTCAGGCTACCCCAGGGGACTGTTGGGGGCTCAATGACCTTTCTATTCCTTGTACCCTAGACAAGGATGCTCAAGGTCATGTCCCTCAAAGTCCCAAAGATCTGAACTAGCAGCTTTCCCCAAATCAAGATTATTACCACAGACCCTGGTGTGGTAGTTCACACTCTTGGGAAGTTGAGGCAGGAGAATCAGGAGTTCAAGGTCAGCTCAGCCATTTGGCAAGGTCTGCGACCCTAAAAGAAGTGTGTGTGCGCGAGTTGGCAGGAACTGGGAATGTAGGTCAGTAGGGGGGTGATGCCTAGCAAGCATGAAGCCCTGGGTCTAAGCCACAGGTCCGTGTAAAACCAAAACCAGGTGTGGGAATACATGACTGTAAAACCAGCATGGGAGATGTGGAGGCAGGAAGATCAGGCCATCCTTGGCTAACGTGAAACAATAATTAAGTAAATAAAAATATTTTGAGACTGGTGAGATGGCTCCGTGGATAAGGTGTCTGCTACCAAGGCTGACAGTTTTTATTTATTTTTTTATTTTTATTTTTTAAATATTTATTTATTTATTTTGTATACAATATTCTGTCTGTGTGTGTATGCCTGCAGGCCAGAAGAGGGCACCAGACCCCATTCCAGATGGTTGTGTGCCACCATGTGGATGCTGGGAATTGAACTCAGGACGTTTGGAAGAACAGGCAGTGCTCTTAACCTCTGAGCCATTTCCCCAGCCCAGCCTGACAGTTTTTAAATTCAATCCCTCAGTCATCTCTCAGAATATGTCCTTTGACCTCCACACACACACACACACACAAATAAATATGTGCAATAAAGATATTATTAGAAGTTGCAATGACAACCCCTCACTCAATCTAATATATCTATTTCAATGGCCAAGATCAAGGGTTTCAACATTCAGTGACCCCAGTAATTACTGGACTCCCATAGCCTTGATGGTAAAGTCACAAGTTTCAAACTTGAGACCTGGATACGATCAGCAAGGCAGCTCACAGTATCCAAGCCTGTACTGTATGTCATCAACGTGGCCGAGGTATCCAAGCCTGTACTGTATGTCATCAACGTGGCCAAGGTATCCTAGCTTGTACTGTATGTCATCAACGTGGTCGAGGTATCCTAGCCTGTACTGTATGTCACCAATGTGGCCAAGGTATCCTAGCCTGTACTGTATGTCATCAACGTGGCCGAGGTATCCTAGCCTGTACTGTATGTCATCAACGTGGCCGAGGTATCCTAGCCTGTACTGTATGTCATCAACGTGGCCGAGGTATCCTAGCCTGTACTGTATGTCATCAACGTGGCCGAGGTATCCAAGCCTGTACTGTATGTCACCAACGTGGCCGAGGTATCCTAGCCTGTACTGTATGTCATCAATGTGGTCGAGGTATCCTAGCCTGTACTGTATGTCATCAACGTGGCCAAGGTATCCAAGCCTGTACTGTATGTCATCAATATGGTCGAGGTATCCTAGCCTGTACTGTATGTCATCAACGTGGTCGAGGTATCCTAGCCTGTACTGTATGTCATCAACGTGGCCAAGGTATCCAAGCCTGTACTGTATGTCATCAATGTGGTCGAGGTATCCTAGCCTGTACTGTATGTCATCAATGTGGTCGAGGTATCCAAGCCTGTACTGTATGTCATCAATGTGGTCGAGGTATCCAAGCCTGTACTGTATGTCATCAATGTGGTTGAGGTATCCAAGCCTGTACTGCATATCATCAACGTGGCTGAGGTATCCATCCTAGCCTGTACTGTATGTCATCAACATGACCGAGGGAAAGGGAGTGTTGGTCTTGTTGCCTTGGCCACCAGAGAGCCTAGAACTAACTAACCAAAAGCTCTTGGAAATCTAGTGTGTGTTGAGTCCTCTCACTGAAATGTACAGTTCAGAGTGTGGACAAAGTGGCAGACACTGCTCTGATCTCTCAAGATGAATGATTCATTTAATCTTCACAGACACCCTAGGAGACAAGTGCTATTGTGACCCATTTCACAGATGGTAAAACCAAGAATGAGTGAGGTCATACCCCTGATCCAATCAGCATCCCACATCTGGTTTAAACGAGCAAAGTCATACCTGAAGTCTTGTTCCATCACGTAGGGAAAAAGACTCTGGGTGCCATGGAACTGTAGACTTTGTATCCTAGCCCCCCACCCATTTCCCATCATACCGTAAAGAGAGAAAGTCACACCCTACAGGGAAGGTTGGACCAACACTTTTTTTTTTTTTTTTTGAGACAGGGTTTCTGTGTATAGTTCTGGGTATCCTGGAACTCACTCTGTAAAACAGGCTGGCCTTGGATTTAGAGATCTACCTGCCTCTGCCTCCTTAGTGCTGGGAAAACACTGCTTTCTTGGTGTTAAGCAGGTGACTTCAGCCGGGGAGAGGCCCTGGCTAACTGTGCATGTCAGAGTATGGAGGGGCTCAGCTCTGTCTCAGGTAGGAATGGGGCGGCTGGCCAGCTATGGGCACTCTTGGTCAGGGTCCTAGGCTGTCAGTCAGTGAGGACCTAGTGGGTGGTTCCAACGAGTCAGTTCCTTTTCATGCTTTCCCGGATCCACTCCAAGTAGCTGCAGACTTTGGTGTAGACGCCAGGCTTAGTGGTAGTATCACAGGGGACGTCACCCCACGAGACAATGCCCTGCAGGGCACCGCTGCAGACCAGAGGTCCTCCGGAATCACCCTGTGGGGGTAAAGGGAGGCTTTCCTCAATATTCCATTCCATGCAGCGAGAGGATAAACACCTCATCCTCCTGCCTCAACTCCACAAGTGCTTGGGTTACAGGTGTGCACTGCCATGCGTGGTTTACACGGTGCTGGAGCTGGGACCCAAGCTTTGTGCATGCGAGGACATTACCAGCGGAGTCACACCCCCACCTACTGTCGACCTTATTCCCACTAGCCACTGCTCCTCATCTTAGTGAAGCCCCAAACCAACCTCACCCCAGGAAACTCCAACATTACCCCAAACCCATCCAAGCCTACTCTGACTCAACACAACCCAAGAGAGCCAACCCCGGCCCCCAGCTCTGACTTGCACTATCCAGCCCCACAGATGGCAGTAAGCTCAAGTTAGATTCCATCCACTCCACACATCTTCCCCATTCAAAATCACACTGAATCTGTGCTCACCAAACTCAACCCAATCCCAATCTTTGCACTTTTCTCACCCTTCCCCCAAACCCACACCTCCCATGCCAACCCCAATATACTTCCCATCACTTCCCTTCTTAGCTCCATTCCATGCTTCCCCAAACCCTATAACCCTCCCCATGCCCGCATGTCTAACCCCTTTTCCAGTCTCACCATGATTCTAACTGCTCCGGGAATTCCATCCCATACCTAATCTTAGCATTGTTTCTGGTCCAAAACAAAGAAAATTTAAGCAATCCTACTTGGCCTATTCTGTCTTAATTAGCTTCAGCTGCCAATTTGACACAGCCTAGGATCATCGGAGGAGTCTCAACCGAGAGAATGCCATGTTGAGCACATCTGTAGGAAGTTGTCTTCAATGTGGGAGGATCCAGCTCCCTGTGAGTGGCATCATCCCCTAGGCAAATGGGACTTGGCTGTAGGCCATGGAGAGATGGCTCAGCAGTTAAGATCACTGACTGCTCTTGCATAGGACCCAGCACCCACAAGGCAGTTCACAACTGTTTGTAATTTCTATTCCAAGGGGTCCTCTTCTGGTTTCTATGCGCACTACACTATGTGGTGCACAAACATACAAAAAAAAAAAAAAAAAAAAAAAAAAAAAGAGACGAGAAGAGAAGAAAGCCAGCTGAACGGGAGCCAGTGATCAAGCCAGTAAGCAGCATCCTTCCTTCCATGGATTCTGCTTTAGGTTCACACCTGAGTTGTTGCCCTGCCTTCCCTCAGTGATGGACTGTGAGTTTGTGAGCTAAAGAAACAGGAAAGCAAACTAGGATACACCCCGCCCCCGCCCCGCGCCTTTACCCAAAGTCCCCACTTGGCTCTGACCTCACAGGAGTCCGTGCCACCGCCCTCTACACCAGCACACACCATGGTGGGCAACACTCGACCCGGGTAGTCCTTGTTACAGGATGCCTTGGAGATAATGCTGATGTTGGCACAATGCAACGTATCCGGGAGTCTCACTGAGAGGGACAGATGGCTTTGAGTATAGTCTCTGCTTTGGTTCCTGAGCCCTCCACCCAAGAACCCAAGAACGAAGGACAGTGTTGCTGGAATTCCCAGATCCAGCTCCATCCTTCCACGCACCTTGTGGCTTGTGACTCCCTGTGGTTCCAGGCTTGTTGTCTGACAATAGGCCCCAGCCTGACACCACACAGTTCTCGCCGGTAAATGGGCAACGTGTGGGCAGAGGCACAGGACGCACCTGGGGTGAGAGCCGGGCAGGCTGGAGAAGTCGCAACAACATGATGTCATGCCGATGGGTGCGAGCCTCGTAGCCCGGATGTGGGATGATTCGAGCGACCAAACGCACTTGCTCTGGGCCATCGCGCTTGCGAAGGTTGTGCTCGCCCAGCCGGACTCTCATGAAGCTGGGTGGGCGAGCAGTTACCCGAAAGGAGTAGACAAAGGGGTCAAAGAGTTGACAACCTGCGATTATCTGACCCGTTGAAAACCTCAAAATCTCTTTTCCTTTTCTCGAGTTTTTGAAGCCAAAATGGTTCCAGCCATGGCCCCTCAAGAATCCACAAGTTTCAGGGTGCATGCCTTTACCCTAACACTTAGGAGGAAGAGGAAGGCAAATTTTTGTAAGTTTTGGACCAGCCTGGTCTACATAGTGAGTTCTAAAGCGACCTGGGGTACAAAGTGGGACTTTATCTCTCTCAAAAAACAAAACAAAACAAAACAAAAAAACAAAAAACCAGACAAACTAAGCTAGGAGGTCCTAAGTCAGGCACACATGCACAACTCAGTGCCAGATTTTCCCCTTCCCTTCTTCAGAATAGAAAATTCCCACCCACTCAACCCCTCTCCCATCAGGGGCCCCAAAGATGGGACCTTTGCAGCCTTCTCTTTGCCCTTTAGAGGTGTAGGATCCACACCCCTTCTCACCAAGGCCTTCAACTCAAGGTTTCCCATTCCTTAGGAACCAAGAACTTAGGTTACTTCCCCACTCAAGCCCAGCAGTCCATATACCCCAAACCTAGAAGCTTCACGTCATAGTCACCCTCAGGACTCTCCATATCCTGCCTTTACACCAAACCTAGAAGCTTCAGGTCATATCACCCACAGGACCCGTCATACCCTGCCTTTATACCGGGTTTGGCAGTGGGCAGCAGTCAGCACCCAGTGTGGGGAGATGAGGAAGGCGCCACAGTTGAAACGGCTACGCTCGAAGAGGGCCACTTGCCACGGCTGTGAATGGGGCACACACTCCTCGCCCTCTAGTACCTTGTCACCGTCCTGAGCTGTGGAGAGACATGGAAGACTCTGCATGAGTCCCTCCTTTGCAGCATCCCTACCCACAACTCGCGCTATCTTCACTTCCTGCTTCACCCAGGCCCTCCTCCCTTTGTTCGTTAAGAAATCCCTTCTTTAATCCTACCACTCCAGAGGCAGAGGCAGGCCGATCTTTAAGTTCAAGACCACCCTGATCTACAGAGCAAGTTCCAGGACAGCCAGGGAAACACACAGAAACCTTGTCTCAGAAAAGAAAAACAGAAAAAGAAAAGAAAAGAAAAGGTATTCCTGCTTAGGGCTGGAGAAGGCTCCCTGGGTAAAGTGCTTGCTGCATGAGGAGCTGAGTTTGGATCCTCAACACCCACATAAAAAGCCAGGTGTGGCTCCCCAGTGCTGGAGTTGGGCAGGGAGGACAGGCTGATCCCAGGGCTTGCTGACTAGCTACTGTAATGCTGAGATCTGTGAGGCACAAAGAAGAGAAAAGATGGAGGGCTAGTGAAGCCCTCAGTAGTGAAGAACTCGTGTTGCTTTTGCAGAGGACCTCAGTGCAAATTTTAGGACCAACATGGAGGCTCACAACTGCCTACAATTCCAGTTCCAGGAGGCTTTCTTCTGACTTCTGGGGGTACCTTTCTCTCTCTGCCTCTCTGTCTCTGTCTCTGTCTCTCTCTCTCTCACACACACTTGTAAAGAAAATAACTAAAGCAAAAAAAAATACATAAGGAGAAGGGATGGAGAAAGACACTGAGTGTTAACCTCTGTTTCTACCCCCACTGCACAGGTGAGTACACATGCATATTACAAACATACATATGCACATACAGACACATCTTGAAGCTGGTATCTGGTTTTGACAGTTGCTGTCTGTACTTGCCATGAGGCGTTGACTCCTGTGTTTGCATGCCCATATATATATAGGCACACACATGTGCATGTAGACCAGAGAACAATCTCTAGTGCCATTCCTCAGGCATGCACATCTTGATTACGGAGACTGGATTATTTTCACTGAACCTGGGGCTGTCTGACTTTGCTAGGCTGGCTGGCCAGGGAGCCTCAGGAACCCACTGTGTCTTCCCTCACCCAGTGATGCCTTACATACATGGCTTGTGACACAGGTTCTGAGGCTCAAGCTCAGGTCGCCACACTTGCACGGCAAGTAGCTCACGGACCGAGCTCTGTCCCCAGTCAGAGGTTGATCTCTTGGTACTTGTTCTCCATGAGGATAAGAGGGGCCTATGGGTGCCCTTGTGGGTGCCCAGGTATGTGTGTGATTATACCTGGCACATTGTAACTCTTTGTTTCCTCAGTGTTTTAAGGCAGGGTCTCACTCTGTTGCATAGCCTGGCTTGAAACTTACAATGTAACCAGGGTGGACTGAACACAGGGCAGCTCTCTCTCTTAATTAAGTCTTTCAGGTTCTGGGATTATAGTCATGTGTATTTGTTACTTTAAACAAAGGACACCCATTTATTTTGGGGGATGTCCATGCGGATGTTCAGGCTAGTGACACAGGTACGGTCAAAGTATGGCAGCCATCTGCACAGACCTAGTTACAACAGCCAACATCAAAACCACAATGTAAAGGCTGGAAACACGAGTCAGCTGGAAAGTCCTTGCCTTGTGAGAGTGAAGGCCCACTCTCAATCCTTAGGATCCAGGTAAAAAGTCAGGCATGGTGGTGCAGGTTTGTGACTGCAGTGCTGGGGTCAGTGGGGTCCCTGGAGCTCCCCCGGCAGCCAGCATGGCCTAATCAGCATTCGAAAAGTTCTGTGTTAAAAAATTAAAGTGGGACTGGAGAGATTCACTAGTTAAGAGCACTGACTACTCTTCCAGAGGACCCAGTTTTAATTTCCATTTAATTTCCACGGCTCTCGCGCTCTAGTTCCAGGAGATTTGATGGCCCCTTTGGATCAGGCACCAGGTACGCACAAGGTGCACATACATAAATGCAGACAAAACACTCCTCCACATAAAATAATAAAATAAAACAAGGCGGACCGTGCCTGAGGAAGGAACTAATATTGACCTCTGTTATCCACAAGCAGGGGCACACAGTGTAAAGATGTTTCTACCTACAAGTCATTCTGTAGAACTCAGAGACCCATCTGCAGGGCCAATACTCAGACATGGACAGGCCCCACCAACCTAGACCACATTCAGAGGCCACCAAATGTAGCACTGAGATTTCACGGTCAAAGGTATCTGGCAGGAGAGACAGAGGAGACAGGATCACTGGTGTCTAAGGTCACTCTTTGAAGTTCACAAGGGGAGACCTGGCTCATGCTTCTGAATGGTAACACACACACACACACACACACACACACACACACACACACACACACTCAGAGAGAGAGAGAGAGAGAGAGAGAGAGAGAGAGAGAGAGAGAGAGAGAATGGCACCACATATAATGACATAATTGAGATATTTGAAGCCACAGTTCCTTATACTGAGCCATGTGGCCGCCCCACTCCTCCAAGGTCAAGACCATGATAGACACCCAACTCTTGGCTGTGTTACAACCAAGCCAAATGTCCACACTTCACCCTCTGTCCTCCAAGGTCAGGAACAGGGCCAAAGGGCCTGGGAAGCTGTGGGAATGCGGATGTGGCAGAAGAGGGGCTTAGCAGAGGAGGGGTGAGGTCGCCTTGTGGAGGACAGCACTGGCTGAGCAGCTGGGCATGGGGCTGCACCCGGCCAGTCCCAGCTGGAGGAGGGCAGAGGCCCCGGCTGGCTGCAGCAGACAGCAGGGGCAGAGCACAGGGAGAGCCCCAGGGGAGACTTGCCTGCCGTGGGGCAGGGCTGAGAGCCCTAGGCAGAGGTCATGTGGGGAGCAGGAGGATAGTTAATGGACACCCCCCTCCAATTTCTCCAGGGCAGGAAGCATCAGGTTACATAGAAAATTTCCACAAGATGTAGTAGAGGTTGGTCTGGGGTTGGCCTGTCACCCAGGGTGACCTTGGTTTAGTGACCACCCTACTTTCAACCTGCTCCCTGGTAAGTGAAGGCGGTGTGTGGGTCTCACACTCAGCTATCCAGACTTGACAGCATTACCATCTGTGTCGTCACCAGACCCAAGCTTATTTGGGGGATGGATTTTCTCACTGAACTTGGAGCTTACAGATTGGCTGGACTGGATGGTAGCCAGCCCATTGATCCCCATCTCCTCCTCCCAGCTCTGGAATTTTATAGGCATACGGCTGGTTTTTCATGTGGGTACTGGGGATCTGAACTCAGATCCTCACGATTCCACAGAAAACATTTATCCACGGGGCCATTGCTGCAGCCCCCTGCCTCGCATGGTCATTATGTGTAAATGCTCTGTGCCCTGCATGGAGTGTCCAAATTGTTCCTTCATGCTCACACACCTCATGGAACCTCACACTGAGTTTTAATAGTTGCCTCCATCCTATGCGTGGGAAACCAGGGTTGCAGAGTTGGGGAACTGGCAGCCACAGGATTCAAATCTAGATCCTGTGCTCTTGGTGTCTCAACCAGCCTGATTGCTTGTCCTGTACATCACCTTCGTGATGTGGTTAAGACTTCACGGTGTCTGGTGTCTGTCACAGGTAGAAAGCACTCGAGCCCCGAGAGGTAAGACAGTTTCCCCAAGGCTACACAGCAAGAAGGAATGGTCTTGGAACTCAGGTGGCTCAGCATCTCCAGACCTTCTGATGACTCATTCGGGGACATTTGGCAGGTGACTCAGGTGGAGTGTCTCTGGGTGAAGTATGGACTAACAGGTCCTAGGTTGCAGAAACTCTGGGGAAGGGGGCACCCCCATTTCATCAGACCAACACCAACTTTGGTGTCCCTCACCTGCAGACACGAGCAAGACGAAAGCAAGGAGAAACCACATTGTGGAGGAGGGTCCTGGGCTCGGAGACCTGGTGGCAGGGAGGACGACAAAAACTGGGGTAAGGCTGGATGCATCTGTCCCCATCACTATGCCTGCAGAAATGCATCCCTGTGTGTGGCACACTTTTCTCTGTCTTTTGTGATAGTGTCTTCCTATACATCCTAGGCTAGCCTCAAACTCACGGTCCTCCAGCCTCAGCCTCCCGACTGTCAAGATGACAGGTATATGGCACTATGCTAGCCTAGGAAACTACTTTACCTCCCTGTGTCCCATCTCCCTCAGCGTCCTCACACGCTCTTCCCTGCCTCCCATCCCCCGCAGCGTCCACCCATGCTCCTGGTTCCTATCTCGGTGGGGTCCTCTGTTCCTTTCATTATTGAAGACCCCAGTATTAGCCAACAACTCCTGGGTCTCTCTCATCCCCATGGCTCCGGATCAGGACTCTATCCAGGTTCCCATGGGGACTCTGGGGTCCCCTTAAGTCAAGTACTCCTGTAGTCGTCCATACCCTATACACAAAGTCCTAGAGAGCTAAGCTCCCTTCCTCCTTCCCTCCACTCTTCTCTTCTTTCTTCCTTTCCTCTGGGGTACCAAGGCCTGACCTATGCTGGCCAACTGCACCAAGCCATGCCCCTTGATCCTCACTGGTGAGTTCTAGGAATGCACACCACTAAGTCACATCCCCACCTCTTCTTTTACTATTCATTTTGAGACAGGGTTTTCACTAAGTTTCGCAGGCTAGTCTTGAACTCGCCATTCCCACACCGTAGCCTCTAAGTGATGAATGACAGGCATTCACCACCACACCTAGCTTGACAGGGTCTTTCTACAGCAGAGCTGAGGGCTGCTCTCTCCTGCTCGCAGCCTCCCACGGACTTCTGATAGCCCCCAAATAAAGTCCCATATCCTCAGCAGTCCTTTGAGGGACAGAAATGTCTGCTCCTCTTCCAGCCTGCCAGGCTGGGTTTTTGGGACCCTTCCTAGGCACAGACAGTGCTGGACTTTGGTCCAGTAGTTTTCTCCCTGGCTTTGCTCAGCGTGTCTCCCTTCAACCTCGAATAACCCTTCCCCTGACTCTCTGTGGTGTCTCCTTATCAGACTGAGAACTCCTTTGGAGCAGACCCCCAATGACTAACCCTGGATTCCTAGGTACCACCAAGTGTTAGGGTCTGGAGAGACCTCCAGGAGCTTGGAGGAGTGAATTAAAGTCTTTCTCATCTTGCATCTTGCTATTTACTTTTTCAGCTCAGCGGGACTCTTCCAAGACACTGTAGTCCAGAGGGGATGTCATTAAGACCCTGTGGCACCCATCTTGCCCCTGCATGGTAGCACTGGCTGCAGACTGAGACCTGGCTGCTCCCACTCTCCATCCAAGAGGAAGATGGAGTTCAGGTCAGAACCTCCTGTCCCCAGCTCTGCTCAGTCTGGGACCTAGCACTGGGGACACCTCAGGGAAGTTGTTTTGAACTGACTTGACCTATGGTAACTGCTGACCATGTCCTTGGCTCCATGACAAGTGTTTCTAGGGACGTCCTCTCAAGTCCCTCCACCCCTCTCCCCCTTCATTCCAGGCTCTCTCTAGAAGCTTTGAGACATTTTCTTGGTTCAGATTTAACTTGAAGCTACAGGAAAAGGACCCAAACGACCCAATGCCCTTGACAACTGGTCCTTCAGGGTTGTCTGCGCCTCCTAGAGACCAAGGCACTTTCAGGGTCCCCTCTCCACCCCCCACTCACTTTCCCAAGCTCTTTCTTCAAATATCTCACCCCCTCCAGGTCCTCCAG
This sequence comes from Myodes glareolus, assembly GCF_982192425.1. Lineage (NCBI taxonomy): Eukaryota > Metazoa > Chordata > Mammalia > Rodentia > Cricetidae > Myodes > Myodes glareolus. The sequence continues at coordinate 50,110,980 of NC_142049.1, forward strand.
TGACATCCAAAGCAGCTGGGATACCAGAAGGGGACCAGACATCTGAAAGCTTGTATTTATAAGCTCCCGGCCCAGCCTGGGTCTGGGTGGGGTTGGGTAGAGTGGAGTGAGAGGCAGTGGAAGGTGAGGTTTACAGGCTGGACGCCCTGGTGGCAGGTGCAATGCCAGACTAGGTTGGTCTAATGAGCATTTATTAGTCTGAAGTCACTGTCCGAGTCTGTTGGGAGGATTCCATCCAGGGGCAGGACAACAAGTGCAGGAAACGGGAAGGTAGTGAAATGCGAGCCTGGGATCCTGGGCGGAGGTGTGGAAGCTGAGTTCTAAAGCCACGCTTCTGGGGTCTGGGAGACAGTTTTGAACTGCGTCTTTCTAAGTTCACCTTGTTGCTTTTACTTTGTGGACGAGTGCACATGTGAGCCCGTGCACCAGCGCAGTGCACACATGCTAGCTGAGGTGCCCAGCACATCATAGCCCATGGGGGTCAGAGGCCTTCGACTCCCAGGAGCGAGGGTAACAGGAGGTTGTGTTGGTTGTTACCTGACACGGGTGCTGGGAACCATGCTCAGTTCTGTGGGAGAGCAGACTAGGTTCTCAACTGCTGAGCTGTGTCTGCAGCCCCTCTACCTTGTTTTTTGAGCAGATTCTCTCAGCTGGACTTGGAGCTCCCTGGTAGACCTAGGCTGGTCTGGCAGCCGGCTCCAGAGACCCACCATTCTGGTCTCCCCGTGGAGCACAGGCTCAAGCTGGATTCTCAGGTAGGTTCTGTGGATTGAACTCAGGTCCTCAGGCTTGCGTGACAAGCACTTTGTTCACTGAGCCGTGTCCTCACCCTAGAGAGTGTACTTTGAAGTCTGAGGTCCCGTGCCTGGGCTCAGAACTGAAGTCTGAGGTCCCGTGCCTGGGCTCAGAAGTTTGAGAGACTAACTTCTGAGGCTCAGGCCTGTGTTCTGCATAGTTTCCTTCTTCTGGTGTCATCTCCTCATCCTCCTCTGACCCTCGATTCTGTCCCTAGCACCACATAAACCAGGTATGATAGCACGTGCCTGCAACCCCAGCCCTTGGGGGCCTGAGGTCGGAGGATCAGGAGTTCAGGATTTGCTTGCCCACACAGTGATCTCGAGGCTCACCTGGGACACCCAAGACTTGCCTCAAACAATAACAGCAGCAGAAACAAAACAAAGAAAGTACAGAGCTTGCCCTGAATCAGGCCTACTGCCATAAGGCTGTTTATTACAATCCAAACACTTAGGAAGTAGAGACAGGAAGGTGGAGGTTTGAAGTAGCCTGGGCTATCTAGCCTGAGGTAGGGTAAAATCCAAACAAAACATCTGGACTCGGGACAGCCTGGCTTCTGGTTCTGGATTGCTACAGTTGACCGTGGAGCATGTGCTCAGCGCTCAGTGCTCATCGAGGCTCTGTGTCTTGGTTCCAGGTTCCCAGGCGTTAATCTAGACTCCGGATTCTGCAGCGGTAGACTGGAACCAGCACAGAGATGATCCAACGCTTCCGGAATCTGTGGCTGGCTCCTGGTGTCTCAGATCCCCAGAGGGCCTTGAGCAATTGCCTAGAATCTCGATAATGAGAAGGTTCCTCAAGCAGGAGGGACGGTGCTGAGGTCACACAGCCAAGCACGGCATCAGTTACAAGTTCTGTTCCTCCCTAGGTCTGGGAAGCTGTTGATTTTATGGGACAAACCTGCATGGCTGGCTCAGCCTCTCTGGAGCTACTGAACACAGAGATCTTTAGAAGTCGACTTTCAGATTCTAGGGCGTTTTGTCTACCCACGTCCTCAGAAACCCTGGAACCCAAGGTCTTAGAATTGTCCAGAATCACAGGCCTCCAGACACTCTGGAATCCTGGAGCTTCAAATCCCCCAGTTTAAGTCCCCGCCATAGACCTGCAGACACCCTGGCTCCCCATGGCTAAACGAGTCTACAGGTTCCCCATATCCACTTGTCTTGCCTGACTCAGAGATGAGCTGGGATTTCCGTGGGATTCGGGCTGCCACCCAGTGCTCAGATCATTGTGTCCTTGTAGTCCCATGTGATGGCTCCGGGGCTCCTTAATAGAGTGAAGCTCAGATGGGGGCAAAGGTTACAGAAAACCAAGTGTGGGGGGTGTCTAGTGTTCCTGTTCTCAGCCTCTAGCCACCTCTGGTCTTGGAGCACCCTAACCTGGTGGTGGGGTGTGGGGCACGGGTGTGAGGGTGGGTGAGGGAGCTGTTTGGGGTTATACTGCGGGCTCCTGGGGGGCAGCGACTTGAACTAAACTTCCCACTATGGTACATGCTGCTGTGAGCATGCCCGGGCAGGCGCTGACCTTGGCTCTAAGACCACAGAGGGACAACCTAGGCACTCTCACACCCTGCCAAGGGCAGTCTGGGGTGTGGGCTTTGGGAATGTGTCTGTCCACCTCCTAACGGTGACTTCATCTGTGTGTCCTTCCTGCCCCAGGCTGGTTGCAACCATCCTTCTCGGGTGTCTTGGCTGACCCAGAAGACCTTGGGGATCAGGCTGGGCGCGTTCTTCCTCCTCTGGCTGCCACCCCGCGTGCCTCCTCTTTCTCCTCTCCTTTTCACTTCCATCTCTTCCTCCTTCTCTCTGTCCCCCTCATCTTCCTCTCCCTCCTCCTCCTCCCCTCCTCACTCTTCCATTTGTCTCCCTCTTCTCTCCTCTTCCCATCCTTCCTTTCTTTTTCATCTCTCGAGGAGATTTTCTTTGATCAGTAACCATGGCCCTAATTTTCAGCCTCCTGCAGCTGCCTGCTTCCTGGTACCCCCACCCACAATGTCTCCAGGACCCTGAAACTCTCTGACACCCGCCTGCTGTCCGTACTGTTAGGTCTCAAACCCAGGACCCATGCTAACTGAGGTGCCTAACACGTCATAACTGATGTTGGCTGCCAGGTTCCCCCAGCATCTCAGTCCGAAGCTGTTACAGGATCCTCGTGGGTGGCACCTGTCCCTACCCTAAACTCCTCTAGCCCAGGGACTGGGATGGTCTTTCCCTTCCCCCAACTGCTTTTCCTTTTATAATCTCAGCCATTTTGGCTACCAGCTCTTTTCGGCCCCTTTGGCCTTTAGGTCTTTTGACCTCCTGGCTCCCCCTCTCCTCACATGACCCGGCTTGGTCCTACTGGTTGTGCCCTCTCTGGATCGATTTGTTCTCCCTCATAGTTACAGTAAACTTTCTCCCCCGCCATACCTAGGCAGCCACGTCCCCCGCCATACCTAGGGCAGCCACGTTCCCCGCCATACCTAGGGCAGCCACGTTCCCCGCCATCTCTAAGGCAGCCACGTCCCCCGCCATACCTAGGGCTGCCACGTCCCCCGCCATCCCTAGGGCAGCCACGTCCCCCGCCATCCCTAGGGCAGCCACGTCCCCCGCCATCCCTAGGGCAGCCACGTCCCCCGCCATCCCTAGGGCAGCCACGTCCCCCGCCATCCCTAGGGCAGCCACGTCCCCCGCCATCCCTAGGGCAGCCACGTCCCCCGCCATCCCTAGGGCAGCCATGTCCCCCGCCATCCCTAGGGCAGCCACGTCCCCCGCCATCCCTAGGGCAGCCACGTCCCCCGCCATCCCTAGGGCAGCCACGTCCCCCGCCATCCCTAGGGCAGCCACGTCCCCCGCCATACCTAGGGCAGCCACGTACCCTGCCATACCTAGGGCAGCCACGTCCCCCGCCATACCTAGGGCAGTCACGGTAGGGCAGTCACGTCCTCCTTTTATTTCTCCTTTCATCCACTCATATCTTTTCTCTGCAGTTCACCCACCCAACCCTTTCCTGGTGGCCTCTGCCAGGTCCCCCATTTCTGTTCCCTCAGTCTGGCTTCAGCTCACATTCTAACTCCTTACTGGTCCATCACCATACCCTCTCACTGCCTTCTCTCTCTGCACCCTCCTGGCTCTCAGACCATCTCTGATGTTTCCATCATCCCTGGGCATGGACTCCGCCTCTCAGTCTGGAGTTTTGGTTTTCAAGGTGTCTTTGTTGGAGACAGTGCCCATGAGTCCTGGTGCCCAGGGAGAGCAGATTCTCAGTTGAGGGAACCTAACCTTATTCTTTATTGGTGCAGTTGACGATGAATTCAGAGACTTAAACTGGATTCACAGAACCTGGCTCAGACCCCATTTTATTTACTTATTTTCTTGTTAATGGTGTGTTTGTGTGTATGTGTGCATGCATGTGTGTGTGCCTATGCACAGAGGCTAGAGGTTGACCAGTGGCTTTATCCTTCTTCATTGTATTTTTTGATACAGGGTGTCTCCTTGAACCCAGAGTTTACCTGGCCATTTAGAGTGGCTGGCCAGTGAGCCTCAGGGATCCTCCTGCCCAGGTCTCCCTAGTGTTTTGATTCCATGTGTATCCCTCTTTTATATGGGTGCTGGGGATGAAATTCAGGGCCTCACAGTTGTGCTGCAAGTGCTTTGCCAACTAAGTCATTTCTCCAGCCCCCATTTGGTGGCAGGGTTTCAGGTATCCCAGGCAGAACTTGCTACATAGTCAAGGTTGACCCTGAACTTCTTTCTCAATCCTCTTGCTCCAGCCTCCCAGGGCTGGGCTTACAGGCCTGTATCACCAGCTCTGTTGGGGACTGAATTTGGGACTTTGTGCATCCTAGGTGATTGCTCTACTGACCCAGCTGCACCCTGAGCCTTTGTTTAATAGCCATTAATTTGGATGCCCTGGCAAGCCTGTCTCTCATCCGAGTCTCTTTTAGGAAATATTCATCAGAACAGTGCTCTTGCTGGCTCCCACATGAAGTTGGTTTTTTTTTTCCCCTGAAACACAAGGTTACCTTTTCAAGATCTCGTAGTAAATGACGGTGGTTAGATTCATTGCACACAAATAGGCTATGCATGAGAAAGACTGTCCCATTCTCCAAGACACAGATGTTGGGTCTTGTTACAGGATCACAAGACAATCTACAGGAGTGTGATCTGGTGGGGAACTCGGTCTACAGAGCTCTGGGAACACCTATCTTTTGGATAGTCACTGTCAATTCTGTAGAAACGCTGTGAAGCCATGGCTCTTCTCCCTTCAATAATGGGATTTGCCCTGAAATATCCCAGCAGTGTATATCATTCGTTGAGATAACTTCTTCCTGTTCGGGCAATGATCACGTCCCACACTGTGGGGCTCTGGAGCGGAAGCATCTACTCAGCCAAACCTTTTTTTCTTATAGTCAAAGCCATAGAAGGTTATGCCTATCCACAGGACTTTCACAAAGGAAGGAGGCTTGGTGTAATCTCCTGGCCTTTGCTCTATTCCAACAAGCTATAACTATTCTGTATTCACCCTTCACCTTAGTTTCAATTAACACAAGATCATAGCCTAGGAGACTGTTTGTGCCTTTACCCCTAGAGTTACAGGAAAAAAAGCTTGAATCACTAAACCAGCCCCAAAGAAAGAAATTCCTTCTCACCTGGGTGCCACAAGGCACCCTGCTGGGGCTAGAAACAAGTAAATTTCCCTTAAGGCAGTTTGGGAGATGCTAATGCAAATCAAGCCCTCTCACCTTCTCTGCACTGGTTGCTATGGTTCCCGGCCACCTGGGCAGGAAGCGGAAGTGCTCAGAAAGCACAAGAGCCCTGCTGTGCTTTTCTCTGCAGTCATTAATCACGGACATCTGCCTAATTATTTACACTTAAGGAATGTAGTTAGTGCACGAAAACCTCCTCTTTGAATTTTCTATTAATTTAAAGGTAACTGCAGGGGAGCCTCACCTCACACCTCCCCCTCTGAGACACGAGGCACCCTCTTTGTCAGATTTCCTATGAAATGCATGTCTGGTACCATTGTTACCGCCTATGGAACTGCTAACTATGTCTGTGCGGTTATATAAACTGAAAGCCTTGTGGGGAGTGATCCTTCTTTTCCACCCAAAGAATAAAAACACGAAGAGGAAATGTGCTTTAATCAATTTGTTCAACCCTCAGACTCCCCCCCCCCCAATTACTTAGCTTGAGCAAGAAGGAAACAGAACATGCAACAAACCCGCTTAGGAGTCTATTAGACATAAAGGCCTGGGGAATCGGTGTGCAGAGAGAGAGGAGAAGATGGCGCGCCCAGCTTTTTAAAAGCTGCCTAGCGCATGAGCACAAGTGGTGTGGGAGAATTGTCTGTATTCTGTCAATCATATTTTAAATAAATGCTGATTGGCCAGGCAGGAAGTATAGGCAGGAAAACCAGACAGGAAGTAGAGGTGATGCAATGAGGACAGGAGAATTCTGGGAAGCAGGAAGCTCCTCCACCACTCCTGCCCAGATCACCGAAGAAGCAACATGTGAGCTGACAGCTGAAAAGGGTACCAAGCCATATGGCTAACACAGACAAGAATTATGGGTTACTGTAAGATGTAAGAATTAGTTAATAAGAAGACTGAGCTAGCGGGCCAATCAGTTTATAACCTAATGTAGACTCCGTGTGATTTTCTTTGGGGTTTGCCGGTTGTGGGGTACTGGGTGGGACAGATACCCCAACAAGCCAGCCCTTCTTGTTACACACAATGGATTGACATGGCTGTGTCATACACAGATGACCAGATGATGGGTTCACGCATATGCGCAAGGGTTTAGCTGAGTCATAGTGGATGTGACCACACATGTGTGCATATTGGTCATACGGGGCCCTTTAACATTCAGGCAATTGCCTGAGGGCTTGCCTGCACATGCATGGCTCTAGAACCCGGAAGTGCAGCCTTATTTGTGGCTGAATAATTACACCCCCATTATTTTTTTTAGCCAATTTTCACTTGCTGTAGATGTCTTGTTCTGAACCCTGAGGGAGTGCTGAGGCTGGTACTCAGTAACCTCCAACAGATTCTGGTTCCAGGGATTCTGTTGTCCCTTGGGTATGAAGCAGGGTTGCTTGATTGTCTTAGGCTAGGGTGGTGGGAAGGCGCAGAAACTCACTGGGGTTGAGTGAGGTAATGCCTGTGGAGCATGTGTGCCAATCTTAAAATCAGGCTAATGCTTAGAGACTAGTTAGCAAGCAAAACAAAGCAACAACAACAACAACAAACCACTTAGCTGTATGGTTCAGACATGGGCTCTGGAGCAAGGTGGGCTGAGTTTAATTCCTGCCCAGACACATAATGCTGTGTGCCTTTGGGCACATTCACTTAGTCTTTCTGTGTTGTTTTCTTCATTTATGAGGCAGAAATGGTCAGTGTGTCTCTCCCCCTCTAGCAGTGTTGGTGGGTGGATCCCTGCCAACTGGAGTCAGTGTGGAGTTACAGAGGCCAGGGAAGCAGACAGCATCAAGGAAGAGGACTTTTTGTTGTTGTTGCTTTGTTTTTGTTTTGTTTATGAGACAGGGCTTCTCTGTGTAGCCCCGGCTGGCCTCAAGCTCAGTCTGTAGACCAGGCTGGGTCGAACTCAGAGGCCTGCCTGTCTCTGACTCCCGAATGCTGGGATTAAAGGCGCGTGCCACTGTGTGGGCCAGTCATGATAAGCTAAGTGTGGGCAGGTCACCCAAAGGAAGTTCTTTACTTCCAACCATTAGCACCTGCCAGAGTAGAACTCGGCCATCAATAAATTTAATAAGAGGTCTGCATCTCAGTAGTTTACCCTGAGTGTTATGATTGTTCGTCACTTTAAGAGACAAGCCACGCCTACTCCCTGCAGCTCCGCCCTCCCTCGCCATCTTGGCTTCTCTCTCTGTTCCCTTCCCTCCTCCCGTTTTCTCTCTCTTGCTCTGTCATCTTCTCTCTCTTCCCTCTCTCTTCCTTTCTCTCTCTCTCTCTCTCTCTCTCTCTCTCTCTCTCTCTCTCTCTCTCCTCTCACCCCCTTCTCCCCTTTTGCCTTCCCCTCCATAATGCAACGAATAGATATCCAATTCTATTCTGTACCATGTGTCTGTCCATGTGCCTCACACCCACACCTGCCCCACACCAGGAACTTGCGCCTCCGCTGGGAACTTGCACTTTCCAGGCACTCAGTGTCTGCGGGACCAGCCCACCACAGCATGGCTGGGGTCAGCCATCTTGGTTTGTGGACCCACTGCAAGCTGCCAGAACCTGCAGCAAATTTCATAACATTTTGGTACCAGGTGACTCGGATAGGCGCTCTTGCCCAGAACTCCTCTCCCAGGGTCAGGATCCTGAACCAGGGTTTTTTTTTCTACTGGCTTCCCAGCCAGTAGAAATCGGTGAGTCTCTCCCATTCTGCTATGGTTGCTTCCCTTAACTGGAATTGTGTTTGGACTGACCTGGGGTCAGTCAGCCCGCGTTAGTACTGGACACGCCCCGTGCAGTGCATTCGACTGGGGACCCAGGGTCCCTCAGATTCTTCATCTTTTTTTCCATTTCTTCTCTCTTTTTTTTCTTACTTTGCTGTAAAATGCTGGTCGGAGCGGCCTCTGGCCTCTCTGGTTTCTGAGTCACCCTGACCAACTGGATCCAGCCAGGCAATAACACCCCACCTGGAGTTAGGGGACGCCCAGCTCACGGGTCCTGGGTGTTCGCGCCAATTCGCACCCCACCTATACGGGAAAACGTTCCCGTTATAGGCCTTGAGGTGCCGCTGTTTCATGGGTTTTCACGATTTCGGCTGTGAATAGCAGCCATCCATGTTCCCTGGCTTTTTTCAGTTCCAGCTGTGACTTGGTGCAGTTTTTTCAGTTCCAGCCTTTTGTTCCCCTCTGCGACTTGTGGTGTGGCGTGGTGGCTTAGCAATAGGGCAGATCACGCCTTTAGGTCCCTCTTATTAGGCTTAAAATCCTTACAGCTCAAAAATTATGACCTTTTCATACAGCACATGGCTGCTGTCATTTTGATTGGGGTCAGGTGACTTCGCCGCCATCTTGGCTAAGAGCCAGGTCAGGTGACCAAGCTCTTCCATCTTTACTGAAGTATAACCTGCCTTGTCCCCCGATTTTCACTAAATTCCTCTTGTTGATTCTGTTACATGTGTTTTGTGCAGTGGCGTGCTGTGTATAATAATTGTTCATTACATCTCATTTCAGACTACAAAATCAATAAATCTCATGTTTTAAACTGGTATGTACTTTTAATTCTCTCACAAAAATACCTTATATTTAATTCATTCTTCATTTAAAATATATTAAGCTGTTCTCTACTATTGTCAGTTCTGTCATTAACCTTATACTACAAACATCTTTTTCTTCTTTCTGCCCTTTTACGAATGTAAATCTTACCTGTTAAGAGCCAGTACAGTCAAGCTCAGACCCAACTCTCCACTCAGATTCTATTCTGTAGTTATACCTAATAAACAGCCCTCAACTGCTCAGAGATCTGGGGAATGTGATTTTAAATATTTATCTATTAAAAAACTTTTCATAACAAAAAGAGACAGGTTGGCTCCTAGCAGCAGCACTCTACTTCCTCCAAAGAAGAAAGAAGACAAATTGGACACACAACAATGTCCATTTACACTGGGCAAAACTGCCTTTCATCTAAGCTGAAGATCTCCTGATGTGGACAGAATCGCTGGAATCGACAGCCTAGCTGCTCAGGTCAGGGTAGGCCTGTCTTCCTACAGATTCTTTAGCCCACAGGATCTTCTGGAGCCTGGCACTTCCTGTTCTAAACAGCAAAAGGCAGATACGACCTTCAGTGACCATGGAGGACCCAAAAGAGTAGCTCTGGGTGCCAACCAAGTAAGTTCTCTGTCATTTTTTAATCAGTAACTCAAGTAAAATCTTATTCTTCTCAAAGATCTCTGATACAGTTTTGATGTTTTACCTGGTTAAAAAAACAACCTCACCAAACAAATTTCAGATCAAATTTCTCTCTTATGCTGTCTTCCATAGTCTTAAAAATACTTTTCATTGTACAAAAATATGCCATAGTTATTGTACAATGTATGTGTCTAAAACTTCTGTTTTCACTAACCCAAAGAATTCTTGTGAGTTCCAGGGAGCCGAATTAAAGGATCCACCTTAAACAGGTCAGATACATCCCCCTCAATTCCCTGGTCCTAAAATTTTTTTTTCCTTAATTTAACTTTGTTCTTTGTTCTGCCAATACCTTAAACAGGTATAAGAGACACCAGACATTTCCATGCCACAAACACCAGACAGAAACAAAGATACCAGGTATGCCAGGATGTGGCCAGCACCCCATCTTCTCAGGTTCCTTCCCCCAAAGACGATGCCCACAAATAAGCTGGAAGCAGTCTTGAGAATCCACTGCCCCAATTCCATAAACCTGTGGTGTCTAATCTCCCGCTTTTTATTATAAAAAAGAGCTAGGAATATTATGGTTGTTCGTCACTTTAAGAGACAAGCCACGCCCACTCGCTGCAGCTCCGCCCTCCCTCACCATCTTGGCTTCTCTCTCTGTTCCCTTTTCTGCTCCCTTTTTCTCTCTCTTGCTCTGTCCTCTTCTCTCTCTCTTCTCTCTCTCTCTCTCTCTCTCTCTCTCTCTCTCTCCTCTCTTACACCCCTTCTCCCTCCATAATTCAACTAATAAATATCCAATTCTATTCTGTACCATGTGTCTGTCCATGTGCCTCACACCCCTTGCTGCCGTGAACTTGCACCTCCCCTGGGAACTTGCACTTTCCAGGGACTCAGTGTCTGTGGGACCAGCCTGCCGCTGCATGGCTGGGGCCAGCCACCTTGATTTGTGGACCCGCCACAAGCTGCCGGGACCCGCAGCAAATTTCATAACACTGAGGCAATACCTGGTTGCAGGAAGGACCATAAACTGAGATTACCCAGCACCACCCAAGAATAGACCACCCAAAGGAAATGCCTGACAGTACACACTGACAGTACACACTCACCAGGACACCCCTAGACAAATGTCAGCCAATCAAGGGTCCTAAATCTCAGAAACCCCTCACCCCCACCTTTACTACTATAAAAACCCAACTCTAACTGAGCTCCGGGCTCTCCGGTTATTCCAATGCGTTGGACATGCGGAGAGACCGAGTTCGCAAACTTGATTAAAATAAAGGCTCTTTGCTTTTACATACGGGATTTCGTCTCCTTTTTGGCTTTTGTGGGGACTTTGCGGATTTGGGCATATCACCACCACCCTTGGTTGTTTCTTTTTAATCTCACAGGTGTGACACCTTTTTCTCTATCCATAAAACCCTTTGACCACAACCCTGTTTGCAGTTGAGGCAGGGGAGGAGTGGATGAGTGTGGGAGACAGTATCACAGAGTGAAGAACACAGTGGGCAGAGTCCAAGTTTCCCAAGGCTGTGCTTGTACTTGGAGGGACCAGCCACTGGGTGACACCAGGGTGACTTCACAGGGATTGTCTTCTTCTAGCAGAGCAGAGGCAGGAGGGAGCCACCTCCACCCTTGTGTCTGAGGAACAAGGGCCAACATTGTTCTGGGTCTGGGGAAGAAGCTGAAGTCTGGACACAGCTCTAGGGAGGAGGGCTCTGGTCTAAGGGATGAGGGTTTGGGTATATACCTTTGAGACTGAGGGAGAGGATTCAGGGCCTGGAGCTTTGGGTCTGGACTCCTGTGTAAAGGAGGAGACCTGGAGTCTGCACTACAGGGTTGCTGAAAGAGGGGTAATCTTGGGCAAAAGCATGAAGAGTGTTTGAGGGTCTCCCCCAGGATCTGAGCGTCGGTCTCTTGTCTTCCCCAGCAATCAGTACTTTCGGCTCCCAGCCTCTGTGCTCTGGATGCTGAACCTGCCTCTCTAGAGAGCTGAACAGCAGCACCCAGTGTGGGGAGGGGTTTGAGGTGGTTGGGGTTCACATCACCAAGGCCCACAAGGTCACTTTCCAGCCTGGACATGTGGCACAGAGGCCACAATCCTCAAGATTGTGTCACCATCCATGAGAACAGGGTCCTCCTCGTCCCTCCCTCTGGTCATGGTCTGTTCTACAGGCACTTATGGCTTCTGTTCCTTCCTCTCTGTCCTGGCTGGCTTTATGTCAACTTGAGACAAGCTGTAGTCATCTGAGAGGGGCGACCCTCAGTTGAGAAAATTCCTCAGTAAGATCTGGCTGTATGTAAGCTTGTAGGGTATTTTCCTAATTAGTGACTGATGGGGGAAGGTCCAGCCCCTAGGTTCTGGTTGTATGTAAGCTTGTAGGGTATTTTCTTAATTAGTGACTGATGGGGGAAAGTCCAGCCCCTTGTGGGTGGTGCTATCCCTGGGCTGCTGGTCCTGTGTTCTGTAAGAAAGCAGCTGAGCAAGCCAAGGGGAGCAAGCCAGTAAGCAGCATTCATCCAGGGGCGTCTGTATCAGTTCCTGCCTCCAGGTTTCTTGCTTGTTTCAGTTCCTGCCTTGATTTCCTGTGATGATGGGCTACAATGAGGAAGTGTAAGCCAAATAAATCACTTACTCCTTAGCTTTTGTCCATGGTCACCTTCACTAAGACATCCTCGTTTATTTTCTCACCCCCCCTTTTCCTTTTGACGGGGTCTTAGGGCTCAGGTTGTCCTTGAACTCATGGTATAGCCAAGGATAGACTTGAATTTCTGATCCTTCTGCCTCTGTCTCCAAAGTGCTGGCATTAATGCCTGGTTTGTGAGATGCTAGGCGAGCGCTCTACCAACTGAGCCACATCCTCAGCATTCTGTCTTTCTGGAACCATGAAATAGAAAGATCTATTTCTTCCATCTGCCTCATGTTCACAGGACAGAGGTTCTCTCTGGTTGGTGGGCCCAGACAGCTGGTCATAGGGAGCCAGTCAGGGAGGCCATCCGTGTGTCCAGATACTAAATGAAGGTTTGTCCCCAGAGTTTATGTTTGTCAGTCAAACTTAGTGACATACAATGGTATACGTGGTGGTTGGAATGAGAATGGCCCCCGTGAGCCCACAGATTTATATCCTTAGTCTTCTGTTGATGAACAGTTTAGAAAGATTAGGAGGTGTGGCCTTGCTGGAGTAGGTGTGTTGCTGAGGGTGGGTTCTAAGGTTTCAAAAGCCCACACCACCAGACCCAATCCCAATCTCTCTCTCTCTCCCTGTCTGTTTCTCTCTCTCTCTCTCTCTCTCTCTCTCTCTCTCTCTCTCTCTCTCTCTCTCTCTGCCTATCAGGATGTAAAGGTCTTAACTACTGCTCCAGCATCTGCCTGAACGTTACCACTCTCCCTACCATGAAGATGATGGAGTAATCCTCTGAAACTGTAGGCAAACTACCATTAAATTCTTTCTTTTATAAGAGTTGTCTTGGGCTGGAGAGATGACTCAGAGGTTAAGAGCATTGCTTGCTCTTCCGAAGGTCCTGAGTTCAATTCCCAGCAACCACATGGTGGCTCACAACCATCTGTAATGAGACCTGGTGCCCTCTTCTGGCCAGCAAGCATACATACAGACAGAACACTGTGTACATAATAAATAAATAAATCTTTTTTTTTTTTTTTTTAAAAAGAGTTGTCTTGGCCACAGTTTTCCTTCGCAACAATAGATCAGTGACTGAGATAGACGTTGGTACCAGGAGCAGGGCATTGATGTGACAAGCCTGGCCATACTGGACTTCAGGACTTTGGATTAGAAAAGTTGTCGAATGCTTTAAGTGGGGCTTAATGGGCCATTCTAGTGGGAGTAAGCCAGTAAGCACCACGGCTTCTGCATCAGCTCCTGCCGCGTTAGTTCTGCCTGGCTCCCTCCAGTGACGAACAGTGTCAGTGATGTGGAAGCACACGAGAAATAAACCCTTTCCTCCCCAGCCTGCTTTTGGTCATGGCGTGTCATCACAATAGTGACCCTAGTTAGGACATCATGGCTCCGCGTGCACAGCCGGAGTACCCCAGCCTGCTTTTGGTCATGGCGTGTCATCACAGCCATAGTGACCCTAGTTAGGACTCTGTGGCTCCGTGTGCACAGCTGGAGTCCTGATGGGGACAACACTGTTAGCTCCGCACAGGTGGAGCTTCACTGACCACAGCATTGGAATTGACATACATAAATTAATATGTAAAGACGAGACATGGGTAAACACAGAAAAACCAGATCTAATTCGGTTTCCAGTATAGATTTGGATAGCTTATGAACCATTTACAAACATTTGCACAAGAGACTGAATGTGCAAGAAGGGGGTCTCCAAAAGTTTGCTGTCATGTACTGAGGTCCTAACTCTATGCTTGGGAGCTGCTTGGAATCCAGTTTAATGTGTCCTTATGTGTTGGATCTCTGTGGCTTGGTGTACAATTTCAAATCCCCACCAGGGGGCTTTGTGGGTCCCAATGACAGAATTACTCATACTCAGGGATCTGTGGTACATTGAGTATACACCCAGTCTAAACCCTTGGCATTCAACATACCAGCTCTGTTTTGATCACACTGTTCTTTATTTAATCTGTGAAGGTGCCTGTTGTTTTAAAGGTACAGGGAAGTTCTCTGTGTGTGCATGATAATGCCTGAAGTATAGGACCTCCTTCACAAACAGTGATTATTTCCATCAAGGGCACATGATACATGTATTTCATACGGTTAGTCACCTTGTGTAGATAAATATATCTAAAGTCAGACATATTCATGGAACTAAGTAAAGATTGTCAAGGATCTTAACCGTCGTCCACTCCGGAAGTCCATTAGTAGAGATTCAGAATTTCAGACTCAGTATCCATTTATCAACCTGCTAGACCAGATCCCAGGCAACTCTCAGACTCACAGTGGGAAGGCGAAAGTTGCCGAAATGCAGGGAAAGAGCCAGGTGGAGGTTGAGACTCTCAGAACTGAGTCGTGGAGACTGCGGCAGAGGCAAACCTTGGTAGGTTGGTACTGGTAGAGTCAAGGAACCAGGCAGAAAAGACCAGAAAGAAGGTTAATCTGTATTCAGTGGGGTCCCGGGAGGGCCAGCACAGAGACCCATCCCATGGTGCCACGATGCTCATGCTCAGGGGAGACTGCCTTCCTGTCTCCCTGTGTCTCTTGTGGTCTCTTCCTGTCTCCTTGTGTCTCCCTGTGTGGCCTCTTGGCTTCTCTTACCCCTCTTCCCTCTGTCTCTGTCTCTGTGTTTCTGCTGCACTTGGAAGGTTCATGATCCTTGTTCCTCTCACACTGTCCTCACTGACGTGACGATCCCACCACTGACTGTGCTGTTCTCCTGTGTGAACATTCTGGAAGATTCCAGCCTGCTGCAGATGCTGGGGATCCAGCCTAGGTCCCCACACTCGCAGATGAGCACTCTGTTGACTGAGTTATCTGCCTGGCCCAGATACGCACATTTTGAAATTTTTCTTTTTCAACTGTTAATTTTTTTTCTTCCCTACTATTTTTCGGACCTTGTTTTATGTTTTCAAGCTTGATATTGTTAATATCTTGTTCTATCTCCTTCAGTATGCTTATTAGGACATTTCTGACTCAATTTGGAATTTAACTTAAAAATTTTTGGTCATCAAATGCCCCGTCTCACTTCTAAGGCACAATCACCAGGACCTTGTGCTGGATTTCCCGTTGGCTCTCCAGTCCCTGTGATTATTCAAAAAGACTTCATCTGAGATGCACAGATGGGAGAGTTTATTGCAGAGAGACACAAGGGTGAGTGTGGACAATGTGATCCACATTTAGGCAGGCCTCGCCCTATCCCAAAGCCCCTAGAACAGACAGCTTTTCCTGCCATTCTCTGTCTTGTCCGTGTGACTAACAGGCCCAGTTGGAGGGGGCAGCGGACCCTCATTCTTTCCCAGCCTCTTGTTAGGGTGTTATCTAACAGGGGTTCAGCTCCTGGGCTAGCTCAGGGCATCACGTCCTATCCTGGAGCCACAGCTGTCACCCAGACCCTGCTCTCCTGAGCAGCAGTTCCAGCCCAGCAGCCCGTGCAGCTGGGTTTCACAGGCTGCTGGCTGTGAGGGAGGGGTCCGGCCCCACCCAGTGTCCTCCAAACAGTGTGATTTGAGCTGGGACCCAACAACAACTTCTGCCCCGAAGTCTGTCACCCAATGGAAGGCTCCCCAAGCTGGTTGTTCCCCCTGTTAGTGGGACACCAGCAGTACCCACAAAACCCTGCCAGCCTTCGGGGATGTGGATACCACAGTTCCACTCTTCCCAGGAGAGCCAGAGTTCACTAACCTCAGCCTGACTCCCAGAGCGCCTCTTGCCATCCTGTGACCCCATGTGCTCAGCCATGCCCTGCTTCCCCAGCTGTGGCACACACCCTATGGTCTCCTGTATGGAGTGTTCAGTGTCCCTCTACCCGTGGACCTAGGGTGGGATTTCTTCATGCACAAGGGTGTGCAGAAAAAGTAATGGAGTCACCGCCACGTCCCCAGTGAGATCAGGGTCTGTCTCTATACCTGCACTTTCTCCTGCAGCCCCCTCCCTGCTCAACCTGTCTCAGGATGTCCCTCTTCTTCCTCACCCCATCCCTTCTCTTTTCTTTCCCATTCCTCCTTTCTTCCTTCTCCTCTTTCCTTCTCCTTCACCCCTCCTCCCCTCTTTTCCTCTCCCCGTGCTTCCTCTCTTCTCCATTTTCCTCTTCTTCCTCACCTCACCTTTTTCCTCTCTTCTCCTTCTCGTCCTCAGTCTGTCTCTTCCTTCATTCCCTGGACAGTAGATTTCCCAGGAGGCCTGGGGGCTCACCCGTGAGAGAACCCTCACTTGAGTCCCTTCTGGGGACAATGTTGGAGCCGCAGACTTCCCAGCCCGAGAGGTCTCAGTACCCTGGAGCCTTGGGCATCCATAGCAGTTTGTGCTGACAGGGTGGCTGGAGGTGTGAACCAGGATTTGGGCATCCGGGGCTCTGCTGACACTGGAGATGGACAACAAATCAGTCGTGTGACCCAGCTGAGTACAGAGCACGGAGACCAGTGAGCACCCCGCACACCAGGCTTGGCCAGCTGCTGTGGCCACATTTTCATACTGGGCAGGCCCTCACACACCAGCGTCCGCAGGCGCCGCGGACGAGTGGTTGTGGGGTTTACTCGTCTCTTCACAGTCCACTTGGGAGCTTGTCTCTGGATCTCCCGTGACTCACCTCAGCGCCACATCTTCAGCGACTGTGAGTCCTCCTGTTAATTGTGGTTTGTGGTCACCAACACCCACAAAGGGAATAAGCTTCCCCACTCTGTGGCCCTCCTCCCTTGCCCTGTGACATGGAGTGACCTCCTTCCTCTGCTCAGGATGTCCGTAGGCATCCCAGTGCCTCCAGAACAACGAGGCAAACTTTTACTGCCACCCCACTATGTGCCCAGCTGTATGGACCTCGTTTGGGTTTGTCACCTTGTGCCTCTGTCCTGTGTCCTGGATGACCCCTTTCCTCCATCTCTGAAACACACACATGCCAGGCCACCACCACTTCTTTCCGCTCGAGTGGCTTCTAGACCTGCCATGTTCTCCAGATGGGAGAATCACATAGAACCCACTGAGACTTGCTGGCTCCCGCCTGTCTCAGCTCTTTCTTCCCGCTAAAGGCATG
Organism: Myodes glareolus; assembly: GCF_982192425.1. Lineage (NCBI taxonomy): Eukaryota > Metazoa > Chordata > Mammalia > Rodentia > Cricetidae > Myodes > Myodes glareolus. The sequence continues at coordinate 50,128,278 of NC_142049.1, forward strand.
AATCCATACCCAGCACCTGAGTCGGGAGGCTCAGGAGAGTTTGGGTTCTGCCAGCTGAGTCCTAGACCCCGAGGTACCTAGAGCCCAGAAAAGGGGGACAATGCAGAAGGTAAGGTGGTGGACGTCAGTTTACTAAGGAAGGTACAGGGACAGCATGGGTTGCCCCCCATGGTGACCTCAATCCACTTCTTGTATAGCTTCAGCTCCGTGAACATGCTAGGTCGCCTAGGCCAGGCACAGGGGTTTCCACCCCATGATGTAGTACCTTGGAGCACCCCATCACAGATGAGTGGGCCTCCAGAGTCTCCCTAAGGGAAGAAGAGTGAGGTAGAGTAAGAGAAGACACCCTACTCTCTGTCTGGGGTGCCTCATCTCTTGCACATGAGCACCAGCAGATTACTGACTGTCACCTCCCAGCTAAGCCTTCCGGAAGAAAGCAGTATTGCATTTCAGAGGGAATGTAACCCAGAGCCCCGAGGAGGCGAGGAGGGAAACATGTGTAGCTCCTGTGCTGAGGGAAGTAGGGGGGTCAGAAGGTAGGGCCCCAGGAAGAGGCAACACTTCCACCCCAGGGTCGCTTGGTAGCCCTCTTCCCTTGAACTTTTCTTAGAATAGACACCCCTGGCTGAGGCAATGGGGAGACACGGAGAGAGAGCTGTTAAGCAGGGCCAGGGGAAGGCCAGATCTGACATTGGAAGGCCTGCTTGGAGGCCGTACAGTAAGAGAGATGAAGCAAAAGCCTGTGAGAAAGACGGTGGGGGTGAGACCAGCTGAGCGAAAGACTTGGAGTCTCCACCCAGCTCAACCCTGAGATAAATACTCCCTTCCACTTCTGCCTTCCTGCAGCCTGAGCCCACGGACACCAGAGGGCGCTTGTGAGCAGATTCAGCATTTCCCTGCTCTACCGGTTCAACTGAGATCCCGCAGGAAGCGAGCCCCTTTCTGCTCTTATCCCTGTTCACACTCTGTCTGCTAACATTTACCTAGTCACAAGCCCCTAGGCTGTCCCTCTCCCTTTGGGACCTGGCACTTGCTTTTCCTCTGCCCCACCCCTGATACTATAGGGTACCCCCCTACAGGCATTGCCTCATCTCACCTTTTACACAACACCCCCTCCTCCCACAGGTGTCCCTCCTGCTGTCCCAGGTCTCCTGTCTGCCCCATGGCTCCACTACCTTATGATGTGCTATCCCATGGTGTCTGAGTTGTGCTTCCTGTCCATGGCTGCCCCCTTTGTGGAGCTGTGTCCTCCACATCAACACCTCCTTCCTGGAGTGAGCATGGGGATTTCAGGAGGCCCCTCAGAGGGTAGGCTTTTTGATGGAACTGCTTGAAGTTCTGCAGGGGACTCCTGAGTCATCACCTACGCTGGGGGCAGGCCTTTTGGTGATACAGCTGCCTTTGATTGACTCATGCTCCTGAGGCTAATCCCACTAACTTGTGAACTCACCAAGATGGGTGGAATAGTATGTGTCTTCTCTGTTTGTGAGCAGAAACAGTTGCCCCAGGAGGAGCAATGCAGTGTCCCACCCCTCTTGGTGCTCTGTGTGGGAGGGGCTGCTCTCAGCTCACTGTTGACTGCCCAAGGTGGTCACAGGCAGCTGGGAGATACCTGAGAAAAGGTGTTCATCGGTGAGACCCCTGGATGTAGGAGAGTTTGCCTTGGGGAGGGAGGGACAGGACTGAAGCAGGGAGGTGACACACTGGAGAGCTGATGGGGAGGCGCTGGCTGGGCGCTGGCTGGTCCAGAATCGGGTTCCTTTACTCTTGTCCTCTCAGAGCCTAGCAAAGGGGACTGCTTACCATGCAGGTATCTTTGCCGCCTTCCCAGTGCCCGGCACACAGCATGAATTCTGTCACCCTCTGCAAATTAGCTTCCTTACAAAGCATCATTGGACATGAGGTAGAGGCCCGCACATTGCAGCATCCCTGCATTTACAGCTGCAGGCCAAGAGAACGCAGCCATGGCAGGTACACAGCAGCCTGGCAGCCCAGTCTCTTCCAGAACTGTACCTCCTGTTCCAGGCTTTAGGGACTGACCCCAGGTATACACTTATCTGGCCTGATGCTGCCCTAGCCAGATGCCAGGCAGAGGCTTCCCAGCTCAGACTCCTCAGTGGGCAGGCTCAGCATCCTCACGACTCTGCGATGTTGACTGGCTCACTCAGCTGCAGCAACATCGGGTCGTGGCTGTTGTCATCGTCAGGACTGAGAAATCTGGTCTTTAGGAGGCTCATACTGTAGAGTGGGGGTTGGATGGAATGGCTGACAGGGACATACTGACCAGTGTCTTCATATCATAAGGGCTGATGACCGAGCCCTGCTGTGCTGATGCTAGGGAGGAAGCAAGAATGAGGCAGAAGGAGGGGGCCAGGGAATCTGGGCAAGAGGGAGGACGAAAGGAGAAAGGGATGGGGAAGGAGAGAGTGGAAAACAGAGACAGCAAGAAAATGCTGGAAGGGGAGAGATTGAAAAGCAGACACACATGGAAAGACAGAGCCTCCAGGCTCTGGAGATAGCTTAGGGACTGGGGGAGGGTGAAGTGCTTACTGTACCAGCGTGAGGACCTGACTTTGGACCACCAGAACCTACATGGAAATCAGATTGAGTGGCACACGCCTGCAGCCCTCGTGCTGAGGCCACAGACACAAGATGATCCCTAGAGCTCCCTGACAGTCAGCCATGCTGAATGCTTGAGCTCCTATTGAAAAAAAAAAACAGAGATGGAGGATGGCTGGAGAGGAGCTGGCTTCGTGGTTAAGAGCACTGGCTGCTCTTCCAGAAGACCTGGGTTTGATTCCCAGCACAAACATGGTGGCTCACAACCATCTGTAATAAGGTCTGGTGCCCTCTTCTGGCCTGCAGGCATACACGCAGAAAGAATATTGTATACATAATAATAAATAAATATAAATTTAAAAAAAAGAAATACATACAGGCAAAACACTCATATATAATTTTTTTTTATTAAGATGACTTAAAAGAAAAAAAAGATGGGCCAGTGAGACAGCTGCCTGTAGCAGAACTTGCAGCTAAGCCATATAATCTGAGTTCAGTCCCAGGACCCACATGGTGCAGGGAGGGAACTGACGACCATAGGTGGTCTTATGACCTCCAATTGTGTGCAATGACATGTATGTATGCTCACACATACACACACTCACACACACAAAACAAATAAAAACGATAGAAAAGGTTAAAAAGCATAAGCCGGAGAGCAAGAGAAGGAGTCAGCTGACACCTGCCTTCGCCCCCCACATGCAGATGCACACTCATGCATACACACCAACAGCACACACACATACACCACACACACGTGATTAAAAGAAGAGAGCTACAAAGACGTAGGAGGAAAGGGGCAGAGAGGAGCGAGAAGGGAAAACACGCGGGAGCAGTGAGGCCATGGGGTGAGAAGAGAGGAAGTGATTGGGGACAGAGGAGAGGAAGGGATTGGGGACAGAGGAGAGGAAGTGATTGGGGACAGAGGAGAGGCAGAGAAAAATAAACAACATGGAGCAGGGGGTAAAGAGAGAATGAGAACGGGACAGAGAGGGAAAGGACCTGAGAGCCACCCGGGTGCGCCAGGGCTGGCCAGGACTTCCCTGGCCCGTGGGGTGTGCCAAGCCCGAGGTCTAACCCATTATCAATCAGCACCCTGCCCAGACTTTGTCCTCGCCCAGATATAGCTCATCCCAGCCTGTCTCTTTGTGTCCCCACAGCGGACAGGGTCCTACAGTGCCAGGTTGGTCTGGGGAAACTGAGGACTTCTCTCACAGTGCACGCTGGGGACACCTCTTCCTGTCTACTTGATTCCACTTAGGCCTATTCTCCAGTGTGGCCACAGAAGGGGAGGCGGGAAGTGAGGCCCAGACCCAGAGAAGGTTGCCCAGAGATCTGGAGGGGGAGACATTTGATAACAGAAAGAGACACCCAGAGGAGGATGGATAGAGGAGACACACAGAAATGGAGACAGGAAAGGAGGAGAGACCAAAACCCAAACGTGATTCTACGTAGTCGACAGAGAACAGTATGCCAAGGGGCAGTGAGACAGGAACCCGGAGAGACACGGGGAGAGACCCAGGTGGTCATGAAGTGGTGGTGGGCCAGTCCCAGCTCTGCCGCCCCAGGCCTCCTGGACCATCCTTCATCCCTCAGACCCCTCACAAGACCTCTCACGAGGCCATTCAAGGAGGAGGGTGGCATGTTCTCCCTTAAAGAATAGAAGCCCCTCCCCCCTCCCCCCTCCCCCCTCCCCCCCCCCTCCACTGCTCTTCTACTAATGCATTTGGGAGATGGATCCCAGGGCTTCCAGCCCGCCAGGCTCTGGCCACAAGCCACACCCCAGCCCATCCTACCGGCTGACACAGTGGGCCGCTGTGAGCACCCACTGGGGGTGCTCACAGTGATGCACAGCCACCTGCCAGGGTTGCCAGTGTCTCTCGCTCTCCCAGCCTCCGATGACCCTGGACGCAGCGAGGGACCGGGCACCTGTGGAGAGAAGTGCTGGGTAGGGCCCAGGGTTGGCGTGGAAGGGGAGCTGTCCTGTGGGTGTGAAGGGACCCGGGAGAGGACCAGGACTGAGGGCGTGGGGTCAGGATTAAGGTGCTAGAATGAACTGGTGTGTGAGAGGCAGATGGCCCTGGTTGGAGAGATATTCTGCCCTGAGCACGAAGCTGACCTCAGACAGCAGACGGGGAGACAACAGATGACAGTGTCTGGGGCTGCATGGGCTCCAGGGAATCTGGGGTGGGCAGGGGTATGGGGCAGGTGAGGGTGAAGGCCGTGGGTCCTCAGGGACAGAGTTCCTGAAATGGACATGGGCTCGCATGGGTGATGTCCCCTTGTTGGGAGAGAATCCTGGGCAGTGTTGAGGAAGCAGACTGGGAAGGATGTGGCCCCAGAAAGCAGTTCTGAAGGAGCCCAGGCTTCGACCGTCCCCACCCCACTGATGGAAGTTCAGACAGAGGCAGAATAGGGAGGAAACTCCAGAACCCCAATTCCAGATCACAGGAGGTGAGGGGGCTATTTGTGGTCTCTGACTAGATCTCTTAGCTACGTGACTGAACAGGATGTGTCATGGGACCTGTATCCCCAGCAGCACAGCTTGGGGACAGAAGTCAAGGTTGAGGGCACAGGGTGGCGGTAATGTCTTGGTTGGGCTAAGGTGGCCTCCAGGGGAGGATTCCCTCAGTGACAGACAGCCAAGACCCAGGATTTGCTCCTGAGGCAGGGGGAGGATTAAGACAAAGAGAAATCCAGGGTTTCAGGGTAGATTCAGAAAAAAGGAGTGGGAAGGTCTGTGCAGCATGGAGGGGCAGAGACAGGGTGTCATGGTGGCATCCAAGAAATAAAGAGCCCAGTCCCTCATCTAAAACAGGCTGTGGGTTGGAGGTGGAGCTGGGCTGCTGAAGGAGTAGAAGGCAGAGGTGTCTGGCCCCATCCCCTGCCGGTGTGCCCTCCCTCAGCCTCTCACCGTCTTTCTCCACAGACAGGATGAGGCACAAAAGCAGGAGCCGCATGGTGGCAGGTGGAGGGATAGGTGGTGAACTGGGAGCTGAGCCTCTGGGGCCTTATAAAGTCTTCCTTCCTCCACGTCCCCTCCCATCCACCCTACAGGCATGAAGAGGATGTCTGAACCCCACCCCTAAGTCTGTAGGCTGGGCTCCTTCTGCAGGTCTTCCTGTTCTGTTGGCCCTGGCTGGCTCACACTGGCCGAATTCCTGTGGTCTGAGACCTGGCTGTGAAAGGGCTCACGGCAGGGATGCTGGGTCACAGAAGCAGAGATTCCTGAGAGGGCGACAAGAGCAGTGGTGTGACAGGGGCTCCACACAAAGTCTCCTCCCCTAATCCCAAATCGTCCTTGGCCCCAAGTCTCAGTGGCCAGTGCCATCTGGGCTGTGAGCTCATGTGAGTCCTATGGCACTCTGAGCCCAGAGACGGAATACAACACCTCTGAACATTCATTTAGTTTTTATAATAATTATATGTGTGATTTGGTGTGGTGTATGTGTATGTGTGTGAATGTGTTTGCTTCTGTGTATGGGCATAGAGACCAGGGGAGGACTGGACCCCCCTCTCTATCCCTCTCCCCTTACTCCCTTGAGATCAGGTCTCTCAGTAAACCAGGAGCTCAGCCAGTGACCAGCGAGCCCCAGGATCCTCCTGTCTCCACCCCCAACCTCAATGGGAATTTTAGGTGTGTGGCCCTGTTGTTTGTTGGTTTGGTTTGGTTTTAAGAGACAGGGTTTCCCTATGTAGCCCTGACAGTCCTGGAACTCGCTTTATAGACCAGAATGACCTCAAACTCACAGATCCACCTTCCTTTGCCTCCCAACTGCTGGGATCAAAGGCGTGCCCCACCACCACCCACGAAACAGTGTCCGTTTTTAAAAGGGTTGGAGATTGGAACTCAGATCTTCTGCTCGCATGCCAAGCACGTTTACGACCCAGCCCCAGTCTCCAGCTTCTAATGTAGATGAAACAGTTTCAGAACTCAGGAGTCTCTGACCCCCACACTCCCAACTGCAGAATCTCTTTCCCTTGTCCTGATGCTCCTTCTAGAGATAAACGCTGCTGTTCACAGATGTGCCAAGCCAGTACTCTCCAACCAGGAGACAGGAGTCGCCATGACCGAGCCCCTAGCGTGTCCAAGCCAACCCTCATGTAAAGCATTGGGGTTCGCTGACCTCCCTAAGCACCGTCCGTTTCCATACTCTCTCCACGGATCGCCATCTCCTCTCAGGCCAAGAGCATCTTACCAGAAAAACCCAGATGCTCTCCTCGGTACACCACTCAGACCCAGATTTTGGATTTGGTTGGATTCTAATGGCATTGATGTGTCACAGAGGAGAACCAGAACCAAAGCCTGGTCGCCCCCTTCTTAACTCTCCCCAGCTGCTCCCTGGTCCCTTCTCTCCAATCCCTACCCTCTGTCCTCCACCAGCTCAGTGGTCAGTGAAGTGGTCAGAGGAGCCCAATGCCAGCACATCCTGATGCTCCAGTGGACCCCATGCTGGTCACCTCATGCTAGTCCCTCTCAACTAGGAGCACAGAAGAGTCGCCACCTCCACCTCCCTTCCTGCACACATGATGCTATGTGTCAGACATCCTGACTAGCCCTTGTTCTAGACATGGCTGAGACCCGCGGTATCTGCACAGCCCAACATATCTGAGAGACCAGAAGGCCAGTGGAAGTGGATGATGCCCCTAAGCCATGGGTTTCCTCAGGCCCCTTTTCACCAGCTTTCCATGGGTCACAGCTTGCTTATCTCACCCAGATTCCAGGTGGCATCTCATAAACTCTGCCTAGAAAGGGACAAGGGAGCTCACTGGCCTGGGAAATGGGTGAGGGCTACTCGCAGGAACATGATGTCATGGCGGTGGTTGTTCACCTCACAGTCTGGTTTCTGGGTGAAATGGGATAAGCCTCCAAACCCAGGGCTGTGCTTACGGCTCATGGCACTATCTCTGGAGCATCCTTGTGGAGGGCTGGGAAGAAGGAGAAACCACGGAAGGGGCAGAAGAACTTGCGTCTCTGTTTCTTTGGACACCTGGGGATCCAGATTCTTCCCTGAGAGTTTGGACCAATTCTTCCTGCCCAAAAGCATCATGGAGCTCCCAGCCACACAACAGGAATGAGGTCCCTCAACTTCCAGTTCTTTCTTTCAAGGATGTAGGAATCCTGGACCCCTTGCGAGATCCCCATCCCCTTGTTGAAGAGCGGGTGTCTCTCCAGTGTGTCTCCTCAGGAGCCTCAGGTGCCGGACCCACACCCTCTTCACCCAGAGCCTGACCTCAGCCTCTTCCTGTCAGAATCCAGCCTTTCAGTCCCACCCAGCTCAGCAGAGCCCCACAGCTTCTAAGCCTGCCTTTCTTCTGAACTGACAATAGGCTGCTGTGGATGCTGTCAGGAGCTGGGCCTGCAGCCTTGGTAATCAAGGAGATAGAGTGAAGCCCTCAGAGTGTTTCATGGCACACTGGTGAGGCGCCCTGAAGACGGGGGAGGCCTGAACAAAGTGCTGGGTAGATAGGAGTGCGCTGTGGCTCTTCCAACCAGGCTGTCACTCCCACCCTTTCCCAGGCTGCCCTTCAAGGATGTTTGTCCAGCGGGCAGCCTTGTGAGATGACATCTCCTGAGATCAGCTTTGCTTGCTGTCCTAGTAATAAACGCGCTGTCCCTCTTGCCGCCAACTTCTCTACTGCTCAGGACAATAAACATAATGTCTGTGGTGGTGTATTTGTTTTCAGCCTAGGCTAACAAAGATAGCATGTCCACAGAAACAAAGACTGGGTTCTTCCACGGGGGTCCCTACATACTTAGGAGTTCTGCTTCTATTTTAGTGTGTGTGTGTGTGTGTGTGTGTGTGTGTGTGTGTATGTGTGTATGCTCATGTGTTTGTCTATCTATGTATCTATGTATGTGTTTAAATCTTTATTTTTGCAGTGTTAGGTATTGAATCTAGGAGTTTTCATGTGGTATGGAAGCATTCTGCCACTTGGCCACACCCAGCCCCTCACTGGGGGATTCTAGGCAGGTGCTCTACCACAGAGGCACACACCTACCTCTCAGTGGGGAATAGTAGACAGATGTTCTTACACTGAGCAATTTCCTCAGTTCTCTACATTATTTTGGGACAGGGTCTCTTCCTGACTCTATCCGGAGCCTGCCAGGGCTTCTGGCAATGGACACTCAGGTCTTCATGGCTTTACCGCAGGCATTTTACCAACTAAGCACCTCCCCCACCACAATAACACACACACAAGCATCTCTTTTGTGATTCTTAAAAGTCTCACCCAGGTACCTACAGTTGGACCTCGCCTAGCACAGTGTCCATGACAACAATGAAGAAGTGCCTGCTCGTCCTGCATGCTTGTTCAGGACCTTGGGTTACTATCCTGTGTATTTGGCTTTGGTTGAGATTTTCAGGCTCTGATGCTATGAGCATGTGTGACCCGAGGCAGCTTAAAGGACAGGAGGCAGGAAAGAGACAGTAGTCTGACTTTGAACAGATAGCACTGTTTCTTAGCATACATTGCAAGGGGCAGCCTCTTTCCCATGAGAAACTGAGAGGTATGCCCAGGGAGAACGCTGGTGGTGACCCTTTCTATGGGTGGGGTAAAGGGCTTAGGAATGAGGAACTGTTGCAGTGTATAGTCCAGCAGCCCCTCCTTTGTAAAGCTGTTTGACCACGGTTTGAAGGTTGTTGCAACAGATACTCCCTTCTAGTATGACCAATTAAGGTCACCTCATAGCATAGACCCTTTCTTCTTCTTCTTCTTCTTCTTCTTCTTCTTCTTCTTCTTCTTCTTCTTCTTCTTCTTCTTCTTCTTCTTTTTCATCTCTTTCTTTCCTTCTTTCTTGCTTTTTGATTTTTTGAGACCAAATTTCTCTATAACTTTGGAGTCTGTCCTGCAACTAGCTCTTTTTTTCTCTTTTTTAAAATTGATTTTTATTGAGCCCTACATTTTTCTCTGCTCTCCTCTCTACCTCTCCCCTCCCCCCCAATCCTCTTCCAAGGTCCCCATGCTCCCAATTTACTCAGGAGATTTTGTCTTTTTCTACTTCCCATGTAGATTAGATCTATGTAAGTCTCTCTTAGGGTCTTCATTGTTGTCTAAGTTCTCTGGGATTATGGTTTTTAGGCTGGTTTTCTTTGCTTTATGTTTAAGAACCACCTATGAATGAGTACATGTGATAATTGTCTTTCTGTGTCTGAGTTACCTCAGTCAAAATAATGTTTTCCAGCTCCATCCATTTACCTGCAAAATTCAAGCTGTCGTTATCTTTTTCTGCTGTGTAGTACTCCAATGTGTAAATGTACCACATTTTCCTTCTCCATTCTTCAGTCGAGGGGTATTTAGGTTGTTTCCAGGTTTTGGCTATGACAAACAATGCTGCTGTGAACATAGTAACTAGCTCTTATAGACCAGGCGGGCCCCAAACTCACAGAGATCCGCCTGCCTCTGCCTCCAGAATTCTGGGATTAAAGGTGTGTGCCACCACCGCCCGGCTGCGTAGATCCTTTCTTAGCTGTTTCTTGAGAGGGGGCTTGACAGGAGGGGATGGATCAGGGTGTGTTGAAGTAGGGGATCCTCTGGTCACTTAACAGGCTGATGTTAACATAATCAACCATGATGGATCATGATTGCTATCATGAGTTTCTGGAGAGACTTTGGAAAACTAATTGTGAGCGCTGTGAGTAGATGCTGTGGTGACAGGGCGGACCTGAGAGGCTGTCTGGGAAGGTGGGGTGGAGGCAGGGGATGCAGAGGGGGCCAGGGAGAGGAAGCGACTGCAGCGCTGAGTCTGTGACTAGTCCACTACCGGGACTGCTCCGCCACAGTGAGCTAGCAGAGCACTGAGGGAGAGCAGGAGAAAACAGAGAACTAGTTAAAGGACTGTGCTGGCCCGGGTGAAAGGCTCCCCCGCAGCCAGTTTCTTCACAGTGTCTAAAGGGCCTTTTTTACAGATGTGTCAGGAACAAATAGAACCACTGTAATCAAGCGCCATCGGGAGAGCTTACGTGGGACATTTCGGTTTGATATGGGGAGAACGTCAGCAGTACAACACTTGAAAGACAGGGCAAACCATAAATACAGGGGTAACAGGGAATAAGCGACCAAGGGGAGGAGCCAGAGAGAGGAAACCAGAAGTGTTATTCCTTTTGGTCTGGTCCCTTTAAGGGCAAGCCACGCCCACTCCCAGCCACTTCTGACCTCCTGGTCGCCATCTTAACCCCTTCTCTTCTGTCCCCCTCTCTCGGCGTGTGCATACGTGTTTTCCTTTTCCTCTTCCCTTTTCTGTTTCTGCCTTTCTTTCTCTCCCTCTTCTTTGAGTAATACATGTTTATCTTTGTGTTTGGCCTTATGTCTACTTGTTATGTCCTGTGCACCTTTTGTCCGCCGACTCCACCCACCAGCTCTGTCGCTTGCCGCGGGAAACCTGCACTGCTCTGGCGGCAGCCTCTGCCTGGCTCACAGGCCGCTCGGGGAACATGCCAACATTATATTTTTAAACAACAACAAGAAGCCTATACAGAGGAGGAGTGGAGCCGAGTTTTTATCTGGTCCCTGTGTCTTTGGGCCGCATCTCAAACCATCAAACCAGTTGAGATTTATTAGAGCCACTGCATCATTCATGGAGAAGGACACCCGGGACACTTTCAGACCACATCCTCCGCGCTTCTTCATCTGGTTGCTCATCAGTCTTTGTTTCTGTGGACATGCTATCTTTGTTAGCCTAGGCTGAAAACAAATACACCACCATAGACCTTATGTTTATTGTCCTGAGCAGTAGAGAAGTTGGCGGCAAGAGGGACAGCGCATTTATTACTAGGACAGCAAGCAAAGCTGATCTCGGGAGATGTCATCTCACAAGGCTGCCCGCTGGACAAACATCCTTGAAGGGCAGCCTGGGAAAGGGTGGGAGTGACAGCCTGGCTGGAAGAGCCACAGCGCAGTCCTGTCTCCCCAGCACTTTGCTCAGGCCTCCCCCGTCTTCAGGGCGCCTCACCAGTGTGCCATGAAACACTCTGAGGGCTTCACTCTATCTCCTTGATAACCAAGGCTGCAGGCCCAGCTCGTGACAGCATCCACAGCAGCCTGTTGTCAGTTCAGAAGAAAGGCAGGCTTAGAAGCTGTGGGGCTCAGCTGAGCTCAGGACCCTGGGTGGGACTGGAAGGCTGGATTCTGACAGAGGAAGAGTCTGAGGTCAGGTTCTGGGTGAGGAGGGTGTGGGTCCGGGACCTGAGGCTCCTGAGGAGACACACTGGAGAGACACCAGCTCTTCAACAAGGCGATGGGGATCTTGCAAGGGATCCAGGGTTCCTACATCCTTGAAAGAAAGAACTGGAAGTTGAGGGACCTCATTCCTGTTGTGTGGCTGGGAGCTCCATGATGCTTTTGGGCAGGAAGAATTGGTTCAGGCTCTCAGGGAAGAATCTGGATTCCCAGGTGTCCAAAGAGACAGAGAAGCAAGTTCTTCTGCCCCTTCTGTGGTTTCTCCTTCTTCCCAGCCCTCCATAAGGGTGCTCCAGAGATAGTGCCATGAGCTGTAAGCACAGCCCTGGGTTTGGAGGCTTATCCCATTTCACCCAGAAACCAGACTGTGAGGTGAACAACCACCGCCATGACATCATGTTCCTGCGAGTAGCCCTCACCCATTTCCCAGGCCAGTGAGCTCCCTTGTCCCTTTCTAGGCAGAGTTTATGAGATGCCACCTGGAATCTGGGTGAGATAAGCAAGCTGTGACCCATGGAAAGCTGGTGAAAAGGGGCCTGAGGAAACACATGGCTTAGGGGCATCATCCACTTCTACTGGCCTTCTGGTCTCTCAGATATGTTGGGCTGTGCAGATACCGCGGTGTCTCAGCCATGTCTAGGACAAGGGCTAGTCAGGATGCCTGACACATAGCATCATGTGTGCAGGAAGGGAGGTGGAGGTGGCGACTCTTCTGTGCTCCTAGTTGAGAGGGACTAGCATGAGGTGACCAGCATGGGGTCCACTGGAGCATCAGGATGTGCTGGCATTGGGCTCCTCTGACCACTTCAGATACTGAGCTGAAGTGTATGTGGAGGACAGAGGGTAGGGATTGGAGAGAAGGGACCAGGGAGCAGCTGGGGAGAGTTAAGAAGGGGGCGACCAGGCTTTGGTTCTGGTTCTCCTCTGTGACACATCAATGCCATTTGAATCCAACCAAATCCAAAATCTGGGTCTGAGTGGTGTACCGAGGAGAAGCATCTGGGTTTTTCTGGCAGGATGCTCTTGACCTGAGAGGAGATGGCGATCCATGGAGAGAGTATGGGAACGGACGGTGCTTAGGGAGGTCAGCGGACCCCAAACCTTTACATGAGGGTTGGCTTGGACACGCTAGGGGCTCGGTCATGGCGACTCCTGTCTTCTGATTGGAGAGTACTGGCTTGGCGCATCTGTGAACGGCAGCATTTATCCCTAGAAGGAGCATCAGGACAAAGGAAGGAGATTCTGCAGTTGGGAGGGGGCGGGGGTCAGAGACTTCTGAGCTCTGAAACTGTTTCATCTACATTAGAAGCTGGAGACTGGGGCTGGGTCATAAACGTGCTTGGCATGCGAGCAGAAGATCTGAGTTCCAATCCCCAACCCTTTTAAAAAACGGACACTACTTCCTGGGTGGTGGTGGTGCACGCCTTTGATTCCAGCATTTGGAAGGCAAAGGAAGGTGGATCTGTGAGTTTGAGGTCATTCTGGTCTATAGAGCGAGTTCCAGGACTGTCAGGGCTACATAGAGAAACCCTGTCTCTTAAAACCAAACCAAACCAACAAACAACAGTGCCACACACCTAAAATTCCCATTGAGGTTGGGGGTGGAGACAGCAGGATCCTGGGGCTCGCTGGTCACTGGCTGAGCTCCTGGTTTACTGAGAGACCTGGTCTCAAGGGAGTAAGGGGCGAGAGATAGAGAGGGAGGTGCAGTCCTCCCCTGGTCTCTATGCCCATACACAGAATCAAACACATTCACACACACACACACACACACACACACACACACACACACCACACACAAAATCACACATACAAACAATATAAAAACTATACAAATATTCAGCGGTGTTGGAGAGTTGGTCTCTGACTGAGAGCGGCATGGTGAATTGCACACATCCTCCACAGAGGCTTGTTCCCTATATCTGCTCAACCTGCTTTCTTATTTACCTCACAACCACCTCTTCACACATGGCACCATGTACTGATGTGGGATTTCCCTCTGTATGTGTGAATGCCATTGGTTAATAAAGAAACTGCCTTGGGCCTGCATAGGGTAGAAAGGCAAGCTGGGAAAACTAAACGGAATGCTGGGGAAAAGGAGGTGGAGGCAATGAGAAGCTGTGTAGCTCCACTGGAGCTGGAGGGAACTTTACCTGGTAAGCCACAGTCACATGGCAATACACAGATTACTAGAAATAGATTAAATTAATATGTAAGAGTTAGCCAATAAGAAGCTAGAGCTAATGGGCCAAGCAGTGATTTAATTAACACAGTATCTGTGTGGTTATTTCGGGACTGAGCAGCCAGGAACCAACAAGCGGTCCCTCCTTTCAAGAATCTACAGCAAACTGAATCTTGATCACACCAATCAATGACGAAGAATCTGTTCAGTCGACTTCCCTAAAATCAGTTTGATGGAGGCATTTTCTTGAGTAGGGTTACCTTTCCTCAGCTGTCTCCAGCTATAACAAGTTGATAAAAAGACTATCCAGTGCAAGGGTGCATGTGTTTGTAGGTCCCCTGTGATAGAAAGGGAGACGTCCGTAGATCATGGCCCTGTGATTCCACGAGCCCTCTTTGGCATTTCTGCATGATGAACTCTCTCTCTCTCTCTCTCTCTCTCTCTCTCTCTCTCTCTCTCTCTCTCTCCTGTTCACCCCTCCCTGGGTTCATCATCACCCCTCAAATGTAATCTATGTCCCCATATAGGGTGTGTCCTTCCACCTGGGGCACCTGGCTTCCGGGCAGATCTAGAGATAAACGTATCTCCTACCCCAGCTCCTTGTTATGTCCTCAACCACTTCTGCCTTCCCACTCTATGCCTGGGCTTTGCCTGGCATCTCATCTACTGCATCAGTCATGAGTGCTGAATCTCTAGATCCTGAATTTCTTCTTATGGATTTTATGGGTGCATAATGGTATAATCTTTTATCTAATTATTATCTAGTTTTACCTAGTTATTAAATCTAGTATTGTCTTTATCTAGTTCTGTGAATATGTCTAATTTCAAACATTATTTTAGATATTATCTTTAGAAATTATCTCTACAATTGTATATAGTCATATACATTTTGAATAAATAACTCATAGGCTCTTGTTTAAAATAACTAGCTCTCATTAAGGACTTATTATATGTTCCCCTTCTTGTTTAACAGTTAAAACAAAGTCCATTTCACAGATTAAGAAAATGGAAGCATGGGGTAGGTCAATAAACTCTCCAAAGACACGGAAGTCCAAGGAGAAGGGCATTCTCTGGGTCTGGACCCCTGGGTCCGGGAAAGAGTGGCTGGGGTCTTTGTCTCTCGTGTCCGTGGGAAGAGGAGTGTTGTTGAAGACAGAGAACCAGGGTGGTGGGACAGAAGACTAGACCCCGCCCCCTCACACAGACCCCGCCCCCTCACACAGACACCCGCCCCTCACACAGACCCCGCCCACAGATGCAGCGAAGAAGGCACCACTCTGAGGTAAGAACAGCCAAGCCGTTTAGAGACAACAGGCAGAGGGTGGAGGGACACACAGTGAGTCCCGAGACACAACCGATCCCAAAGTGAAGAGTCTGGGGGTGAGTCCCCAGTGCCCGTGAGACTGAAAGACAGAGAAATGCGAAGCTGGAGCGAGAGGGGCGCCGTGGAGGGGTGTCAGGGAAATGCGTGGGGAAACCGTACACCCCCTGGCAGGCTCGCACAGGCCTCCTTCCTGCCCTCCTCGTCTTGGAATGTTCACTGAGGCCACTATGCTCTGCTGGCCCATCCTCTGCTAACTACTCCTCCGCAGGATGGGGCAAGGCTCGCACAGAGCGAGACCAGGACTGGAGACC
Source organism: Myodes glareolus (assembly GCF_982192425.1). Taxonomy (NCBI): domain Eukaryota; kingdom Metazoa; phylum Chordata; class Mammalia; order Rodentia; family Cricetidae; genus Myodes; species Myodes glareolus. Next base: position 50,143,834 of record NC_142049.1, read on the forward strand.
AGGAGGAGTGGGAGTCCAGGAGTGGGTTCTGCTTAGCAGCAGGCCCAGTAATGTGTAGTTCATTCCTTTGGACTGGACTTGACCATGTCTGTCTTAGATAGAGTAGCTGTGGTCACCCATAGGAAACTCTCGGAAGAGAGACCCACTAACATTCTCATGTGGAAGGTGCCGGAGAGACACACTTGTGCCCTGGCTATCAGGCTGGGAGCTGCACGCTGGGAGAAGACAAGGCTGAAGTCTGGTACTCGATGGAGGGGTGTCTCCTGGAAAGAGCGTTCAGACAGTTCTAGTCTGTCACAGCACTGGCAGGAGAGGCTGCAGCTGAGGATCATGGAAGGAGCCACACCTTGACCAGTACTGCTCAGTTATGCTTGTTTCTTGCCTTTTTAAATTTAAATTTAAACCGTTGGGTCAGGAACCCTAAGGTGAACTTTGAGGCAGAGATGTCACTGGCTCTTTGTTTTTCTTCCTAAGGTGACACATTGAACAGACATCCTCTCTGTTTTTCTCTGTTCTCTGTCTAATGGATCTCTGGAAGGTGAGCGGCTAAGCCTAGCTTGTTAGAGCTGCCAGAGTCCAGGCTCTGACCCTAACAACTCCTTTGAAGCACAGTTAATAAAAACCAGGGTTAGAAATTGGGGTTCAACCTGAAGATCTGAAAAGCAAAACCCTCAGTCACTGGCTCTTACATTGACCTCAGTCTGAAATGGCGATCCTGTCTCCCGGAATCTCAGAATGAGACTGCATCTGAGAGCTGTCTCTCTTACATTTCTCTCTAAGGCTGAGAACGAAGGCGTGCACCACTGGGATTAAAGGCACACACCATGCAATTTCTATGGTAGCTGGGGTGGCTACTGGGATTAAAGGTGTGTGTTACCATAATCTGGTCTGTAAGGCTGACCAGTGGGGCTGTTCCTCTCAGATCTTCAGGCAGTCTTTATTTATTAAAATACATTTGAAATGCCACTACACCCCTTTAATGTTCTCCAAGCCTCCCCTGATCCTCCATGAAGCTCCCTCAGAGGTAAAACATTGGCTAACTTTGGGTTCAGACTCTCCAGTGGTGTAACTGGCTGTAAGTTGCCCAAAGGGCTCTTCAGTGGTCCAGCCACAGTGGCCTGTGAATTCCATAGGCAACACTAAAGCAGCTCGACACTGCAGGATGCTGGAGGGACTCCATGTGACATAGGACACAGCATCAGAAACACTAGCTTAGGGCTGGAGAGACAGCTCAGCGGTTAAACACATTGGCTGCTCTTCCAGAGGTCTTGAGTTCAATTACAGCACCCGTGTGGTGATTCACAACCACCTGTAACAGAATCTGATGCCCTCTTCTGTCATGCAAGCAGAACACTGTATACATAAAAACAAGCAAGCACCAGCTTGACAGTGGTGGATCCCGAGACAGACACACTTGAGTTTCCGTTTGTCCTCTTCCTGAAGTGAGCTGGTTCTGCAGATGCTGGGTGGTGCTGTTGATGGCCAAGTAGAACCTGTTCTGTGGCTAGCCCACTTTGACGAACCTAGGTACCAAACAGCTGTCCCAGGGTCTCATGAGGAGGTGATGGCCACACATCTCTACACACACCACTCGGCGCCAGGTGCATTGAATTGTCACGTAGTCCACACAGAAGCCTCAGCACCTAAGGTGATTTTGAAATTGTGTTCTCTGGAAGCAGAGGAGGGTAACCTGAGTCTGTGCAGATGGGCCTTCAAGGGTATAGTAAGTGCCCTTAGAAGGAGAAAGAGATGGTCTGGAGAAATGGCGTGGTGGTGAAGAGAACTTGTTGGTCTTCCAGAGGAACCAAAGTCAGTTTCCAGTCACAGTGGGTGTCTTACAACCACCTGTCACTCCAGTTCTGGGAGATCTGACTTCCTCTTCTGGGCATGGGCACAGACACACACAGGCACACAGACACACACACACACACACACAGGCACACAGATACACACACATACATGCACAGACATACTCAGACATACAGACACACACAAGCACACAGATACAGACACATACACATACAGACACACTCAGACACACAGACACACACAGGCACACAGACATACACAGACACAAACACACAAAGACACACACAGACAGACAGACACAGACAAACACACAGATACAGACACATACATACACAGACACTCAGACATACAGACACACACAGACACACATGTACGGACACATTCACACACAGAGACACAGACACACAGATACAGACACACACATACACACACAGAGACACACACAGATACACACATAGACAGACACACAGACAGACAGAAGACACACAGATACAGACACACACATACACACACAGAGACACACACACAGATACACACATAGACAGACACACAGACAGACAGACACACACACAGATACAGACACACACATACACACACAGGCACACACACACAGGCACACACATGCACACACACACACACACAACAGAGACCGGAGAGAGGAGGTGGAGAAGACATTAGGAGATGCAGAGAAATAAAATCCAGAGGCAACGTGAGGTGGGGAGAGACAGACAGATGGAAAGAGGGACAGAGACACAAGATGTGGAGAGGTAAGGGAAGAAGACAGAAGAGACAGAAGAGAGATGAAAAAGAAGAGAGAGAGGGAAAGAGGGAGAAGACAGAGGGACAGAGAAGAAGCCTCTAAAGGAGAGAGGGAGGAGGAGGAGACATGGAGGGAGCTTTTATGGTTCGAATGGCATCCTTGGAGCCAGACTCCAAAGGTTTCTGCCTTTGTTTCTATGTTGAACTGGTCACTCTGTGACCCCTTTGTCCTTCCTCACCTCCTAGGAGCCTCCAGTCAGGACCAGTTATAAGAATAACATCCACCTCACACTTCCCAAGTGACCTTGAAGCCACCATCTAAAGGGTTTCTTAGCCCCCATCCACGGTCATAGCAGCTCTCACCAGGGCACTGCAGCGTTTTGGAACAGTTCTGGATCTGGCCACTAGATGCCAGCATCTCCCTCCAAGTTGGGACAACCGGCCCTGAGATGCTCTCCAGTGTGACTCTGAGAGGCCCAAAGGGACTCACATCTCTGATGAGGAGCGGCAGGGGGACCAAGGGGCAGGGAGTTAGAGGGACAGTGAAAGCCAGAGACAACAAGACAGACTGGGAGAGCGACTGAACTGGGACCAGGGATGCAAAGTCACAAAGACACCTCAGGGTGAATTAATGACAGACGTGAACAGAGGTGTGTGTGGCCAGCACATGTCTTTTCTTTTTGTTGTTGCTTTGTTTTTTTAAATTATGATTTATTTGTCTTTTATTTTATGTGCATTGGTGTGAAGGTGTCAGGTCCCCTGGAACTGGATTTTCAGACAGTTGTGAGCTGCCATATGGGTGCTGGGAATTGAACCTGGGTCCTCTGGAAGAGCAGTCAGTGCTCTTAACCCCTGAGTCATTTCTCCAGCCCCAGGCCAGCACATGTTAATGACAGATGTGAAAAGAGGTGTGTGTGGCCAGTGCATGTTAATGACAGATGTGAACAGAGGTATGTGTGGCCAGCACATGTTAATAAAAGACGTGAACAGAGGTGTGTGTGGTCACTACATGTTAATACCAGACGTGAACAGAGGTGTGTGTGGCCAGCACATGTTAATAAAAGACGTGAACAGAGGTGTGTGTGGTCACTGCATGTTAATAACAGACGTGAACAGAGGTGTGTGTGGCCAGCACATGTTAATAAAAGACGTGAACAGAGGTGTGTGTGGCCACTGCATGTTAATAACAGATGTGAACAGAGGTGTGTGTGGCCAGCACATGTTAATGACAGACGTGAACAGAGGTGTGTGTGGCCAGTGCATGTTAATGACATGACAGACGTGAACAGAGGTGTGTGTGGCCAGCACATGTTAATAAAAGACGTGAACAGAGGTGTGTGTGGCCACTGCATGTTAATAACAGACGTGAACAGAGGTGTGTGTGGCCAGCACATGTTAATGACAGACGTGAACAGAGGTGTGTGTGGCCAGCACATGTTAATGACAGACGTGTGTGCGGCTAACGCGTTCAGGGCTCTGCCTCTGCCTGGATGATACTCTGAGTATTTGATCATCACTGACACATTTTAATAACAGCCCCATCTGGCAGGTCTTATTAAGACTCCCATTTCACTGAGAGGAAAACAGAAGCACAGAGACACCGATGAACTTACCTGAGGCCACACGCCTAGGGCGTGTGCCATGAAAACCTGAGGGACTGGGAGAAAAGGCCTCGTCTGCAAAGTGCGTGCTATGTGAGCAGGAGATCTGCATTTCACCACCACCGCCCGCGTAAAATGCTGGGCTTCGGGACTGGAGCGGAGGACGGCCCAGCAGCTGAGAGCACTCGCTGTCTTACAGAGGACCTGCAACCCAGCTCCAGGAGCCAGTTCTTCCAATGGCCTTTGTGCACACCAGCACTCACGTTCACAAGCCCAGGATCACATACATAAGTAAAACAAAAACAGTTTTCTTTTTTTTTAATTAAGAAAAAAGTTACATGAGGTAAAATTCATTTTGGGGAGCCTTCCAGTCCTGCAAATTTGATATGTATAGTCTTGGGTGTGCTGCACACAGAGATAGGGTAGCCTCAGGTTTGTGTGTGGGCATGCATGCGCATGTGTGCATGTGTTTGCATGTGTAGGGGTGTGTATACAGGCCCAAGATTGTTGCTGTTGGGAATCATCTTTGTTCGTCCACCTTACTCACTGAGGCAGAGTCCTTCCCTCAAACCTACAAATCTTACTGGCCAGCTTGCCCTGAGGACTCCCGTCTCCTGCTTTTGAGACCGGACTTACAGATGACCACCAGACCCTCTCCTGACTGAGTCAGCTCCCCAGTCTTACAGCCATTGCTGCCATCACAATCTAGAATTTCCCACCATCCCCCAATTCTCCCGTGCCCCCTCTCGGATTAGCTAAGTCCCCAGGAACTCCTGGCTTGGTTTTTTTTTGCCCTAAAGTCAGTTTTTAATCTGTTTTTGTTTAGAGACAGGCTCTCAGTCTATAACCTGAACTGACCTCAAACCTGAAATCCCCCTGCTTTAGTCTCCCTGCTTGGGATTTTAGACCTGTCCACCAGATCCAGCTCTGATGATTTCTGTCTATTTCCCCGAACAGGGTCTTGGATAGCCCAGGCTGCTGGTCTCAGACTTGCTATGTAGCTGTAGACGGCCTCGAATTTCTGCTTCTCCTGCCTTGAGACTACCATGTTGTTGCTCGTTCCCTTTTATATGGAGTAGGGTTTTGTTGTCTGGATGGGCCAGTTTAAGTCGGTTTGTGGGACATTTGTCTTTTTTGGACTCCAAAATTTCCCCTCACTCTTGATCTTTCTCGCTCTTTAACTTTGTGTAGGGGATTGACATCATATCAACACCCCGCCTCCAGCTTATCAGACAGCTGACTTTCCTCCGCTTGCTTCCTACTCCGGAGTGCCTCTCACCGTGGTGAAGATGAGGGTCAGTGTTTTCCACTGACTTATCCAGAGTCCCCAGCTGCTTGCATAACAGGCACCCGAGGTGTATTTGTGGGATGAGTTAATGCTTGTGACACAGTCCAGCTGTGTCCCTCAGGCTGGGCATCTCTGTCGAGACACTGCCTGGTTTGTCTTCCTCTTCTCTTCCCCTTCCCTCCCCTGCTCTTCCTCCTCCTTCCTCTCTCACCCCTTCTTCCTTTCTCCCCACTCTTCCCTCTTGTCTGCCTTCCTCCTTCTCAGTTCCCTTCCTCCATCTCTGGGGGATTCTGTCCCTGCTTTCTCTGCGCAGGTCTGTGTACCTACCTGTCTGAACGTGTTTGGGGTCCCTCATGGAGTCTGTGGTCTGCTGCCAACAGTGAGACGGTGAGCAGAGCTGAGGTCTGAACTCTGAAGTCACCCGTCCTGGTCTCGTCTGCTCTGGACCAGGGTCCGGGGTTGAGATCATCAGGACTGTGGGGGCCAGAGGTTGGCGAACATTTAGTTAAGGTCCAGAAAGTAATGATTTCAGGTTTTGTGGGCTAGACAGTTTCTGCTACAATTACTAACTTCTGCTGTCTGGCACAAAAACAGCTCCCCAGGGAGGATTAGGAGGACAGGTGACTCACGGGCTTTCTCTTTCTCTCTTGCTTCCCTGCTTCCTCGCTGGGTCTCATTTAGCCCAGACTAGCCTCAAAATCACCTGTAGCTGATGATGACCTTGAATATATGATCCTCCTGCCTCCATTTCCCATGGGCTGGGGTCATAGTATGCACCACTATGCCTGGCTTCCCTCCCTCCCTCCTTCCCTCCCTCTTTCCTTTCCTCCCTCCCTCTCTCCTCTCCCCTCCCCTCCCCTCCCCTCCCCTCCCCTCCCCTCCCCTCCCCTCCCCTCCCTTCCCACTATTCTCTCCCCTACCTCCCTAGGTGACCTGAGAAGCCTAGACTCCAGAATCTGAATTTGTGGCTGAACCTTGACTTTGAAGATAAGAGCCTTTAGAGACAGGCCCTGAGACTTACACTGCTACTGTGGCAAGTGTCGATTTGATGGGAACAAATGTCCAGAAACATCAGGACTGACAAAAGGCGGTGGGGGGGGGCTTACACCTGAGTAGCTGAGGAGATGGTCAAGGTACCGGGAAGTCAAAGCCAGCCTAGCAGGCTCCAGCTGACTGCCCCGAAGGCGCCACCTTCTTGAGGAGCACACGTAGGGTGACGAGGCCCTTTTATATGCTTTTGCTTCTAACACAGCTAATTTTGAAAAATCAAATGACGGGTTCCTAGTGAGGAGTCTCCATCGACTCCAGAAAAGAGCACACCATAGACAACAGCTAGAGACGAGGTGACCAAGAAAAACAATAGCGGCATCTTAGGGGCTTGGTCTCTGTCAGGCGTGAAAACTCACAAAGCTGTATCCCTGAATTGTCACTGCTTGTATAACTCTTGTGAATCCTGTAAATGGTAGGAAGTTTTCAAGATCTGTAAGCTGTATCTACGTCCTGAGTCTCATGAGCCCCACTACCTCCTTTTAAGAGGGAACAGCTTGATTCAGAGGAAATCACTACAAGACACAAAAGACCACTGACCCCTGCGACATTAGTTGAGACACATGGACTTTCCCTCCCCGATCTGGACTTCGCTCTGTTCCTTAGGGTTGAGCATTGATAGCCAACTCATTGAGGTCTGTCTTTGTCCCATGGGAATGAACATACCATGTATCTTTTCTTCAGGTAAAGATACACCAAACCTTCATATATGGGGGGCTAGAGAGATGGTTCAACAGGTACCATCTTGTTATATAAGCGTGAGGACCTGAGTTCGAATCCCCAGCACCCATGTAAACAGCTAGTGGTGATTGGCTGTAACCACAGAACTGTGGACGACAAAGACAGGAGGACCTCTGGGGTTCACTGGATGACAACCTGGCTCTGGCCTGCAAGGGGCCCTGTCTCAAGAGACACTTGATCGCTTTCTCTGGCCTCTGTACACCCCCACACATGCTAACATACATAAAACACAACACATACACATATAACTTTATGCCTTAAGGCGCCAGCAATCATCATCATAGTTAGATTTCGAAGCCTCACACCATGCGTGGTCACTCTCCACGCTCCCCTTCCTCCAGTTCTGGCTTCTGTTTCTGTGGAGTTACCCATTCTGGACACTCCATGACAACCTAATTATAAAATATGTGGAATTTTGTGGCTGAAAAACTGTTTTAAAGATTGATTTTATGTTTGATATGTTCACTTTGTGTACACATGCATGTGTACAGGAAAGCAGGTGCCAGAAGAGGCGTAATATCCCCTGGAGTGGGGTGGTAGGCAGTTGTGAGCCCGAGTGTTGGGAATCGAACACAGGACCTCTGGAAGAGCCAGTGCTCTTAACCATGGAGCTATCTCTCCAGCCCTGAAGACATTCTTCTAAAGATGAACGACTTAGTAATTATTTCTCAGCTTTTTTTTTCAACCGTGTGATGATTGCTACACATAGAAATATGTGTAAATTTGTAATTTCAAAGAGCAAATATGCTCTTTGAAAATAGAGCAGAATCTAAAGTAAGCACACATTTCTTTACTATTCACACAAAAATAATTTCTGATTTCCATTTTGTGTCTCATTTGAGCTGTGTTTTTCCCCCAGTCATGACCGCGTGGTGATTTCCTGGTTATCACTTTGCCATGACTTCCAGTGTGATTACTTTGAGGCCAGACAGTGTGCAGTGTATATTACAGAGTTGATTTTGTTGAGATTCACCTCTTGGGCGTTTTGGTATTTGGTTCATTTCTGTAAATATTGTTTGTGGTTTCTTTAACTGAGGGATAATTTTTCATTGCGGAATCCACAGTGTAGTGCTCAGATTTCAAATGAATAGTGTAACAAGACTTGGCAAATGCCTGCATCTGGGAAACTCACCACTGGAATGCTATGCTGACTCCTGTAAATTTTTCCGCCAACACTACGTGTTCTCCTGTGCCTCTTCCCAGTGTATCTGATACCTTCTGTTGCTGTGATAAACACCCCAACAAAAAGCAAGGTAGGAGAGAGTTTATTTGGTTGACATTTTAAAGTCACAGTCCTTCATTTTGGGGAAGTCGAGGTAGAAGCTCAAGCAGTTAGTAGCATAGCTTCAATCGTCAAGAACAAACAAGATACATGTACCCTTGCTTGATTTCTCTGTCAGCTTTCTCCTCTCTTACTCAGTTTGGTTCAGAACCACCTGCCTAAGGAATGGCGCCACCTACAGTGTGCTGGGTCCTCCTACGTCTATTAACAATCAGGAAATCCCTATAGACATGCCCACAGGTGAACCTGATTTACATAATTGTGTATTAAGACTCTTTCTGGGGGGTGAGATGGCTCTGCAGCGAGAGCCGTGTACATCTCTTGCAGAGGACCCAAGTTAGCTGCTCATAACCATCCGCTACTCCAGCTCTGGGGATCCGACGCCTCCCTCTGGCTGGCCAAAGCAGACACAACTGAAGTTCAAACTAAGCAGCACGCTTCCTTCTCCTCTCATCCTGGTACCTATCCTAGGCATCAGTGATTAGCGCTGGTCCTAGGACCCCATGTAAACAGATTCATACAGTACATAACAGTTGGTATGCAGCAGTATGGCTTCCTGGTGCACAAGGGTTTCAGATATGACCGTAACTATACCATTGCAGTTCTGTTTCTTTTAATCACCGAGAGCCATCCGTTTCACATACAGGTCACCACATCATTCACTAACTGGTAGACACTTGCTTTATTTCCAACCTGATTCCTAAGCAAAGCAGTTGTGTGGGAGGGGCAGGGGATGACAGGGTCTCATGTAACCCAGACCGGCCTTAAACTAGGTAAGTAACCAAGAACTGCCTTGAACTCCTGATTTTCCTACCGCGACCTCCCAAATGCTTGGAATCGCAGTTATGTAACCCCACAGCCAGAGTATGCCATGCTGTGGATGGAACCCAGGGTTCACACAGGCTGGGTAAGTACATGTAACCCCACAGTCAGAGTATGCCATGCTGTGGATGGAACCCAGGGTCCACACACGCTAGCTAAGTACTCAACTGAGTTGCCTTCACTGATCCTAAGTAAGGCTTCTGCTCTTGATTTTCCCCATGGATCTTAGATAAACAGCTAGGGTGGAACTGCTGACCATCAAGCAGATACGTGTGTAAGAATCTGCTAGAGGGCCGGGGAGATGGCTTGGTGGGGAAATCACTTGCTATGCAGTCACTGACGGTCCGAGTTTGGATCCCCAGCACCCACAGGAAAGCCAGACGTAGTAGTGCCCATATCTGAAATTCCAGCACTCCCAAGGTGAGATGGGAGGTGGATAGGAGAATGCCCAGAAGCTGATTTGCTGAAGATAGCAGAAAACAGAAGACTGTCTCAAGGTGGAAGGCAGGGACCAACACTCAAGGTTGTCCTCTGACCTCTACACATGTTCTGTGATACACGCATACCCACAGTATCACACAACATACACACACACACACACACACACACACACACACACACAACAAAACACAAAGAATCTGCTAGACTGCTTCTAAATTGGTATACTTTTAAAACCCTCTCTAAACTTCCTGCTCTTTGCATAATTGACACTTGAGCTGGTCACATTCTGCGATGTCAGCCATCTCATCAGGTGTGCCTGAGAGATTTTATGTTCTACAGACAGAGGACGCACTGTTCCCCAGACGCTAAGGAAGCAAAGTGTGCTGATTACACTGTTTGAATCATTTGTATACCTACTGATCTCTATCTTGGCTGTTCTATCATTTACTCTGAGTCACTGTAAAAATATTCTGTGACAGGGAACTTGTTGATGCTACCTTTAGCAACTTACTCCATGTTTTGTGTATCTGAGAATCTGTTAAATGATACGTAAAATTTTTTGGTTGTTGGGTGTGGTGGTGCATACCTGCTGTCCCAGGTCTTGGAAGGCACAGGCATGAGGATCAGGATTTAAGATCCCCCTTGGCTACATAATGAATTCCAGGCCATCCTGTGTTATATAAGATCCTGTTTCAAAGCAAAGCAGAATAAAGAACAGCAAGACAAATAAAAGAGGGTGGACACTTCCTTACTTCCTTTGTGGGTCCATCTACAAATCCAGTTTTTTTGTTTGTTTGTTTTGAGACTGAGTCTCTCTATGTAACCTGGGCTGACTTTGAACTCTTGGTCTCTCTACCTCAGTCTCCTCTATGCTTGTATTACAGATATGCACCACCTTGCTAGTATAGTTTATCAACGGAGAGCTCTATAGCAGTTCCTCCTGTCATATGTGCTGAGTGTGGCCCTGTCACTGTCTCTGAGTCTCACAATAGGCATCTCAGATTTTTCCCATCAGTTTCCAGCTTCAGCGACTGGGTCCTAAGGCAGGTAACTGTAATGGTTAAGTAAATGCTGCAGATCCCCAAGTGGCGGCAGGCAGCGGGCAGGTCCCAAGAGCAGCCAGTCTCAGGCAGGGACGGCCCAGTTCCCCAGGTGGCTGCAGTGGCCCACGAGGGGCAGTGAGTCCCAGGCAGGGCGCCACTTGGTGGGTGATAGACCTCAATGGGGTAGCCAGTTCCATGAGGAGAAACAGATGGATGGGCACACCACGAGACCACGCTGCAGGTCTCGGACCAGGAGCCCTGTGGTGGGTGAGAGACGGAGACATGATTAGGCAATCCATGCAGGGTGACGTTGGATGTTTATTTAGTGGGTTATGGAGGGGAAAATGGAAAGGGGAGAAGAGGAGAGAGAGAGAGGGAGAGAGAGAGAGAGAGGCAGAGAGAGAGAGAGAAACAGAGAGGGGGAAAGGGGAGAAGTGGGGAGACAGAAGCTGCCTCTTTGAGAGAGAGATGGAAAGGAAGGACTCAGGCTGGAAGCTGAAGATCAGCTTGCTTAGGCAGACAAGGGAGGGAGTGGGCATGGCTTGTCTCTTAAAGGGATGGGACAGACCATTACAGGTACAGTGGGACATTTTTAAGGTGTGGGGAAAAAAGACAAAAACAGGCGCAGGAGAGATGGCTAGTGGTTGACAGCATGGCTACTCTTGCAGAAAATACAGTGTGGTAGTTTGAATAGATATGTCCCCACATAGACTTGTGTGTTTACATGCTTGGGTGCAGGGAATAGAACTCTTAAGGGGTGTGGCCTTGTTGGAGGAAGTATGTCTCTGTGGGAGTGGACTTTAAGGCTTCATATGTTCAGGCTACGCCCAGTGTGGTGGTTTCAGTTCGCTTCCTGTTGCCTGTGGATCAAGATGTAGAACTCTCAGCTCCTTCTCCAGGACCATGTCTGCCTGCATGCTGCCATGCTCTCCGCCATGAAGATAGTGGATTAACCTCTGAAACTGTAGGCCAGCCCCAATTAAATGTTTTCCTTTATAAAAGTTGGTATTGGTGTCTCTTCACAGCAATAGAAACCCTAACAGAAGTTAGTATTGCTGAGATAGGCCTAAGCAATTTGTTTGAAGGAATACGGACTTTGATATTTTTGATTAGAAAAGCAGTTAAAAAAGCTTTAAAGGTTTACTGGGTCATCCTTGTGGGCCACAGAAGACAGTGGTGCTGAGGGAGATCTTAACTGTGGTGGCCTGGCTAAAGGGGTTTCAGAGGAGGAGAATACTAGTATGTGACCTAGAGATAGTCTTGTGACATTTTGGTGAAGAATGTGAATGCTTTTTGCCTTGTCTGACAAGTCTAGCTGAGGCTAAAGTGAAGGGTTTGCATTAATTCTACTGTTGGAGGGAGTCTCAAAACAGCCTAGGGTTGACTCTGTTGTGTGGTTATTAGCTTTCACTCTTAGGAAGTTCTATAATGAAAATAAAAAAGCCAAGCAAGGAAAGATACAAAATGTACAATTTGAAGAGAAAAGGGACACAAGGAATTGGAATGGAGCTAAATCCTGTGTCCAAGGAGATAAACAGATTAAGATATGGAATAAAGGGAATGGAGACCTCAGGGCAAAACTCCACCCAGCTAAGCTTCCAACTTATGAAAAGGAATTAAAAAAAAACCAGCTTGTGTCTAGGTGTGGTGGCGCATGTCTTTAATCTCAGCTTTGAGGAGAGGAGTATAGATCTCTGAGTTCAAGGCCAGCCTGGTCTACTGAGCAAGTTTCAAGAAAGCCAAGCTCAGGCAGTGAAAGAAATCATGGAAAACAGAAAGCCAGTGAAGATGCTATTGTTCCAGTCCCAGTAAGCGGCAGAATTTTGGTAGCTTCAGACATATGGTTATGGCTTTAGAGTCAAGGATACAAGAAAGGGGTTATGTAATCTCCCTCTGTGACTAAGGAGAGCAACTGGAGTCAGGCATGTGTCAGGGGTGCCCTGGAATGGAGACCCAGAGAGGTCATTGTGTGAAGCTGTGAAGATGAAGCCTGGATTGCCTTGGAGACTCCAAGATGTTGGAGATGCCAGAGCTGTGGGATCCCTGCTGAGGAGAGCTGCTGACAGGGAGTGGAACCAGCCCAAGAGAGAGAAATGTGTTGCAGTGAAATAAGTTGGCGATCTGAAGAGTGGTGGGTTTTTTGTCTTTTTTTTTTTTTTTTGAGACAGGTTTCTTTGTAGCTTTGGAGCCTGTTTGGAACTTGCTCTGTAGACCAGGCTGGCTTCAAACTCAGAGATCCATCTGCCTCTGCCTCCCGAGTGCTGGGATTAAAGGCGTGTGTCACCACCGCCCAGCTGATCTGAAAAGTGTTTCCCCCCCTTTTTATTGATTTTATTGAGCTCTACATTTTCTGCTCCCCTCCCTGCCTCTCCCCTCCCCTTCAACCCTCTCCCATGGTTCCCATGCTCCCAATTCACTCAGGAGATCTTGTCTTTTTCTACTTCCTATGTAGACTCTGAAGAATGTTTTAACATCAGACACAGAGAGCAGAATTTGGAGTTTATCCAGCTGGGTTTGGACTTGCTTTGGTCCAGTATTTCCAATCATTGTTTTGGGATGGTAATGTATATCCTGTATATATGTTGGAAGTATGTGATCTATTTTTTGATTTTGATTTTATAGGGGATTACAGTTAAGAGATTACACGTATCTCAGAAGAGACTCTGAACTTTGGACTTTTAAACACTGTTGAAACTGTGATAGACAATAGGGAGGGACTTTTGAAGTTGTACGAAATGCATTTTGCATTACATTATGGCTGCAAGTCTATGTGGGCCAGGGAGTGGAATGTTGTGGTTTGAGTAGGAATGACTGCCATAGACTCATGTGTTTGAATGTTTGGCCCACAGGGAGTGGCACATCTAGGGGGTGTGGCCTTGTTGGCACCTGTGTGGCCTTGTCGGAGGAAGTATGTCACTGTAGTAAAGGCTTTAAGGTTTCACATGTTCAGGCTACCCCCAGTGTGGGAGACTCAATTCACATTCTGTTGCCTGTGGATCAAGATGTAGAACTAACTCTCAGCTCCTTCTCCAGGACCATGTCTGCCTGCATGCTGCCAAACTCTCTGTCATGAAGATAGAGGATTAAACCTCTGAAACTGTAGGCCAGCCCCAATTAAATGTTTTCCTTTATAAAAGTTGCCATGCTCGTGGTGTCTCTTCACAGCATTGAAACCCTAATTAAAACATAGGGCTTAGATCCCAGATACCATGTCCAGTGACTTACAACCTTCTCCAACTCCAGGGAATCTGCTACCTTCTTCTGGGCTACACACACACACACACACACACACACACACACACACACACACACACACAAATAAAAATTAAAAAGTAAATCTTAAAATCAAAGGCAAAAACAAAAGCAGACCAATCACAAGAGAGGTTGTAAAACTGGAGCCCCCACTTCTGGAGGAGAGAGGACATCTGTAGAGCTGGTGTCTCTTCACGTCACCCGCAGGCTGCTGCACAACAGCCCAGCGGCTTCCTGGCCTGTGCTCCCATTGCATGGGAAACCAAGACACGAAAAGGACAAACCATGATGGAAAGGGAGGCAGGAACACTTCAAACGGAACTGGGAGGCCTTTTATTTGTGGATCCCTGAGAAGGAGACGAGAGGTGTCTGGGTCGGGGCAAGCCTGACAGAGGCAAGGCTGGGTCAGCACTGGGCTACTAGGGAGCACTGCACTCAGAGAAAAATTCATGTGGGTCCCGTTCCTGAGTCTGAGGGAGGAAGTTGTGTTCTGGATCCCTGAGTCTGAGGGAGGAGATTGTGACCTGGACTCCTGAGTCTGAGGGAGGAGGCTGGGGTCTGAGGGAAGAGGGTTGAGAGCAATCCCGAGTCTCTGCTTCCCTCAGCAGGCTTCATGTGGGCGGTGTGGTCAGTCCATAGTTGGTCTGAATGGTGGTCTGGATCCAGTTAGTGAACTTGCAGAGATTGGTGTAGACACTCGGTATGCCGGGCTGTCCGCATTCTCCTTGCCCCATAGACACGAGCCCTTGCAGGGATCTGTTGCACACAATGGGACCTCCAGAGTCCCCCTGAGAGAGAGAGAGAGAGAGAGAGAGAGAGAGAGAGAGAGAGAGAGAGAGTCCAGGAGAGCATGAGCTGAAGAGCGTCCCCCTCAGCATGGTAGACAGAGACAGGAGGAAGGCAGCCGCAGGCCCTTGCAAGAACCTAGAGCCCCCTGAGCAGGAGCCACGTGCCCACACACTGGCTGCTTCCCCGAGGCTGGCTGTCTCCTCCAGGGCTTCCTTATCTGCCTCTCTGTCTCTGTGTTCTGTAGAAATCTATGTCCTCTTCATTTTTACATTCTCAGACTGGCTATTTTTTTCTAGGTCTATTTTTCTTTCTGTCCTGTAGCACTGGCAACAGAACCCAGTGCCTTTACCAAGGAGCTGTGCACTGAGCCACACGCCACACCACTCCCTGGAGGATTTAGGTAGGTGTTCTGCACCCATCTATATTCCTAGCCATCTTTTTACATTTTATTCTGAGGCACAATCTCACTTAGCTGTCCAGGCGGGTCTTCCTTCTCAGCTCACTGAGTGGCTAAGCTTAGAGGTCTGAACAGCCTTGCCTGTCTTCTGGGTCTCTGTGTTTCTGCCTCCCTCTTCCTCTCTACTCCCCTACCCCCCACCTCCTCTTCCTTTTGAGACAGGGTCTCACTGTCTATGTCTAGCTGGCCTTGAACTCACAGAGTTCACCTGCCTCTGGTTCCCTGCTGGGATTAAAGAAGTGGGCCACCACACCTGGCTCTCTGCATTTCTTGTATCCCATCTCAGTGTCCCTCAGGTGGACCTCCTGCATCTCCCCACCCCCGTCTCCGTTCCAGCCCCTTGTATCTCACATTGCATGTGTCCTTCCGGTCCTGTCCTCCTCCGGCGCAGAACATGCTGAGGTGGTACACAGGGTCATAGAGCTGCCGGCAGGTCTCCTCTGACACGACTGAGAGGTTCACACACTGCAGCAGGCTGGGCAGTCTCCCTGGGACACAGGACGGAGGGTCTCAGCCCCTTTTGACTGGGTGGGAGCCTTCTCAGAGAGGGTGGCCATGTTTCCAGGAGCTCACCGTTCCTTAGTCGACCCCAGCCAGAGACTAGGCAGGTATCCCCAGGGGTGGGGCATTGGGACGCCACACGGATGCGCCTGATGGTGTTAGACTCCATCACTGATTCGTTTAGCTTGATGAGCATGAGGTCGTTGGCATAAGGAGGGTCATTGTAGTTCGGGTGCTGGATGGAGAGGTGGGCCTCTAACATCCGGCTGCCAGGCTCTTGGGAGCCTTCCAGGCTGTGCAGGCCCAGTCCCACGGTGTACGAACTGAGGATCACCCAGCAGGTGAGCTATGCAGTGGCACCTTGTCTCCCATCTCATCCTCCACCCTAAAGCAACAGTGACCTCCCACTTTGCCTTTTCCTTCCCACTAAACTGTTCTGGACCAACTAGGTTGGGCTCCCCTCACATCTGTCAACACTGTGGCTCCTTGAGCGCCCTCTGCTGGCCGAGGCTGATATTGAGACACCCCCCCCCCCCCCCAGCATCCTGCCCCACTACCCCCACTCACTCCTGTATGCAGTGTGCTGCAGACAGCACCCACTGCGGATGCACCAGGACGCCCGAGCAGAAAAATAAATTGTCTTCTGAGAACAGTGCCGCCTGCCAGGGTTGCGAGTGTGGACGGCAGTCCTGGCCTTGTATGATCCGACCGCTGGCACTTGAGGCTAAGGATCCTGGGGATGGAGTTAGAATTGGGAGGTATGGGGTGTGGAGCAGGGGCATTTCATGGCTTTTAGGATGGGGACAGGGTTCAGGGCAGAATTTGTGAGCACGGTCGGGATGAGAGCTCGAGATAAGGGGGTGATGTTTGAGTGAACGGATGTGATCAGAGGTCGCAGTGTTTGTGTGTTGGGGTGTGGATCTTGACTGGGAACAAGCTGTGAATCCTGGGTTAGAGTTCCTTCTGGTAGGGTCTGAATGAAGGCGAGTGGTTACAGTCTCAGGGCGAGGCCATGTCAGGACACCAGTGCAAGAGGTAGGATTAGGGCTCTCAAGGGTAAGCTATCTCGGGATTTTAGGGTCTGGACCATGGCTGGGGACAGGTTCAGGATGCAGCCTCAGGGTTCCTGGGGGTTAAGATTTAGTTCAGGGGCTTGATCAGGGCTTCAGGGGTGGAACCTGGGCTGGGGTCAGAATGAGAAAGCTGGACCAGGTGGGGTGCAGCTGGACCGCGTGCATACACGTGGCTGGGGCTCCCCAGGTCCTGGGAGGAGTCACGGAGAAGGGAAGGAAAGTGCTTTGAAGGTGGGTGGTCAGTCAGAGTGGACTGGACACAGGCAGGGCTCACTGCCACAGGGTGTCAATTAGGAATCAAGGTCCCTGCCTCCTGAGAGGGGCTAGGGTTCACCACATAAACTGGGCAGTTTGGGGAACAATCAGGAGGAGAATCTAGGTGTTACTTCAGAGATGTGGGTATGTCTGGGGACAGGCAGAAGAAGCTGGGCCAGGATTTTTAGGGGAAGAATCTGGGAACAGGAGTATGGCTGAAGCTTTGGGGTTCATAAGAGTCAGAGTCAGAGAGGGGCGAATTACCATGGAGGGGTTAGCAGAGTCAGGGCTGCATGGAAATTTAGGAGACAGAAGGGACTAGTCTCCAGTTACCAAGCAAGTAGTGTCTGGAGTGAGTCAGGGCTCAGAGGGGTGTGGTCAGGGCTCAGAGGGGTGTGGTCAGGGCTCAGAGGGGTGTGGTCAGGACTCAGAAGGGTAGGGTCAGAACTCAGAGGAGTGTGGTCAAGGCTCAGAGGGGTGGGGTCAGGGCTCAAAGGGGTGTGGTCAGGACTCAGAAGGGTGGAATCAGAGCTCAGAGGGGTGGGGTCAGGGCTCAGAGGGGTGGGGTCAGGGCTCAGAGGGGTGTGGTCAGGGCTCAGAGGGGTGTGGTCAGGGCTCAGAGGGGTGGGGTCAGAGCTCAGAGGGGTGGGGTCAGAACTCAGAAGGGTGGAATCAGAGCTCAGAGGGGTGGGGTCAGGTTCCTTGAGAGGAGTGAAGGCCCGAGCCTGAATCAATTGTCAGGAGGGTTGGTCAGCTTGGAGGCTCAAGCTAGTCTTCTGGACCCAGGAACCATTTCTCTCTCACACACAGAGCCATGGCAGGAGTCTTTTAGAACACAAAGCTCCTTCACTCAATGGCCCAGACGAGATGAGACACCCAGGCAGCTACCGCAGGAGCTCTTCAGCTTTGTGGCACGGCTGTGCCTCCCTCCCTTGAGGTTCACCACGGTCACACCCAGCCACAGCCCATTCACCCAGACATCATTATCCCAGAGGGGGCCGGGAACTCAGCTGGTAGAGTGCTCACGTAGCACAAAGCCTTGGGTTTGAATTCCTTGTAAACTGGGCATGGTGGTGCACACCTGTAATCCCAGCACTTGGGAGATGGAGGTAGAAGGATCAGAGGTTCAAGGTTGTTCTTAGCTTTAGCGAATTCAAGGCCAGCCTGGATAGACTATGTAAGACTCATTAAAAATAAAAAAAATGGGCCAAGTATCGATGCCAGCACCCAGGAGACAGAGACAGTCTTATGTGGTCACCCAAAAACACAGTCACTCATTCTCATGACCCACCTCACTCCAGCCCACTGCCACCAGCCACTCCTTACTGCCGCGTGGTAGTCAGAAGCAGTAAGACACTGAGTCACCTGAACGCTGGCTGACACAGTTCCCTCAGGCACACACCAGGACACACACACTCAGATACCTGTGACCCCAAGGATGAGATGCCCCAGGAACCAGCCCCAGGGAGTTCTTGCAGTGACCATCACGCTGGCTCCTGGAAATGAAGACAGTGAATCTGGGGACGACAATCCTCGTCTCTCCGTCTCTCCGTATGTCCCCAGACTCTCTGCTTTGTTTATTGTGTTTTGGAATATAACTGGGCATAGAGAGATATAACTGGGGTAGAGGGAGAATAAAGGGGAGGAGGAGGAAGCATCTAACCATCTAGGAACGGTGAGGGGATGAGAGATGGAGGCATGACACTTCACTTAGGACTTGTGAAAGACCCAGCAGGGAATTCAAGAGGTTTGGGCAGAGGCAGCCTGAGCGTTGTCAGAGATTTGGAGTAGACTGAAGAGATGCTTCTAAGGAGAGAGAGAGAGAGAGAGAGAGAGAGAGAGAGAGAGAGAGAGAGAGAGAAGGAGGTCTTTACCTCTGGACTCGGAGTCTGGAGTCTGCGATTCTGCGGCTGAGCTGAGCTGAGCAGAGCTGCCACCCACAGGGGCCCCCACAGGGCTTATAAACCTCCTCAACTGGGGCTGGCCCTGCCCCCCAGGGGACACATTCTACACGTCAGGTGTGGCAGACTCCAGCTCAAAGCCCGCAGGCTGCCTGATGGAGTCCGGGGCCCAGGAAGGGAGCAGAGCCCAGATGAGTGCCCAGATGAGTGCCCAGATCTCAGCCTCTCTTGCCTTTTCTCCCCACCTTATATTTTTCATTCCTTCCTTCCTCCTCTCATGCCCCCTTTCTTATTCACTAAATAAAATTTCCCCTACATCACTCCCATATTCTTTTTCTTTATGAATTCCTTCCTGTGTGTCCTCCAAAAACTGCCCCATCGTCACATCCAGCCTGCATCTTGTACGTCCTCGGGAACCATATTTGCGACTTGCCTCTTGATCCTCTGTTTCCCCATACATAGGACCAGGGTAACCATCGCTCCATGCCTAGCTTGAGTTCAGATAAGCCTGCAAACAGACCCTCCCTGTGCAGGTGCCCTAGTGCAGAGGCTCCTGGGAACCAGAGGGAGAGAAAGGTTTAGTAAGTGCAATCAAACAGCTGTGAGGCCAGGGACCAGGAGGAATGAAGATGTCTCCTGTCCCAATGAGGGTGGGGAGACAGACAATCAAGACAACCTAGAGGAATCAGACAATAATGCGTGGTAGTGTCTGAGGAGGGGATATTTAAACCAGGAACCAGATGTCTACGAGGAAGAGTGGGGAGCAGGTAGGTGAGCGTTTCAGCGAAACTTTGTTGGTATATATTGGTGGACATTTCTGGGGAAGACATGACAGACAAGGAAGCTTGTAGAAACGATTTAAACGTCAAGGTTTAAAGGCTTGTATGTTAAGCACAGCGGTAGAGAGAGTGACATGAATTTGACTACTTTGTAAAATCACTCTTGGTGAGTAGTGACAGAGGTAGGGGGTAGAAGGGAGGACCATGCTGAGATGGAAAATGCTGAGATTCAAGTGGGAGATGCTGCAGAGTAGTTGTGTTTCAGATTAGAGATGCTGTGGTCCAGAAGGGAGATTCTGAGGTCCAGTGTGAGATGCTGTAGCCTAGATTGGAGTTGCTGTGGTTCAGATTAGAGATGCTGTGGACCAGAAGGAAGATTCTGAGGTTCAGTGTGAGATGCTGTAGCCTAGATTGGAGTTGCTGTGGTTCAGATTAGAGATGTTGTGGTCCAGAAGGGAGATTCTGAGGTTCAGTGTGAGATGCTGTAGCCTAGATTGGAGTTGCTGTGGTTCAGATTAGAGATGCTGTGGTCCAGAAGGGAGATTCTGAGGTCCAGTGTGAGGTGCTGGGGTTAAGGAGGTAGTGCTTGGTACATACTGTGAGGGATGAGGCCAGTACTGAGGACGGGGAGGCTAGCTACAGGAAAGAGTAAGGAGGTGGGTAGTGTTTTCTTTGTCTCTTTTCTCCCTGGGTCAGGTGGAGGTGACCTAGAATTATCTGGGAACAAACTGAGACAGTGGAGGCATTTCTGGTCTCACATGAAGGAGCTGTTTGCACTAAGATGGAAATCCACTTCTAATGGGCAGAATCAGTCCAAGGTGTGGGGTGCAGAGGGGCAGAGACAAGGAGGGGCACATATAAGCCAAGAGGTCTGGGAGAGAGAGAACAAACCACAGAAGGATGTGAAGGTTCAGAGAGATAGAAACTTGGAGATCCGAAGATGGGAAGAAGCAGAAACACATACCCAGAGGGACATACTGCTGAGCCACACCCCAACCCCTCACTGGGGTTTCTAGGTCAGAGCTGTACTGCTGAGCCAGGCCCCCCAGCCCCTCACTGGGGTTTCTAGGTCGGAGTTGTACTGCTGAACCAGGCCCCAGCCCCTCACTGGGGGTTTCTAGGTTGGAGCTGTACTGCTGAGCCACACTCCAGCCCCTCACTGGGGGTTTCTAGGTCAGAGCTGTACTGCTGAGCCACACCCCAGCATTCTGGACAGGGGCTTTACTTTTGAGTCATGTCATATCTCAGTTCCTTTGCTATCTTTCTGTAGCATCCTATTCATCTCTCAGAGCCCAGGGGAACAATTTAGGCACAATTTTTTTTTTTTCGTGTGTTAATTCTCCTAACATCTATTTTCCTCTAGGCTGGGAGTCCTTTGAGGACAGATCCTTGTGTTTTGGTTCTTCTGATGAAGTTCACTATGGAGGGGTTAAATGGATGGGTACAGACGTACAGATAGGAGCAGAGAACACAGAGGTAGACAGGGAGAGGGAAACAGATGGGCAGGGAAAACAGTTTCAAACAGTAGTAACAAGTTACGTCATTTGGTTAACTGCTGGGGAGAACTGCTGGGGAGCACTGCTGGGGAGCACTGCTGGGGAGCATTGCCTCTGACTCCACCTTCAGGGTTAGCACACAATAGGACTGGAAGATTCCTTATCCAGGGTACTTGGGCCAGAAGAAATTGGGATTGTGGATATTCTCTCTCTCTGTCTCTCTGTCTCTGTCTCTGTCTGTCTCTCTCTCTCTCTCTCTCTGTGTGCATGTGTATAGATGTGTTCATGTGTGTGTAGGTGCACACGTGTGCAGGAAAGCGTGTGGATCTAGAGGTCACCCTCAGCCATCACTCCTCAGTGTTACCCCCCCCCTTTTGCTGAGACAGGGTCTCTCCAGGGACCGTAACTCCCTGATTCAGAGAGGCTGAGCCCCAGGGATTCTCCCATTTCTGCCTCCCCAGGGCTGAGATTATAAGAACCACCACACATGGCTTTTTTTGATTTTTAATTTTTCTGGGGATGGAACTCAGGTCCTCATTCCTAGAAGGCAAGCATTGTACCCAGTGTGCCATCTTCTCAATCTGATTCTCAAGTATTTCCTAATACATGAGAAGTCCGTGAGAATGGAGAGATGGCTCAGTTACAATTCCATACAGCCTGGTTCCCGGTACTCACATTAGGTGGCTCACAAGTGCCTGTAACTCCAGTTCCAAGGGGTCTCATGCTCTCTTCTGGCTTTCTTGGGCACTACATGCATGTGCATATCCCCACACACAGACACACACAAACACACTTAAATAAGACAAAAAATTTTAGAAACTATTTATTTATGTATGCATATATGTGCTCATCCATGCTGTTTATATTATGTACTCCAGTGCATACTTTTCAAAGTTAGACAACAACTTGCAGAATTGATTCTCTTCCTCTACCACGTGGGTCAAGGGGATGGAATATAAGCAACTTGACCTACTGAGTCATCTTGGGCCCCTCTTAAACTTTTTGTGAAATGTAGTCACTCTATAACTCAGACTGGCCTTGAATTCCTGAGAATTGTCGTACCCTGGCTTCCTAAGTGCTAAGAGACAGTTTGAGGCGCGACACACAGCGGGTTTGCATACTCTTCCTAGCATGCTTTGTGACATGGAATTCACCAGTTGAAGCTGTTGGTTTTGTGTTCTAAAACCTTAGATTTTGTGGGCGGTGGTGGTGTAAACCTTTAACCCCAGTACTCGGGAGGCAGAGACAGGTGAATCTCTGAGATCAAGGCCAGAGTGGTCTACGGAGTGAGTTCCAGGACTGTTAGATAGAGAAACCCTGTCTCAAAAAACCAAACCAAACCAAACCACCACCACCACCACCACTACCAACAACAACAACAAAACAAACAAACAAAAAACCCAAAAACAAAAACAAAAAACAAAAAACAAAACAAAAAAAAAACCTTTAGATTTTAAAGTGTTTTTAGATTTCCTGACTTGGAGACCCTGAACCTCTGACTCATTTCCCTTTTGGTGACTTTGTGGATTAGAGAGGCCTGTGCACTTCTTTTACAAATAAGGAAACTGAGGCACAGTGAGACAAATAAATACTGAAAGCCAGTGAAAGACTGAGGCTGGGATTTAGATGGACCAGTAGAACAAGATGAGCTGGACAGAACCTGCACAATGAGAAGGTGGCCACAAGGTCAGACGCTGAGAAATTTGGAAGCTAGGGGGTAGCATAATAATAATAATAATAATAATAATAATAATAATAATAATAACAATAAATTCAAAAACAGAAAGGAAGACTACTATTTCTATATCACCTATTCCTTTGCATGTGTTGTTGGAATTGCTTTATAAACATAACCCCTGCAGGCCCAGTACAGAAAGGTCAAACAACCTGCCAAAGTCCACACAGCAACGCGCAGTGAGCTTGAGAGGGAAGTGTGTATTGATCTCTCAGAGAACTGCAGCTGCAGAGTTGGAAAGGTGCCCTGCTCCTGCAGGGACACAGGATATGGGGGAGCCTGCGGCAACCCAGGCTGGACAGTCCTCACCTGACCTGTCTTGCCTTATACACACAGGTGAGGTGCAGCCTGGGCAGGCAAAGACTGGAGGCTCCAGAGTCTGGGGCAGGCTGCCAGACAGAGACCACTCCTAGCAGAACCAGAAAAACAGGTCCTTCAGCAGACAGGTGAGCCGGCTCTCACAGAGGAGACTCTTCCACTCTAGAACCCCAGCCAGGAAGGTCTAGGCAGCATTAGGTGACTGTTTGGGTGAAAGCTTCACCCCAGCCCTGGACATTCATATATCCAAAGAATCTGGAATGTTCAGGAGGAAGCTCTACCCCAAGTCCCCTCTCCCCCATATCTCTCCAAACCCCACTGCACCTCAGAAAGCCTGCCAAATGATGCCCCCTCTCCAAAAGATGCTCAAGACCACTCCCACAGCATATTTAAACTGCTCCCCATAAAACAAACATGTAGTTTTCTGGTCTTCCTTTCCTGACTCCTCTCTGGGAGTCTGAAAGCCATCCGGGAACATTGGTATCTATTAAAACTGGGCTTTTTCTAATTCAGGTTGATTTGGTCTGATTTGGATTATTGCATCGGTGGAAAGATTTATTGGGATGCAGAAACTTTTCAGTGACTTGTTAAATTTTCCCTGCTAACCCTTCAAAAGAACTGTAGGTTGAAGGTGAACTGACTTCCAGGGCAAGGACAGGGACCACCGCTGCTCTACAGTGACTCGAAGCTGTCCTCTCGCTCCATAAAGAGCAGGGTTTTCTGTCCTAAGTATGAACAAAGAATGAGGGAGTCAGTGGGAAATTCCACATGACTTTCAAAGAGAAGCCAGGACCAAGTTGGGGCAATCTCCAGGATCCCCTTAAGAAGTGAAAATGGGGAGACTTTGGAGGAGAGAGCTGGAGCTCTCAGCAGTCTAGGTTCGGGCCTAGAACAGGCCCAGAGAACATAATTGGACCCCAACACTGGGAAGGACCGTGAGTGAATGGGCAAGAAAAGAGGGGCATCAGCAAACATTCCCACAGTCAGCTCAGAGGAGGCTGCTGGTGCGGGCAGTGATGCAACTTGGTGATGGGTCACACATATCACAAGGGGAACTGGGTTCTGTCCCTAGTCGCTCCCCAGAATATTACACTACTGAAAGTGCCCCAGTTTAAAGTCATAGTGAGAGCCTGCTACATCAAAATACCCAGGAAAGAGAGCACTGGGGTGTGGCTCAGTGACAGAGCTCAGCGTGGCCTACGGACGTGTCTCAGGGGTGATTTCCTAGTGTGCACCAGGGAAAGAAAGTCTCAGCTATCCTTGGTGGAGCCACACAGTCTTCACCTGGTCTTCTCCATGAACCGGAGGATCTAGAGCGCTTAGTTCTGTTTTTATCACTGAATCTGGACCCCAGCACTCTGGTTAACACCACTGCCTGCCAATAGTAAGAGGTGGTTCTTGCCTTGGTTTCTACACTCTCCCTGGAAGGGACAGGGACCCTTGCTAGCCCTCCGCATGGGGAGGCTTCCGTATTGCTTGCAGTCTCCTCTGATCTGTGTAACCCCCACTTGGCTCCCTGGGGCCTCACGCTCTGCACATGCCTTTGAGCAGCTTTCTGAAATCAGTGGCCACTTCTCCGGCCTTAGTAGGACACCGCCACGAAAAGGTCAGGAGGTTCTGAGCTGCTCTTGTAAAGATCACACATCAATGAGCAATGTGGCCACACACTCCCATTCATGGCCTTATCTTCAGAGTGCTGAACCCAGGGGCATCTGACAGTTTTATCACATTTTCATTTCCTGTCTGGCCCTTTTGACCCTAGCATACTAGAGATGGAGGGAGGGGTGGAGATAAAGAGAGGTGTGGAGGTAAAGGGATCAGAGGCAAGAAAGTCAAAATTGTCAATAAAAACAGGCAGAGCCATTTTTCTTTCAGGGCTTCTATTGTGTTAAAGATCGGTCATGGCCAAAAGCAACTTGGGGAGAAAAACGTTCATGTCCCCTTGCAGGTCACACTTCATCACTGAGGGAAGCTAGGGCAGGAGCCTGGAGGCAGGAGCTGAAGCAGAGACCATAGAGAAGCAAGTAAGCATCATTCCTCCATGGCTTCCACTGTGTGTGCTGTGCAAGGCCTTTGGAACCCAGATGATCACGAGTCCCAGAGGTTTGTCACTGACTCCATTCTGCTGGACTTTGGTTTTGCTTTGATCTGACGGTGACGGCTCTGGCTCTTCCCTTTTGGAGTAAGAAAGCATGTAACTCTTTTTGACTTGACAGGAGCCCCCAGCATGGCACTATTTCCCTTGAGGCAGATTGATTACATTGGAACACTTCCATATTGGAGGAGACAGCGCTTTGTCTGTCTCCTGGGATAGACAGTTTTTCTGGCTGTGAGTTTGCCTTTCCTGGATGTAAATGCCTCTGCCAAGAGGACCATGCAGGAACTCGCTTACAGAATGCCTTGTCTAACACCTTGGTTCTTCACCCAGCATTGCTTCTGTGGATTCACTTCTCAGCTAAGGAACTACGGCAGTGGGATTATGCCCATGGAATCCACTGGTCTTATTACACCATGCTGAAACAGCTGGACTGATAGAGCCATGGAATGGCCTATCTAATCCGGCTGTTTTGGTTATCAGTCCTTTCTGTCCCTTCGAACTGGCTGCTGCACCTCATTTTGCCCTCTCCCACATGGCCCAGTCCAGCCTGGTCCTGTCTACCCTTACTCTCCGAGCTGTCCCTGGCTCTACTTATGCGCCACCTTTTATCTATAACCAACTTCCTCCTCCACCATAACTAGGAGGAGTTATGTCCTCTCCTTTCCTTTTTATTTCTTTTTCTTATTCATCTGGTGCTGAAATTGCGGGAGTGGCTTCCATGAGTTTCCTCCCTGAGGGGCTCGGCTGCTCTGGACCAGGCTGCTTATCTGACTCTCCTAAGCGATGTACAGATCATTTGCTTCTCTTAGTTTTTTTCGTTGTTGTTGTTGTTATTGTTTGTTTGTTTGTTTACAAGACAGGGGTTCTCTGTGTTGTTTTGGAGCCGGTTCTGGAACTCCCTCTGTAGACCAGACTGGCCTCGAACTCACAGAGATCCGCCTGCCTCTGCCTCCTGAGTGCTGGGATTAAAGGTGTGCCCCACTGCCACCCAGCTGCTTCTGTTGGTTTTTGCCACCTACCAAATTCGATTTTAGAGTCCCCCTCTTCAGTCCCTCTCCCCACCACCTTATCCAGTCATCCGTCTCTCCTCCCTGCTATGCCCTCTGGGCCCCACCGCAAGGGCTGTTCCCCTCACGGAGACGCTAGCGTCTCTGTCCCTGCTCTAACCGTTTACTGGGTAAGCGTCTCTATGGAGCTCCGCAAGAGTCACACCCGTGTGCTAGGAAGCTTCTTCTCGTCCTATTGGGCCCCCATCACACGGAAAGGGTGGCCTCTCCTCTGTGATTTGAGACATTTCTCTCTGTCAAATCTCTCAGTCCGCTTGGGGGAAGACCCTGATGGAAGTTCCTGTTAGCGGGAGTCTTATGTCTGCTTCCTCGCGGCTCCCCTCAGCTCTTTCTCACCTTCTCCTCGGAGCTGCCTACTGAGTCCACAGCTTCTTGACGCGCTCCAGGGTCTGTGACCCTTTCCTTGCCCCTTCGGAGTTTCCTCTCTATCTCTCCTTGTGCTCCCCTGGCCTAGATGCGTCAAGTTTCCTAGCCTGTCCCTAGGAACTGCCTGAGTCCCACGGCTTCTCTATGCCCTCTCGGCTTCTGCAATGTGGAACCCTCCCTTGGGTGGCATCCTGCTGGTCCCCCCTTGTCTGTTAGGGCTACACTGCTTTCTGACTCTTAGTTGCCTAACCCTCCCTATCTGGAGTTCATTTCGCCGTCTTTCCTCCTTTGCTCCTCAGACCCAATTCCTTTCTGGAACCCCGAGGTTTTCTTAAAGGCTGAGATGGCTTGGCCTCAGCGCAGCTAGGTGGCCAGAGATGGCACACTCGTCCACATTCCTGCTGACTGCAACAACTTCTGCCGCTGAATAATGGTCCCAAATTCTTTTATCTCAGAGGTTTTACAACTTTCCACTCTTAAATATCTTATTTCTATGATTTCTCTATGCTTTGCTCTCGAGATATGTTTTAAGACTATTGAGCAAACAGTCTTTATCTTGAGATTGGTGAGTTCATTGGGCATGGTTGAAGAATCTGTAAAATCTGTAACAACATTTGGCTTTAATCTTATAACAAAAGGCTTATAATTAAAACCTGTATATGAAAATTTAAATTTGCTACAACATCCCATATATGGAATTCAACTGTTATCTATAATATACTGTATATGTAACTTAGATTCAACTCTTGTTTAGGAAAACAGATGTTTTAAATAGCAACCAGGTTGCTCTCCTCCTCTTAGCTGATGACCTAAGCAGTCACATGACTGGCAGCCATATTTCCTAAGGTTAAAGGTCCAGGCCTATGACGTCATCTAAAGATGACCACGTGAGGCTCAGCAGCTGCTATAAAACTTCTCAGCCCCTCTTGGGCTGTCGTTATTACTCTACCTCCTTTCCGAGAAAGAAACAAAAACAGGTTTTCAAAATGTTTGAAACTGGTATGGATTTTTGTATGATGATAAAAATTTAAGGTTTTATTTACTATAACACACTGTATATGTGACTCAACTCTGGTTTAGAATATACTGTAAATGATCATAAAATTTAAGGTTTAAAGATCTGTTTAGATTAACAAAAGCTGATTTAAGATCTATGACTTTGCTAACTGCTCAACATCAGGCTGCTAGAAACTTTAAATAAGTAACAATGTATCTTTGCTAAATAAGGTATATTTGACAACCAAGGTTTATAAATTCCCACGATCTACTCAGGTTCACAGTAATCTTCATTTAGCTTCGTTGTCCTTGCTCACTTTGTTTTAGCTGCTTGGATGAACCACGCCAGGCAAACCCCTGCAATGTTCCGCAGTGGTGCACTGTGAAAGGACCGCCGAGGTTGTCGGTGTCTGTGACTGAAGAGTTGTATTTCTAAGACTGCTGTGTGTTCACGGCTAAGCCCAACGGGGATGGAATATAAGGTCCTAGTCTTATTGTAAACTGTCAAGGATAATTTAAAAAGTACAGTTAATAGTCACCTTATAAATGATCACATTGTTTAATGTGTTCAGAATTGTACTTGTAATGTAATGAGTTACAGGAACAGATTGATTTAGCCTCCTGTATAAGTTTCACAGTAAATCCGAAAGCAAGTAACTAGATTAGGTATGTTTAATGGATAGACAGTCCACAAACTCTTAAAAGATCTGCTGAATGCGGCATTTAAAATGTTTAATAAGAAAGGCTTTTCATGACAGACATGCCAGATCCTGGCAGCCCCCTAATCTCCTCCAAAGAAGACATGGGCTCAGAACATCCTCTACCTGGAGCTTGCTTTAAATATGGCAAAGCTGGCCGCTGGGTGAAAAAACTGCCCTTCACCTCAACTGATGCCAGGACCCTGTCCAGACTGTGGACAATGGCAGGACACTGGGGAGTTCATTACCCCACTTTGCCTAGAAAAGGGAGGCCAGTTCCCCCCAAGGTCCCACTCACAGGAACGTCTGTCGGATCTTCTGGCCGGGCAGCTGAAGACCCATGCTGCCCTGGGACCTCTGCCCCCAACGACCACAGAGGAACCTATGACCATTGTCCAGGCTGCCGGTAAGTCCCTGTCATTTTTAATAGATTTGGGAACTGCTTGGCTTGTGCTTCGTGTTTACTCAGGTGAAGTTTATCCTCCTTGGCTCTCTGATGGCATCAACAACTGGGCTGGTGACAGCTCTGTCGGTTTCACAGCAGCAACTAAGGCTTCAACTGCCTTCTCTGCTCTCTTCATGTGTAAAAATCAGGCCTCAGGCTCCACTTTTCTAGAGGTACTACTAGGTCTAGACACAGCTTACCTTGCTGTCTGACTGCAGAAGAGAGAAACTCACACAACAGATTCCAATGTCACTTTTTACTATTCCTTTATTCCTTTAAATAAAGTCACCTTACGATGGCTGGAATCAACCACCTGTGTCTCCTGGTGAACGATGGGGTAGAAAGCAGGTGTAAAGGTTATGTAAGGCCTGAGGATACAGAGCTGAGGTCGTGAGGATCTGAGAAAGTGTTCTGGGGTCTAAGGAGGTGTTGGAAGGTGTAGATGCAGTTACAAAGGTCTGAGGATGAGCGAGCTGAAGGTGTGGTAAGACTCCGAAATCCAGAGTTTTAACATTCTTCTGTGGAGTTCTGATAAGCTGTGAACCTAGCGCTGGTGGGCACTCACTGCTCCATCACAGGCACAAGCTCAAGACTTTAAACCTGCTTTCGTTGTCTTCTAAGTATAGACTCGAACATGCTTCTCATTGCACTGAAAACATCTGTTCAATCTATATACACCCAGTCTTCTGGTTAGATGAAAAAGTATTAATGCTTTTAATCAAAATCACTTTTGAGTTCCCAAGCTTTTACTTTGACTCAAAGACATGAGTCTACCACCTTTTCTACAATGTGAATTTCTTTTTTTCCCTTCCTTCCTTCCTTCCTTCCTTCCTTCCTTCCTTCCTTCCTTCCTTCTTTCCTTCCTTCTTTCCTTCCTTATGTATACAATATTCTGTCTGCTTGTAAGCCTGGAGGCCAGAAGAAGGCACCAGATCTCATTAAAGATGGTTGTGAGCCACCATGTGGTTGCTGGGAATTGAACTCAGGATCTTTGGAAGAACAGGCAATGCTCTTAACCGCGGAGCCATCTCTCCAGCCCTACAATGTGGATTTCTGTGTAGAGCACAAGCGTGGTTGTACAGAGCCTGGAGAGCGAGTGGAGCAGCTTCCTCTTCCTGGACTTGACCAACATTTCGTCTTTTTGAGTCCCCAGCAATGACACCCCAGTGTCAGCAGAAAGTAGCCATAGATAATTATATCATTCATTGATTAACAATAAAAGGCTGGGATGCTAAGTTCCGAACCCAGGACAAACGGTTGAGGTACTAGTCTAATACATCACTAAGTACCTGGTCACCAGGTTCTCCCAGCATCCCTCAGCCCCTACCTGTCACAGGACCCTCCTGGCTGGCTGGCGCACCCTGCCCTGTTCCCTGAACTCTCCAGCTCGGGGGCCTGGGCTCTTCTCTGTATAATCCAACTATTTTGGTTACCTACTCCTTTTGTACCTTTGGTCCCCTGACTGCTACACATCGCTGCCCTCTCTCAGCTCTCCCCGACTTCCCACATGGACCAGCTCAGCCTGGTCATGTCCGCTCTGGACTCTCCCAGATGTCTCTGCCTCTGGCTATGTTTTTCTTTTATCTGCAGTAAACCTTCTCCTCCACCATACCTAGGAGCCCTTTTTCCCCCTTTCCTTTTCTTTTTTTCCCACTCAGATCTGTACATCTGGGAGAGCCTATAGTGGACTTGACCCTGAGCCATGTGAGGACGAGGGGAGGGGAAGGGGAAAGGAAGGGGAGGGGAAGGGGAAAGGAAGGGGAGGGGAAGGGGAAAGGAAGGGGAGGGGAAGGGGAAAGGAAAGGAAGGAGAGGATAAGGGAAAGGGGAGGGAGGGGGGCAACAAGAGGGCAAGGTAAAGAATGGTGGGTAACCAAAATGGCTAGATTATATAGGGAAGCGCCTCTCGGGGAAGAGCAGCCCAGCTCCTGGGCTGGAGGGTTCAGGGTAGAGGGCAGGGTGTGCCAGCCATGCCCTGTAACAGGTAGGGACTGAGGGATGCAGGGGGATCCTGGCATCCGGGTCTGCTTTGATGAGTTAGATAGGCACCTCAGCTTTTTGTCCTGGGTTTGAGGCTTACAGATTTCAGAACACAGTCTTTGGAGTTCTAAGACTGGTATTTCTCTGAGAGATTTGATTGTGTTTTTGTGTGGTTGTTCATTTGCTGTGGCTTTGAGTCTTCTCTTTTGGCACAAGGATGCTCACTTGGTAGCACAGTATGCTTAATGTATACAGCTTGTGTTACTGCTGTAGTTGGTGGCATGAACCTGGGAGAATGGAGACATTCTGAAAAATGAGACAGGCTAAAGTCCTATACAATAGCCAACTTTATTCAGAGCATCAGACAATTCATTTTCTGAGGGTTAAGCAAGGTCATATGAGCAAAGAATTTAGGGCGTATAGAGTCACGAGGACAACCCATGCGTGGAAATGTCACCAGAATAATAGTAAGACTATGGTGATTGGGAGCAAACCCACTCCGATTCCCTGCAACTGGGAGGGGCACGGAAGCTCTTTCCGAGAGCAACCCACGTGCTGGAGGAACAGAGGTCACAAGACTCTTGTCTTTTTCTTGGAGTTTTCTCACAAGCTCTCAGAATTTGCCTTATACTGTTATGGTTTAAGTAAAATGCTGCAGGATCCCCAAGTGGCTACAGCTGGCAGCGGGTCCTGAAACCTCGCCACAGGTCCCTGAAGTGGTGGCATACAGCGGGCAGTGGATACCGAGAGCAGCCAGTCCCAGGCGGGGAGCCATGTGGTGGGTGAGAGACTTTGACAGGGCAGACAGTCCCAGGAGGAGAGACAGATGAATGGGCACACCACAGGACCATGCTGACCTGTGGCTGGTCCTGGCTAGGGAGTCACATGGCGGGTGAGAGAGAGAGACGGATAGAACAGGAGAAGAGCAGAGCAGAGCGAGAGAGAAAAAGAAGTGGAAAAGGGAGAGACAGAGGCTGTTTGAGGGAAAGTCAGATGGAAAAGGAAGGAATTCAGGCTGGAAGCTGAAGATCAGCTTGCCTCGGTGGATGAGGGAGGGAGTGGGCGTGGCTTGTCTCTTAAAGGGACAGAGCAAATCATTACATTCCCGTCTCTTTTTTATAATAAAAAGGCGGGAGTTTAGGCCCAACAGGAATTGGAGCAGCAGATTCTCAAGACTACTTCCTGCTTATTTATCGGCATTGTCTTGGAGGGGAGGGAACCTGAGAAAGCAGGGTGCTGGTCACATCCTAGGGTAGCTGGTCTCTGCTCCTGTCCAGTGTTTGTGGTATGGAAATGTCTGATGTCTCATATCTGTTTAAGGTATTAGCAGAACAGAGGACAAAGTTAAGTTTAGGAAAAAAAATTTTAGTAGCAGGGAATTGAGAGGGGTGTATCTGACCTGTTTAAAGTGGATCCTTCAATTCGGCTCTCTGGAACTCACAAGAATTTTTTGGGTTTGTGGAAACAGAAGTTTATATCAGAATGACTGTGACAGAGATTTTTTGCAAAATGAAAAGTATTGTTAAGACTATGGAAGGCAGAGTGAGAGAGAAATTTGAGCCTCATACCTTTATAACTTGCTATTTTACTGAAATTTGTTTGGTGAGGTTGTCTTTTTTTTTTTTTCCCCGAGACAGGGTTTCTCTCTAGCTTTTGAAGCCTGTCCTGGAACTAGTTCTTGTAGATCAGGCTGGCCTCAAACTCACAGGCTGGCCTCTGCCTCCTGAGAGCTGGGATTAAAGGCGTGTGCCACCATCACCCAGCTGAAGTTGTCCTTTTAAACTGACAAAACCTCTCAGCTGTCAAACTGCATCAGAAATCTTTGAGAAGAATAAAATTTTACTTGAATTATTGATTAAAAAACGACAGAGAACTTACTTGGGGTCCTCCATGGTCGCTGAGGGTCATATTTGTCTTTTGCTGTTTAGTGCAGGGCCTGCCAGGCTCCAGAAGATCCTGTGGGCTAAGAAATCTGTAGGAAGACAGGCCTACCTTGACCTGAGCAGCTAGGCCGTCGATTCTAGTGATTCTGTTCTTGTTTGGAGATCTGCAGTTTAGATGAAAGGCAAGTTTGCAGAGTGGTCAGCACTTGGCATTTGAAGTGAATTACAGATGGACGCTGTTCTGTACCCATTTGTCTTCTGTCTTCTTTGGAGGAAGTAGAGTGCTGCTGCTAGGAGCCAAGCTGTCTCTTTTTGTTATAAAAAGTTTTTTAATAATTAAATATTTAAATGCCATATTTCCCAGATCTCTGAGCAGTTGAGGGCTGTTTATTAGGAGTAACTACAGTACATAATCTGCCTGGAGGGCTGGGTCTGAGCTTGACTGTGCTGGCTCTTAACTTAACAGGTAAGATTTACACTTGTAAAAAGACAGAAAGAAGAAAAAACTTCTTGCGATAGAAGGTTAACAGCAGAACTGACGATAGTAGAGAACAGATCAATAAATTTTAAATCAGGGTTGGATTAAATATACAGTATTGTTGTAATTGACTTAAAAGTACATACCAATTTAAAACATGAAACTTGTTGCTTTATTAGTCTGGAATGAGATATAATGGGCGGACAATTATAACACTTAACAGTAAACATAGGTTCATTTGAGTTACATGCATGAACACACACAGAATGAACAGGAATTGGGCGAAGTAGATGCTCTTTGTGGGCCCTACCAAAGGCATGCCACTGCATAAAACACACATGCAACAGAGTCAGCAATGGGGGACCAGGCAGGGAATTCCTCAGTAAAGATGGCGGGACTTGGTCACCTGACCTGTCTCTCAGCCAAGATGGTGGTGAAGTCGCCTGGTCTCAATTAAGATGGTGGTAAGGTCACCTGACCTCAGTCAAAATGGCAGCAGTCACATGTTGTACGGAAAAGTCACTCAGTTAAGGTGGCGATGAAGTCACCTGACCTCAGTTAAGATGATGGTAATGTCACCTGACCTCAGTCAAAATGGCAGCGGTCACATGTTGTATGGAAAAAACACAATTTTTGGCTTAATAATAAGAAAGACCTAGAGGCGTGATCTGCCCTGTTCCTGAGCCCCCATGCTGTGGTGGGGAGCAAAGGCTGGAATTGAAAGTAGCCGCCTCGTAGATGTGACCAGTCTTGTTGGCAGCGGTAGCAGTGGCAGGGTCCATTTGCCTGTGTGCTGACAGTAGTTAGAAAGCTCCTGCTGACAGTGTTAGAAAGCTCCCACAAAAGTGGAGCCGGCGGGACACCGGCAGAGTGAGGGTAAGAGATGAAGAAGTAGGGCATTAAGGCCTGGGGTTTTAGGGCCTCTAAAAGGCATTCATCCCAGGGGAAGGCTGGATTGACGGACATGGATGGCTTGCTACCCATAGCTGAAACAGTGAAAACCCACGAAACAGCTGAATCATGGCACCATTGTTATGGTTTAAGTAAAATGCTGCAGATCCCCAAGTGATTGCAGCAGGCAGTGGGTCCTGAGACCATGCCACAGGTCCCTGAAGTGGTGGCAGGCAGCGGGCAGTGGGTCCCCAGAGCAGCCAGTCCCAGGCAGGGATGATGCAGTTCCCCAAGTGGCTGCAGTGGGCCACGAGGGACAGTAAGTCCCAGGCAGGGAGCTGCATGGTGGATGAGAGACCTCTACAGAACA
This sequence comes from Myodes glareolus, assembly GCF_982192425.1. Taxonomy (NCBI): domain Eukaryota; kingdom Metazoa; phylum Chordata; class Mammalia; order Rodentia; family Cricetidae; genus Myodes; species Myodes glareolus. The sequence continues at coordinate 50,178,494 of NC_142049.1, forward strand.
GCCAATCCCACGGAGGAGAGACAGATGGATGGGCATGCCACGAGACTATGCCGCAGGTCTCTGAAAGCGGCTGGTCCTGGGTAGGGAGCCACGTGGTGAGAGACAGATGGATAGAAGGGGAGAAGTGCAGAGAGAGAGAGAGAGAGAGAGAGAGAGAGAGAGAGAGAGAGAGAGAGAAACTGTTCAAGGGAGAGAGAGATGGAAAGGGAAGGAACTCAGGCTGGAAGCTGAAGATCAGCTTGCCTCGGTGGATGGGGGGGTTGGGGGAGGTGAAGTGGGCGTGGCTTGTCTATTAAAGGGACAGAGCAGACCATTACACACACAGGTTCATTCACAGACCATGATCAACAACTTGTTTTGATATTCATATGAATTTAAGAGATTTTTTAAAAAATTATTAATGTATATATTCTGTCTGAATTATATGTCTGCAAGCCAGACAGAAAGGGCATCAGATCTCATTACAAATGGTTGTGAGCCACCATGCAATGGCTGAAAATTGAACTTAGGACCTTTGGGATCCTAAGTGATCTTAACTGCTGAGTCATCTTTCTAGTTCCAAGTTTAAGAGGTTTGTAAGGATAGTTATTTTTAAGGATTTGGGAGGGGGGCGGATAGCTTAAAATGGACCACATTAAATAGGAAACTTCAAGGAGCAAGCCAGTAAACAGTATCCCCGGCCCCAGCATGGCCTCTGCATCACTTCCTGACACCAGATTCCTTCCCGGCTTGAATTCTTGTTCTGAGTTCCTTTTATGATGGGCTGTGATGTAATAGTGTAAGAAAAATAAACCCTTTCCTCCCCAAGTTGCTTACGGTCATGGTGTTTTGTCACAGTAATAGAAACTCTAATTAAGACAACCATGGATTAATTATCATTAGCATCACTATCACCATCACTATTATCATCATTATCATTGTCACCTTCCTCACCATCACCCCCACCGTCATTATCACCACCACCACCAAGAATGACAACAACTACAACAACAACAACAACAACATGGCTCAGTTATGACCATTATCATCAGCATCATCATTATCCCCACCATCTACTCCTCAATGCCTTGTCTTACTCTATGGGCTCTACCCAGTTTTTCTGATTTCACCTCCTATCATTGCATAGGCCAGGAACGATTGTTATCCTCTCCCTGGAGATTAGAGAAAGAAACAGGAGAATTCTCGGATGCTCTGCTCTGCCCCGTGTGCGTCCACTGCGCTGCACTGGCACCTAGTGGTGGCAGACGGATACGCAAGTATCATGGAGATTGAATTGGAGATTCAATCTGGGCCAATTTCTCTGGGACCCAGCACCTACTGTGCCCTGGAACTCACATGGGTGACTGCCACCCCAGCTTGATGCTTCACCTTTCTGTTCAGTTCCTAACCTTGGGTGTCTCAGGTATAAAGAGAAGGGCTCAAGTGTGAATGGGCACAAGTGTGGGTGGATACCTGTGGCCTTGGTTTTGGCTTTGCTCAGTGAGGCAATGGTGGCATCTCTGTGTTGTGTGACATATGTATGGCAATGTTTTGTATGCACAAGAACATATCTGGAGGAGCTGGAGAGATGACTCAGAGGTTAAGAACACTGGCTGTCCTTCCAGAGGCCCTGAGTTTAATTCTCAGCAACCACGTGATGGCTCACAACCATCTGTAATGAGGTCTGGTGCCCTCTTCTGGCATAGAGGTGTACATGCAGGAGGAATATTGTATACATAACAAATAAATTCTTAAAAAAAAAAACACATCTGGAAACTTCAGGCTCTGCTACCTATGTAAAAGATGAGGTGAACCAGAGATGTCACCTGCTACTTGGAGTTCCATTTCTGTAGGTACTTAGTTCCCTGTGTATGTGCATGAAAGGATCCTGCTCTGATCACCGTCATCAGAATGGACCACCCCACAGCATCCAACAGCTCCCTCACTGTTTGCTGTTTATGAGCACCCAGACTGGTTGCCTGCTTGCTCTGTCATTGAGAGTGATCTTAAATTATGCCTCTTCTTGCAAAATGCTAGGAGGACAGGCATGTGTCAGCACACCCGGCTAGGAGGACAGGCGTGTGTTAGCACACCCGGCTTGTGCGGAGCTGGTGATGGAAGCCAGTGCTCCGTGCGTGCTAAGCAAGCACTCAACTAAATGAGCCAAACTTTAGTCCAGCAAATGCCTTAAAATACCTTTTAATTGGGTATTTAAATTGGGTATTTAAATGCTCCAACTGAAGGGGTGATCCTGTCCTCAGACTGCATCTCCAGATTCTATCTGTGTCCAACAAATCTCAGACTGCCCTGAGCTCCTGTCTCCACCTCCCTGGTGGGATTAAAGGTGTGTGATCCAAGTGCTGGGATCACCTGCTGTGGAACAATGGTCTTTTTATCCTGTCACTTGTATTATTTTTAATAAAATGCTAATTGGTCAGTAGCCAGGCAGGAAGTAGAGGTGGGGAGACAAGAACAGGAGAGTTCTGGGAAGAGAAAAGATTCAGTCTGCAGGTGTCACCCAGACACAGAGGAAGCAAGATGAGAATCCCTTTCTGAGAAAGGGACCAAGCCACGTGGCTAAGACAGACAAGAATAATGGGTTAATGTAAGATGCAAGAATTAATGTAAGAAGCCTGAGCTACTAGGCCAACCAGTTGGGACTGACAGGCTACAGAACAGGATGGGATGGAAATCTCAGTCAACAATCACCTTTGTGTGAGCTGTTTGTTTTAGACAGATTCAATCTCATGTAGCCCAGGGGGGGCCTTGAATTAACGGAGACCCCTCTGCCTCTGTCTCCTGAGTCCTGGGATTAAAGGTGTGTGCCACCACTCCCTGGCCTCAAGTGGCTTAGCTCTGCACTCTGATCTTCAGACAAGCTTTATTTGTTAAAACATAAACAAAATCTCATACAGTCCAGTAGTGTCAAGCACGGCAGACAGGGTGGAGCCTTATTCTTCTGGAATTGGAGACAAGGTTGATCTTGGAGCAGGGTCCTGTTGGGACTGATTTGTAGAGAAATTGTGCTGAGGTGGAGGAGTAAAAAGCTTGAGGTGGGAAAGGTGAATTCAATGAAGGAGATCCTCAAATATAGTGGCTGCGGGGGTCCAAGAATTGCGTTGAAGGAGTCCTGTCATTTAGGGGAAAGGGTGAGGGATGTTGGTCTGGAGGAGAGAGAAGGACCTGATTCCCGATGTTGATTGGGTACAGACAGGAATTGGCATATGTCTGGGGTAGTCAGTGGTCAGTGAAGTTCTATAGGAGGGAGCAGAGATGACAGAGCAAGGGGCAAGGTGAGGATTTGGGTGAAAGCGGGGGTCAGAACTGCCTGTCCATACATGAACTCCAACGGAAGACAGAAAGGGATCTGTCTCTTGGGGAGAGCCCGTAGTCTGAGAAGGGCCAAAGGCAGGAGCTTTACCCAGGTGAGGCGCAGTTCCCGTGGCAGCTTGACAAGGGTGTTTTCTAAGGAGCAGTGGGTTCATTCTATCTTTCCTGAGGGGTGGGGATGCTGAGGGCTTTAGATAGGGTTTGAGAAATCTGAGAGGTGAATTCAGGACCATCATCAGACTGGAGGAAGCCCGGGATTCCAAATCAGAATGATCTCCTGGGGGAGGTTGGAGACATTTGAGTTCCTTTGTTGGTGGTGGGGATGTCTCTACCCACCCTGAGGAAGTATCCACCAGAGCAGAAGGTACCCCCACACATTTCAGTTTGGCATATGGATAGAGTCAAGTTGGCAGTCAGTTCCAGGAAGAGAGTCTCTGGCCTGGTGAGTAGGAAAAACGGGCGGTGATAAGTGGAGTTGGGGTCTGACATTTGACAGATTATATAACAGGAAGTAACAGCCCTTGAGAAGCTCAAGTCTTCAGGGCTGGGCTGCAGGTAGGCCTTGGTTAAGTGAGCCAGGGTCTGGCTACTAGGAAAGAAGAGCTGGTGTAGATAGGACAGAATCTGTTGAGTGTCGAGGGGTGACAGTGGGGTGTGGGCTATAAAGCAAGGATGCCCTGCAGTGGGTTAGACTGGTCTGGGCCTCCAAGGGTTGAAGTTCTAGCTGCCTCATTGGTTCAGTAATTTTCTTTAGTGATGATAGATGGTCTGGTGGGACCAGTAGTTGAAGAAGGACGCTAAAAAGAAATCCCATACTAGCTCAGAATTGAGTATAACAAAGGGTTATTTATTTAGGGGTAGACTCACTGGTCAGATCCTCTGTATGAACAGGGAACAGGTACCGAATCATGCCACCAGAAGAGAGGCCAAGACCCATGCTTTACATCAGCATATATAATATAAGAGGCCATGCCCAAGTGGACAGGTAACTTAAAGGCTACTGGCTGTAGGAATTCCTACAGCACCTCCCCCTTTTGTTTAAATAAGAGAGTTTTAAGCCTAATACAAAATTATATACAATAAGGACAAATATCAGGTATAAAAATAAGAATTACAACCAGCATAAACAATATCAAGTAAGAAACATGTAATAAATGTCCCAATAATTATTCTATCTTAAGGAGTTTAAGTAGTATAAATAACTTGGCCAAGTCATGAGAGGAAAGAAACTACAACTATCTAGTCTTCAACCCCATCAAAGACCAGAGAAGGGAAATAATAATACTTGAGTAAGCAGAAAGTGCAATCAAGTGTTTCTGCCACTGCAGCCACCCGGGAACCTGCAGCATTTTAATTAATCCATTACACAATCTCTATGTATCTAAAGAACCTGACTAGTCTAACTATAAGTATGGCAAACATGGATGACTATTGACCTATAATTCATAACACCTATATAACTTAAAGACTAAGACTTCATATTAGAATATTAAAACAATCTTTAAACAACTATGCAATGAATGAGGACAATGACCTCAAAATGTAAACAATGTATAAATATCTTGATCAGAGATAGAAATATATATTGCAATATAATAAATATGTCCTAAAATTGTATCAATATACAAGATGTCTTAAGCATGCATGCATACAATATGGCAAAATAACTTTGCCTAGGTATACAAATATTGTAGATGAAAATAGCAACATATTCAATATAATTTATGTTTGTATCAATATACAAGAATCTAAACCAATGCAAATTGCCCATAAATAGCTCACAAGTATTCACTCTATTACTCACTCTTATTATTAGTGTAGGCTCACACTAATCTATTATCCCATTCAATTTCCTTTTTTTTTCAAAGAGATCCCCAAGCTTACATAATTTTCCCTTAACCCCAACCCTATACCAATTATAATCAACCCCTAAATGATGTCTCTAACCTACGACAAACTTTGTTGGGAGAGGGGACATCGTCTTCTAGTATTACTTCCAGCTGTCATGAGGGCAATGTTCTTTCTATGGGATCCTGTGAAAGTAAAATGATGGTTAAGTTCCAAGATTACTGTCTGGTATAATTGCAAATAGTCTCTGAGTATTTTGTAGGGTTTTTCTGAGGTTCCTATTTGGATTTCTGGCCAGAACATTGTGAAAAAGTACACCATATTAGCTAACCAAGTTGGAACCATCTTGAGCAGCTGGTACCCCAAACAGGTCTTATAGTAGTGCTATCAGCACCATGACATCATATCAACCAAGTGGAGTTGTTGCTGTGGGGCCCCATCTCTTCCTGGAAACTTCAAAGATTACTGCAGGAAAACTCATTGTTCATTGTGGAAAACATAAACATTATTTATACAGACATATATTCAATGAAAGGTATGATAGAGACAAAAATATGTATGAAGAAAAGTAAAAGTTTTTCTAAATTCCCTTTTTATTTCTGTACCTTACCATTGCTCTTGACATGAGAGAGAAACCCTGAATTTTTATTTTAATGAGATACTTGGATTTAGAGAAGGACAGAGCCATTGTCCAACTCCAAAGCCAGATCTATATATTTATGAATATATATTTAAATGTATATGTTTTGATTGCCTGTCCTTTTAAGTCATATTTCTTTTTCTTGATGATCCTTATTGGATATTTATTTTTTCTTCTGTCAGCATCCAAACATGCAAAGTCCTTTGAATTTTTGAAGATGTGTATTTTCCTGTAAAGACAAGAGCAAAACCCTGCCCCAACCCTATGTGGTTTCCTTACCACCTGTATGGTTGTCACCTCTGTGGAAATCAAGAGATTTCTTTTTCAAACCTAGTCTTTATTAATTTTGATGGTATCCATAACTTTTCTTCTTCTGTTGAAACTAAAGCAAAACCCTTTCCTCAATAAAATACACCTCCTGGCTTCCACTGTGGTCAACACATCATTGAAACCCAGTGACTGATTTAATTCAGCAGTCTTTTTTATTATTCAATGTCTCTCTGCTGCTGTTCAAGGTATTGTGTAATACTTTTGTCAATAAAGTATTATGTAATCTATTTCTGGGGGTATTTTCCATCCCTTTCTGTTTGTTTAACATATTCTTTATAGTTTGATAAACTTTATGGTTCTATAACTGCCTGACTTGTAGGATTGTGTGGTATACCTGTAATATGTTTTATATTATAATAAGCAAAAAACTGTTTTATTTTCTTAGAGACATATGCTGGACCATTATCTGTCTTTATTTGTACAGGTATACCCATGATGGCTATAACTTCTAATACATGTGTGATTAATCAGCCTTTTCTGAGCTTAAAGCAGTTGCCCATTGAAAACCTGAATAAGTGTCAATGGTGTGGTGTACATATGTTAACTTTCCAAATTCTGCAAAGTGGAACACACCCATTTGCCAAATTTCATTTCTATGTGTCCCCTTTTGGGTTGCTCCCTGCAGGTAGTGGTGTTTGGTTATAGAAAGAGCAAGTAGGACATCTCTTTATAATCTCCTTAGCTTGTTGCCTTGCAATGAAAAATTCTTTCTTTAAACTTTTGCTATTGACACGATATTTCTTATGAAATCCTGGGGCCTTTAAAACAATTCTAATCAATAATTGATCAATTTCCGCATTATGTTGTGCTAGAGGACCTGACAGAACCATATGGAATTGGATGTGTGTTATGTATATGGGACAGGGCCCTATTCCTGATTGTATCTTGAACAATGAATAATGAAGTCAATTCTGTATCATCTGTATCAGCAGTTTCAATATGCATGACAACTTTTTCTTCATATTGCAAATCAGTAACTATATTAAGAGGTTTGTTAAAATTCCTTCGTTCCACGAGAATAGCACATAACTCTGCCTTTTGTATAGAAATATAAGGGCTTTGTTCTACCTTATTTAAATCTTCTGATTTGTAACCTGCCTTCCCTGATTTATTTGCATCAGTACAAAATGTATGGGCTCTAGTTATTGGTGTGTCCTGTACAATGAGGGGAAGGATCCAAGTAGTTCACTTTATAAGGTTAATTCTGTCACTTTTGAGATAATTGCTATTAATCTCTCCTAAAAAATTAGCACAAGCTCTTTGTCAAGGTTCACTGTCTTCTCATAATTTTTTAATTTCATCAGTAGTAAAAGGCACTATAATCTCTGCTGTGTCTATACCTGCTAGTTGACAAAGTCTTGATTTTCCTTTTATAATTAATTCAGAAACTTTTTACACATAACTTTTTAATTGTTTACTTGGTTTATGTGATAAAAATATTCATTCTAAGATAATATCTTCCCTTTGCATCAAACTTCCTGTTGGAGAAATTCTGGAAAGCAATATGACTAAAATGCAGTTAAGACTTGGATTCACCCTATCCACATGTGCCTCCTGTAATTTTTCTTCAACAACAAGCAATTCCTTTTCTGCTTCAGCTGTTAATTCTCTGAAACTATTTAAATCTTTGTGACCATCTAAGGTTTGTTCAAATGAACTATTAGATCAGGTGTTATCCCAATAGCTGGTTGTAGACTGGAAATGTCTCCTAACCATCTTTGAAAGTCATTAAGAGTCTGTGACCAGTCTCTCCTAATTTATGCCTTTTGTGTTCTAATTTTCTGTAAACCTATTTTATAATCTAAGTAATTGACAGAATTTCCTCTTTGTTTTTCAGGAGCAATTTGTAATCCCCATTTTGACAAAACTTTCTTTACTTCTTCAAACATTCTTTCTAAAGTGTCTGTGTTTGAATCAGATAGCAAAATGTCATCCATGTAATGGTAAATTAAGATTTAGGAATTTTTTTTATGTATTATTTCCAATGGCTGACTTACAAAGTATTGGCATAGGGTGGGGACATTGAGCATTCCCTGTGGAAGGATAGTCCATGGGTATCTCCTAGTAGGTTGAGAATTATTATGAGTAGGCACTGTGAAGGCGATTTTTTCTCTGTCCTTTTCTTATAAAGGTATAGTGAAGAAATGATCTTTCAGTCAATAACTATAAGAGGCCATCCTTTTGGTAATAGAGAAGGCAGAGGAATTCCAGATTGTAGAGAGCCCATAGGTTGAATTACCTTGTTGACAGATCTAAGAGCTCCATTTACCAGATTTTTTTTAAAAACAACAAATACAGGAGAATTCCAAGGGCTGGTTGATTCTTCAATATGGTGAGCTTCTAGTTGCTCCTGTACCAGCTGTTCTAAAGCCTGCAATTTATCTTCTGTTAACAGCCACTCTTTAACCCATATTGGTTTCCCAGTTAACTATTTTAAAGGTAGGGCTGTTGGTACTTTTAAAGGTTTGCTAGTTGCTTTGTGTTCTAGTACATCCTGAATGGCTGTACTAGACCATAATGACCTTACACAATGACCTTTGTGTATAGTACCTTATAATATCCTTACCAGATTTATGAGTTCCTGGGATTTCAGGAATGTTAATCTGGGTATTCCATTGCTGCGTCAGGTCACAACCCCATAAATTCACTGCAATATTAGCTACATAATGGCCTCAGCCTTCCTCTCTGTCCTTCTGGCCCTATGCATTCAACCCATCTCATGCTTTATTTCACTTGAGATATGGTTCCAATTCCTATTAATTGAACAGCTGCCTCTTGAAAAGGCCAATTTGGATGCCAAGATTTTGGAGTAAAGATACTCACATCCGTACCTGTGTCTATCAAATCCACAATGACTGTGCTTCAAACACCCCAGTATCTGACACAATGGCATAGCTTGCTTTTCAGCCCCCCTCAAAGGAGCTGCCATCTGTGTATAGATGATCCAGCACAATGTGCCCTACTGCATGTGTGAGGGATGGGGCAGTAGCCCCTCTAGAGATTCAATGCAAGAATGAGATGTGGAATAGTTGGTGTTTGGTTGGTGAAGAAGATTTGAGATGTTGAGTGGTGGGCATGATTGGAAAGCAAGTACGAAGTCTTCTACTGGTGCCACCTGGAGAGGGAACCCTGGAAGGAGGCAGAGTTTGTAAGCCTTTATGTGTTAAGAAGTGGGACAGGTTTTGGGAGGAGAAGACAATGGTAGGTGACCCAAAAGTTAGCTTTTTTTTCTTTTTAAAGTTGAGAATAAGGAGATTTGCAGGTGCTAAAGCACATATGCAGGGTGCCCATCCCTGGGTGGTAAGGTCTAATTTTCTTGACAGATATGCCATGGGTACAAAGGAAGGCCCCAGTTGGTGGCCTATGATCCCAAGGGCATATCCCTCTTCTTTTGTAACAGAGAGGGAGAAGGGGCAGGTTGGGTCTGGGAGGTGTAGTTCTGGGGCCTGGAGGAGGGTATGTGGAGCTTCTGAGAGGATTGGTGATGGGAGTGAGAAAGGTTCACATGAGGGGACAAGGGCTGCTTCATCTTTGGGGTGTACAAGGAGGGACAATGAGGGGGTCCAGGCATGAAAGAAGCCAGCTATTCCTAGGAACAATCAAATCTTCTCTTTGGTAGAGGGGACTATGAGGGCCTGGCTTAGGTGTTTTCTTTTTTTAAAAAAATATTTATTTATTTATTATGTATACAATATTCTGTCTGTGTGTATGCCTGCAGGCCAGAAGAGGGCACCAGACCCCATTACAGATGGTTGTGAGCCACCATGTGGTTGCCGGGAATTGAACTCAGGACCTTTGGAAGAGCAGGCAATGCTCTTAAGCGTTGAGCCATCTCTCCAGCCCCCAAGGTGTTTTCTTTCCAAGGCAATGGCTTTGTGGGTTTGAGACTGGGGTGGGCATTAATAGGATCAAGAATAGTGAAGGTTTTCCTCTTGTTCAGACTTCAGAGCTAGAAGGAGCTGAGTGGGTGAACAGAGGAACAGAGAAGCCTTGGAGCGAAGAGAAGAGAAACCTTGACATAGGGACGCTCTCTCTGTTTCCCTGAGCACTGGCTGTAGTTGTAGAGGTTCCTAATAATTGTAAGAATCCAGGGTGTCAGTGGGTGACCATTTTGGATGATTATTTAAGGGGTGCATAGGTTTAGAGGTGCTTAAGTCAGGTTCCCGGTGGACGGATTGGAGGTTCTCCAAGAGGCATCCCAAAGGGGAGCCAAGAGTCATGGATGTCCGTGCTGTTCCTACGGTGAGGAAGAGGTTGGGGGGGTTCATGGTCTGAGGTCAAGGGGTCCCCAGGACCCAGGGGGATGAATGAGGAAGGCACAAGCCCTACAGTAGGTTGTCACCTCACTGGTCAGGGGTCAGAGCTGAAAAGCCCTAGGAGACACGACACTTGTTACCAGGACTTTGAACAAAGCCAAAAGGCGAAAACCGAGCTCAAAAACAGTCCCACCCAAGTGTGAGAGGTAAAGTCAGTGAAGTGGGTCAGCAGAGCCTAAAGACTGGCTGGGGGGACCTCCACCTCCAAGAGTACTAGAGGGTCCCGGGAGCTCAACGGTCACTTCCTTGGATTCAGGGAAGCGTTTATGCCAACCACAGGAAAAACTTATCAATTGCTGATAAGCTGATAAGGGGAGTCCATTGTTGGTGGACTGGAGACAGGGATAGGGTCCCTGTGTGGCATAGACTCCCAAGTTGGGGATCACACAGGCTCCAGGACATCCTAAGTCTTGTGGCACCAGTGTTAGGATTTCACAGTGGCAGGAAGGGGTCTAGGATGCCACAAAGTCACGCCATACAGCAGACATCCCTAGGGAGATGTGTGGAGGAGAGGGGAATGCAGAGGTGGCCTCTGATGGAAGGTAGAGGGGAAAGAGTGCAGGCATGGAGACAGTGACCCTGGCTTTCTAAGGAGTATTGCCCATGTGCATAGGGAGAACACGTGACTCCTGGTGACAGTGGAGACGTGTTGCATTTGGTGGCTGGTGATGATGTGACTGTTGTCACTGGGTTACTGACAGCCATCTTAGGTGGGGTTTTCCAACACCTTCCCCAGGTTAACTGTCATATTTTCAAATCCTCCAGAGAAAGCCACCATGATTTCAGTCTACAACAGGGGAAACTGAGGCCAAGGGAGAATAGAGTCATTGTCCAAAGTCACACGGGTTTGATCCCAAGTATTTTGGAGTGTGTGTGTGTGTGTGTGTGTGTGTGTGTGTGTGTGTGTGTGTAAATTTTTTGGGATGATCTTGAACTCCTGATCCTCAAACTTCTGTTTCCTACGGGCTGGTCCTACAGGAACACACCCCTGTGCTAGGATTATGCAGGATGGAACCCAGGGTTCTGTGCACGCTATACAAGCACTCTACCAACTGAGTTACATCCTCATCTCTAATAAAATTTATTTGATTTGTTGATTAGAAAATATTTTCAAATAGGAGAAAATAAAATGTCTGTCACATTGAGTGATAAACATACATCCTGATGTCACTCTACCACTCCACCTGTCCCACCACATCCATTTTTAAAATATGAAAATTAAATGCTGAACCTTGTGGTGTATGTTTGCATCCTAGCTACTTGGGAGGTTGAGGAAGCAGAATTACAACTTTAACGCCAGTCTGGGCAACACGGCAAGCTCCTGTCCCAAAATAACAAGTAAGAAGAGGGCTGTGGAAGTGCTTCAGAGGTAGAGCCCTGCCTAGAATCCCCCAGTGAGGGGTTGGGTGTGGCTCAGAGGTAGAGCCCTGCCTAGGATCCCCCAGTGAGGGACTGAGGGGGTGACTTAGTGGTAGAGCCCTGCCTAGAATTCATCAATGGTGATTTTTTTCTTCCTTCCTTTCTCCCTTGCCTCTCTCTCTTGGGTTTTTGGTTCTCACTCTAGCTGGCTTTGAACTCCTACCCCAGCTAACATGCTGGGGTTACAGACATGGGTCACCATACACCCTCCTTCCCCGTTTGTTCATTTACTTGTTTTTGGCGGTGTTAGCTTCAGACCCAGGGCCTCCCCCAATGTGAGGCAGGTGTTCCCCAGAAGCCACACCTGCAGCCTGCCTATGGGTCTGGAAGAGTGCGCTGGGGTCCCTTTCACCCCGCGGCCCCTCGCTGGCGTCACTCTGCCTCCCAGACTTGTTAAAGCAGTGTGGCGGATCCCTGACTGGCTGCTTGCCTCTTCCAAATGTGCAGGACTATGAGGTGAGGCTTCTGTGCCTCTGCACCTGGGAAACCTGGCTCCCCCTGCTGGGCACCAGGGCTCAGGGCAGAGGGACAGGGGGTGGCTCCAATTCCACTGGTGGGAGGGTTCTCCCTCGCATCCCACACTCAGATGAGCATCTCGTTGCTGACTGCAGAGGATGTTGTGGGGTCAGTTCTATCAGTAATAATCGTGGTGATGACAGCAGCAGTCCCTGAACCAGTGCAGGAGCCTGAGAGGCGGGGAGTCTGAGGGGAGGCTGAGGGGAGGCTGAGGAGAGGTGAGGGGAGACTGAGGGGAGATGGAGGGGAGACAGAGGGGAGACTGAGGGGAGGCTGAGGGGAGGCTGAGGGGAGGTGAGGGGAGGCTGAGGGGAGATGGAGGGGAGATGGAGGGGAGACTGAGGGGAGGCTGAGGGGAGGCTGAGGGGAGGCTGAGGAGAGGTGAGGGGAGGCTGAGGGGAAATGGAGGGGAGACTGAGGGGAGGCTGAGGGGAGATAAGGGGAGACTGAGGGGAGGCTGAGGGGAGGCTGAGGGGAGGCTGAGGGGAGGCGAGGGGAGGCTGAGGGGAGGCTGAGGGGAGATGGAGGGGAGATGGAGGGGAGACTGAGGGGAGGCTGAGGGGAGGCTGAGGGGAGGCTGAGGGGAGGCGAGGGGAGGCTGAGGGGAGATAAGGGGAGGTGAGGGGAGGCTGAGGGGAGGCTGAGGGGAGACTGAGGGGAGGTGAGGGGAGGCTGAAGGGGCAGAAAGGTTGGGTTAGTTTGGATCATTTTCTGGTACTTTGCCAAATGACTATCATAGGAACTTAGAACCACAAGCTCTGAGCTAACACAGCAGACAGGTGAGGGGGGCAGGGCTAGGGAGAGGTGAGGTGGAAGGGAGAATTTAGAGGATTAGACAGGAAAGGAGTATTGGGGGAGAGATTAAAGTGCCTGGGAGGAAGAGACCAGTGTGGAGAGGGAAGGAGGGGGAGAGACTAGAGATTTAAGGAGAGAGATGGGAAGGGAGATCCTCATTTCAATGAGAGACAGAAGAGAAACTTAAAGGTGACTTCAGCTTTGAAGAAAAGGATGGAAGGCAGGGAATTAAGGAGGAAGGAGACAATTTGCTAGTTAGGGGAGAGACAGAGTCTACTTTTCTTCTCCCACTGGCCGGGCAGTAGCCTACAGAGCCACCACTCTCCCGTTGGCTACCACAGATCGATTAGGGTCTGTCCCACTGTTAAAGGGGCGGCATGGGGTACACTAACTGGGCCCGTCTCCACTCCTCTTCCTACTCAGTACAATGTGTCTGGCCTGCACGCTATCGGTGGCCCCAGAGCAGTGCAGAGTGAGCAAGCAAACACCACGGCTCCCGTTACTGTCCCGGAGCTCACAGGCGGCCTGCACAGGCGAGCCTCTGCTGCTTGCCGCTGAATCGGCTCAGGTGCATAGGCTGAAAGTCACCCTGCAGACCACTTGCAAGCCAGTCACGGGATGCCCTGGGGACCCCTGAGGGTGTTCAAGCTGGAGTTCAAAGCCTTGCTCTTTAGCTCCACCTGGAGGCCAGGTAGAGTTCATGGCGGGAATGGGGTGGTGGTGACCGGGTGGGGATGGGGGGCGGGATAGGTGAATGGGGAAGTAGATGGAGGGGTAGGGTGCAGAGGACTGGATGTTGGAGTGAGATAGGGGAAGTAGATGGGTGGTGGTGATAGGTAGTGGGTGGGATGGAGATAGTAGTGGGGGTTGGGGTGTTTGGGGATGGTGGTAGGGTGAGTGGGTGGGGGTACAAGTGCATTGATGTTGTGGGGTGTGGCGTGTGGGAGGCTGGGAAGATGGCTAGCTACTTGTACCATCTCCTCAGTCTCAGATGACCTTATCTTAGGGAACAATGTGGGAGGGGGTGAGAAAGCGGAGCATGTGGCTCAGTTAGTACAATGCCTGCCCACCTTGTGAGGACCCCTGGGACCAACCTCAGTCCTAGAGGTGCTTCAGAGAGCTCCACTGAGACCCGCTGTGTCCCGCTCACCCACATCTGATTCCTCTGTCTTCGGTTCTCCCTTACATTTGCAGCCTGCAGTAGCTACTGATCACTCAGGGCCATATGATGGGGCACACAGACCAATGCAGAGCCAGACTGGCCCTCTGGAGGCGCCGTGAACTGTTGGTTGCTACTGTTATTATTTACACAGGGACAACCATTTGCTAACGGTTTCTTCTCAGCCACGTTCTGAGTATGCTAACAGGGTTGAGTTTTCTGAACCCAGCAAAAGCTTTAGAGTCAGGTCACCCTCATCACCATTATTATTGTTATTTTTATTGTTATTATTATGTATTCTTTTGCTGTTGCTTTCACATTTGTTTCATTTTACTTTATGTGTATGGGTGTCTTGCCTGTTTATGTGAGAAGGTTTGTGCCTAGTGCCTGCGAGGTCAGAAGAGGGCACAGATCCCCTAGAGCTGGAGTTAAAGGCAGTAGTGAGCCACCCTGTGGTGCTGGGAATTGAACCCTGGTGCTACGGAAGAGCAGCCAGTGCTTTTGACCACTGAGCCATCTCTCCAGCCTCTCGTTTTTGTTTTGAGACAGTTTCGTTCTATAGCATAGGCTGGTCTGGAACTCAGTTTGTGGTCCAGGATAGAATTAAATGCTTAGAGTGCCTTGTCTCGGACCCCTGAGGTGTGCTGAGGTGACAGGTGCATACCACCACTAACAGCCACGTCGCTGTCGCCGTAGGCGCTGACTTTCTCAGGCATTTCTTACAATAATAGAGAGATAAACACACGTAACATTGCCGTGCTCGGTGTGCGCTGTACCAAACATTACATCACTAAAGCTAATTTCCTGTCTCTTTTTTACTTCTTCCTTTATGGCAGTGTTCTGTAATATGTGCCTGTGAGTGTCTGTGCACATGACTGCAGGCGCTCACAGGGTTGGCGTCCTGGGGAGCTGGAGTTAACGGCAGGTGTGAGCCTTCCAATGAGCTGGGAGCTGAGCTCCGGTCCTCTGCAAGAGCAGCAAGGGGTTTTAATCCCGGAGTCATCTCTCCAGTCCACTTTTACTTCTTAAGATGTGGCCACCAGAGGAGCTTGCAGGTTGGTGAAGGCATCGAGGTGCTGAAATGGGCCTACGTCTCCCAAGCGGCTGTGCTGCAGTTCCTCCACTGTAGCTGAGTTCAGCCAGCTGCAGCAAGGCTACAAAACTTTTACCCTGAAGCCAAATGAGTGATCACAACCCTAGGACATCAATTTATATTATTCCAAACTCCATGTTAACATGGAAGCTGTTTCATGAGGTTTTTATAGTTACAGAACAAAGCAAGCCATACATCAAGAAGCTGCAAGCCCATTGGTGGAGCTATCAGGAAGGCAAGCCCATTGGTGGAGCTATCAGGAAGGCAGTTTACAACGAAGATGCTCTTAGGCTTGGCGCACACGGTGCCTTGGCGGGCTGGGGCCATGGTGTGCCAGAGAGACTGGTCTTGTGTAGGAGGTTTATTGGGGTGGGGGAAGCGGAAGGCCATCTCAGAGTGGGGACATGAGAGAGAGAGAGACAACCCAGAGAATGGAAGACAGAAAGACCAGGGACAAGGGGGTTTCCAGGCTGGGCGACTAGGATGAGGTAGCTGCTAACTGAGTCCCTGAGGGCAGGCCGGGAGAGCTGCAGATTTCTAACAGGCAGGAAAGCTCAAAATCTTCACGTCAGGCCTCAGAAGACACCAGATGCCCTTCTGCCGTTCCGCTGGTGGAGAGCAGGGTTTCGCTCAGTTACCATGTCCCAAAGGTTGTATCTGTCAGTTGCAGGGTATTAGCTCACACAGAGGTGCAAGGAATAGCTATTACGGGACCCAAGGCAGCTCCAGACCTGCATCAGTCCAACCTCTCCAGGATCACTGACGTTCTGATTAACCAGCAGGTTCACTGGAAGGTACACTTCCTTCTGGAATCTTTCAGAATGTGGAATTTACACAGCAACAGCAGCTGCTTCAAGGCTATGGGGGGCTTGTGGAGCCTCCTTCCCTTCTCTTCTGCACCACCTCGAACGTGGGTGTGACATCTAGCAGACATGTTGAGTGAACCTCAGCAACCCCGAGGCTGAAAACTATCTAAAAATAAAGATGAAACCAAAGAGCTAGAGAAAGTTTGGGCCCTGAACGACAGAGACATCAGCTCTGTCTCCTGCCCTCAGAAGGTATCAGATTAAGGCAGAGATAAGCACTCATCAAAAGGGCACCAGAAATTAATGGACAATTGCTTACTTAGTTAATTTAATGTAAATTTTATAGCACAATAAAAACATTCATTGTATAATTTTTTTTGTGTGTGTGTGTGTGTGTGCACGCGTGCGCCCATGGTTACCTGTAAATACTTGTGGGTGGGTGTCCTAGGAGGCCAGGAGAGGGTTCTGGTCCCTTGAAGCTGGAGTTACATGCAGTTGTGAGTCATCCAGTGTGCCTTTCAACGACTGAGCCATCTCTGTAGCCATGTAATGTAATTTTTAAATGTAGCTATTAGATTCTTTAAAGCCACATTAAGACTTATGCTATATATACATGGAAACAGCGTTGGAGCCCTGCCTGCCGGTGTGTGCCTATAACCCAGCACTTGGATGAAGTCGGCAGTGTGAGTGGGATTACCTGACGGTAATATCAGTGTTTTAGTCAGGGTTTCTATTGCTGTGATAAAACACTGACCAAGCAAGCTGGCGAGGACCGGGCCCATTCCACTTACAGTTCCGCAGCACAGTCTATCACGGAAGAAGTCAGGGCAGGAACCCAGAGCAAACCAGAAGCAGAGGCCCTGGAGGAATGCTGCTTACAGGCTTGCTCAGCCTGTTACACCAGCCAGGACCACCTGCCCCGGTGCCATCACCCCCGGTGGGCTGGGCCCTCTCACATCAATCATTAATCAAGAAAACACACCACAGACTTGCCCATAGGCCAGTTTGGTGGAGGCATTTTTTTTTTTTTCTCAATTGTGGTTCCTCTTCCCAGGTGACTTGAACTTGCATCAGGTTGACATAAAGCTAGCCAGCACATTCAGCCTGGCCTCTAGAGCCAAGTTCAGCCACCCGATCCTTAGAAGTCAATTAAAACGGTCGAGCTGAGAGTGGAAGACAGGGAAAGGAGACTTATTCACTATGGCCACATCCGGAAGAGGACAAATGGTCCAGTGGCCCCCTCTGAGCCAGGAGGACCATGAATTAAAGGAGTTGGAGGCTAACCTGAGCTACATGAGAGTGTGTCTTGGCTAACCTGAGCTACATGAGAGTGTGTCTTAGCAGAGCAAGGTGGGAGGCGAGGACAGCAATAGAAAGAACAGTGTTAATGTTATGGGGAGGGCACCAGAGATTCCACCTGGACACAGTTCACAGCCTATTCCCGCATCCAGAGTCTATTCCCGCTGGATGGACTGCACTCAGGTATCAGGTCTTGAGCACAGGGTTTTGGAATGCAGAAACCGTGTCCCAGCGTCTTACTCGGCAGCTTCAGGGGCAGGGACCTTAACGTGAGCAGTTTGACGGAAGCTAAGAGAAGTGGTCAGCTGGAGGTTTGCACAAGACGGAAGTTTACCCCAAGCCAAGGTAACTTAGTTAGGGCATCTTGGCCTCTGTTTCCTAGAATCGAGTTGGGTAATTTCCCCTGGGATTCACCCTCAGGGAGATCAAATTCTAGTTAAACCTGCAATGACCTCAGCAAGAACACAAGGTGGCAGACCCTTTGCACTTTTAAAAGATAAGAGGCTTCTACTTTTGTTTCTAAGTGCGTGTCTCCTGGTGAAGCCTTTGCCCCAGGACACTGGAGCCTGGAATCACTGCTCTCTGAACTCAGACTCTGAGAGTTGAAGCTGTGTTTTAAATTGGAATTACTGTGCTTAAGGGGTCTATGAAACAAAAATGCCTCTACACTGTAAGCCCCACTTGCCCAAGGGCAGAATGCCGGGAACTGTTAACAAATCACGTGGGTTGGCCTCTGTAAACAAGCTTGATTGTTCCCACCTCACGGAATGTGCTTGATCACACACAGGTGGGAGGGAGGTACGTAGGCAGAAAATAAGTCAGGATGTATGCTTGTCCCTGATTGGATGAAGGCGGGAGGAACTACTTAGCCTTGTGGGTTTTGCCTTTATAAACCTCTGATTAATGTAGTTTGGTGCCGTATTCTCTGCATCCTGGGTATGGCCTTGGCCAGTGTCCATCATCCTGGCCAGTATTCAATAAAGCTTGCTTCAAATTGGCTAAAAACTTGTGAAAGGATCTTATTCTCACCCAGGCGGATTAGCAATGTGGCCTGGCGTTAAGCCCCCTTTCCCTTTCTGTCTCTGATAGTGCAGAGGCCAGAAGCCTGGGCATGACTTCCCCAACACTCTGGATTTGCTCTGATCTCCCTGCCTAACTCTAAACGGCATGGCCATCTGTTTTCTTTCCCATCTCCGCTCTCTGGCATCTATAGAGATTTACAGCTTGTCTGTGTTAGAATCCAAACCAGATTCCTTTGGGCCCTGAGAGCAGTGGTGGGCGCCCCCTCTACCAGCCTTACCCTGGCAGAGACTCTACTGAGAGCAAAGTCTGTAGATCTCCACCTGACAGATCTTGGGGTGCCTGGATTTCTCACTGTGTGAGTTTGTAGACTCTGGCACATGTGGCTACAAGTGGCTTGGTGACACACACCCCTTCTCTGTCACTTGATGGGGATCCAGAAACAGCCTGGCTGTGAAGAAAGATCCTGACAGTCAAGTATCCCCTCTCCCTCTGAGATCCCCGTTCCAGTTTCCTGTGCCTGATCCTCCTCAGAGGCTCCACCGTACTGCAGTCTGTGGTTCTGGGGCCTCAGCTCCGAGCAGGCCCCACTCTACGTCTGTCTGTCCATGGGTCCGAAAACTCTTCTAATAAACGTCTCACCCCCAACAATCTGCCTCAGTGTCCCCCTGGAAATTTGTTTGAGACCTTTGAGCCACCCTGTTGTTTCCTCTCAAACACTAATAAAACTGTCATTGTCTGCTGAGTTTTTAAAATTATTTTATTCATGAGACTAAGAACTGAATAGGGAATCCTGGGGACCCCAGGAGTGCCAGGGTAGCTTCGAGCATAGTGATAGAGAATGTTCAAGAAAGCCCCGTTTTTGAACTGGGGCTCCAAGAGAATCCGTCAGGAACTAGCTAACTCCGGGGCAGGAGAGGAGAGAAGTGCACATCTCACAGTTAGAAGCTTGTTCTGGGTTTTATAGGTTTCTTAAGACAACGAACCTGTATCACTGAGCCAGGCAGGCTGCAGGGCTGGATCATTCTCCATAACCTCTCTGGGAATGGCACTGTTCACACACAGGCGTGGTTAGAAAACAACTGTGCAGCGGGCTGAAGGGTCTCCCGCAAGCACAAACAGCTCAGGTGCTGGCAGGTCCTTTCTATTGCTGCTGTGGGGACAGGGTCTTCTGTAGCTCAGGCTGCCCCAAACTAGACATAGCCTAGGATGACCTTGAACTTTTGATCCTCCTGCCTCCACTTACCAAGTGCTGAGGTTTACAGGCACTGTTGCCACAGGTATGGTTTTAATGATTTCCATTTCCAGGGGATCTGGTGCCATCTTCTGCAGGTTTCAGAGAGAGGTAGGAGGTCCATGGTGGGAGTATGGGTATAAGTTTACAGTCAAGTTTCTCAGATTCCTGGGTGTTGGGAAAGGGAGAGAGGTTTGGCTCTTCATTTAGCATGCCCATCACACGGGAAAGCCACCTGTAGCCCCTCATGGCTTTGGGAGCTTGGTGAACTTCCTTTGGGGACTGAGCATTAGAAAGCCACAGGCCTTGGCAGGAGACACCTGCTGGTTCTTCTCTGGCAGCTTTGAGATTAAAGAGAGGAAGAGGCGTCTTCAGGCTGGGATGGCTTCGTAGTCCCCAGTCGAAACTTAGCAGAGCTATAGAAAGACTTCAAAATAAAATAAAATAAAATAAAATAAAATGGATTAAAATATCACCCACCCATTTTATTGGTTTGGCGTATTGTCGCAGGTGGCACTCAGAAACAGAAGCAGGTAGATCTCTGAGTTCCAGGCCACCACAACTACTCAGTGAGGCTCTCTCTTAAAAGTTTTTCTATTACTTTAAATTAGAAATAATTTTTACTTTTTTGTTTCTATTTGTTTTGCCAACATCTATGTCTGTGTACTACTGTATTCCTGGTGTCCACAGAAGCCAGAATGGAATGTCAGATTCCCTGAACTGGAGGTGCAGACAGTTGTGAGCCTCCATGTGGGTGCTGGGAATTGAACCTGGTCCTCTAGAAGACCAGCTTGTGCTCTTGACCTCTGAGCCATATCTCCAGTCCCTCTAGTACTTGAAAGTTTTTATTTTTCGTAGAGAGGTGGGGTAGACCTGGAGGAGTTGGAGAATGATTATGATCAAAATACATTGTACAAATTCTCAAAGAATTAATAAAAAGTTATATGAAAAAGAGTACCAGATTTCTTTCTCAGCCCTTTTATCATCTGAGTAAAGGAGGGCCACTGATTTTTTTTGAGTTAATCTTGTATCCTGCTACATTACTGAAAGTGTTTATGAGTTGTAAAAGTTCCTTGGTAGAATTTTGGGGGTCGCTTATGTAAACTATCATATCAAACCGTGAGAGTTTGACTTCTTCTTTTCCTATTTGTATCCCCTTGATCTCCTTTTGGTGTCTTATTGTTCTAACTAGGACCTCAAGAACTGTATTGAATAGATATGGAGAGAGTGGACAACCTTGTCTTGTTCCTGATTTCAATGCAATCGCTGGGAGTTTCTCTCCATTTAGTTTGATGTTGGCTGTTGGCTTGCTGTAAATTGCCTTTATCATGTTTAGGTATGTTCCTTGTATCCCTGTTCTCTCCAAGACATTTATCATGAAGGGATGTTGTATTTTGTCGAAAGCTTTTTCAGCATCTAATGAGATGATCATATGGTTTTTATTTTTCAGTTTGTTTATATGGTGGATTACATTGACAGATTTTCATATGTTGAACCATCCCTGCATCTCTGGGATGAAGCCAACTTGATCATGGTGGATGATGGTTTTGATGTGTTCTTGAATTCAATTTGCCAGTGTTTTATTGAGTATTTTTGTTTCAGTGTTCATGAGTGAGATTGGTCTGTAATTCTCTTTCTTAGTAATGTCTTTCTGTGGTTTTGGTATCAGGGTAATTGTAGCCTCATAAAAAGAGTTTGGCAATATTCCTTCTGTTTTTATTGTGTGGAATAATTTGAGGAATATTGGTATTAGTTCTTTGAAAATCTTGTAGAATTCTGAGCTGAAACCATCTGGTCCTGGTTTTTTTTTTTTTTTTTGGTTTGGGAGACTTTTGATGACTGTTTCTATTTCTTCAGCAGTTATAGGTCTGTTTAATTTGCTTATCTGGCCTTGGTTTAATTTTGGTATGAGATATTTATCCAGAAAGTTGTCCATTTCCTTTAATCCTTTAAGTTTTCCAATTTTGTGGAGTACAGGTTTTCAAAATATGACCTGATGATTCTCTGTTTTTCCTCTGTGTCTGTTGTTATGTCCCCCTTTTTATTTCTGATTTTGTTAATTTGGATATTCTCTCCCTGCCTTTTGGTTAGTTTGGATAAAGCTTTGTCTATTTTGTTAATTTTCTTGAAGAACCAACTGTTTGTCTCATTGATTCTTTGTACACCCTTCACAATAGCCACAAATAGCACAAAATATCTCGGAGTAACTCTGACCAAACACGTGGAAGACTTGTATGACAAGAACTTTAAATCTTTGAAGAAAGAAATTGAAGAAGACACTAGAGAGTGGAAAGATCTCCCATGCTCTTGGGTAGGTAGAATTAACACAGTAAAAATAGCAATCTTGCCAAAAGCAATCTACAGATTCAATGTAATGCCTATCAAAATCCCAGCAAAATTCTTCACAGACATTGAAAGAATGGTACTCAACTTTGTATGGAAAAGCAAACAGCCCAGGATAGCCAAAACAATCCTGTACAATAAAAGAACTTCTGGAGGCATTACAATTTCTGTCTTCAAACTCTACTACAGAGCTGCAGTACTGAAAACAGCCTGGTATTGGCATAAGAACAGACAGGAGGACCAATGGAACCAAATGGAAGACCTGGATATCAATCCACACATCTTTGAACACCTGATTTTCGACAAAGAAGCAAAAAATATCAAATGAAAAAAAGAAAGCATATTTAACGAGTGGTGCTGGCATAACTGGATATCAACATGTAGAAGAATGAAAATAGACCCATATCTATCACCATGTACAAAACTCAGGTCCAAATGGATAAAACACCTCAACATAAAGCCAGCCACTCTGAACCTTTTAGTGGGAAGTACACTTGAACCTGAAACTGAAAAGCTCTGTAAAGCAAAGGACATGGTCAACAAGACAAAATGACAGCCTACAGAATGGGAAAATATCTTCACCAACCCCACATCAGGCAGAGGTCTGATCTCCAAAATATACAAAGAACTCAAGAAATTGGTCATCAAAAGAACACACGATCCAATTTAAAAAATGGAGTACAGACCTAAAACAGAGAACTCTCAACAGAGGAATCTAAAATGATTGAGAGACACTTAAGAAAATGTTCAACATCCTTAGTCATCAGAGAGATGCAAATCAAAACAACTCTGAGATTCCATCTTACACCTGTAAGAATGGCCAAGATCAAAAACACTGATGATAACTTATGGAGAGGTTGTGGGGAAAAGGGAACACTTCTGCATTGCTGGTAGGAATGCAAGCTGGTACAGCCCCTGTGGATGTCAGTGTGGCATTTTCTCAGAAATAGGAAACTACCTTCCTCAAGACCCAGTAATACCACTTTTGGGTATATATCCAAAGGATGCTCAATTGTGCCACAAAGACATGTGCTCAGCTGTGTTCATAGCAGCATTATTTGTCATAGCCAGAACCTGGAAACAACCTAAATGCCCCTCGACCAAAGAATGGATAAGGAAAATGTGGTACACTTACACAATGGAGTACTACACAGCAGAAAAAAATAACATCTTAAACTTTGCAGGCAAATGGATGGAGCTAGAAAACATTATTTTGAGTGAGGTAACCCAGACCCAGAAAGACAATTATCACATGTACTCACTCATAAGTGGTTTTTAACATAAAGCAATGAAAACTAGCCCACAAATCACAATCCCAGAGAACTCAGACAACATGAGGACCCTAAGAGAGACATACATAGATCCAATCTACATGGGAAGTAGAAAAAGACAAAATCGGAGTAAATTGGGAGCATGGGGACCTAGGGAGAGGGTGGAAGGGGAAGGGATAGGTGGGGAGGGGAGCAGAGAAAAATGTAGAGCTCAATAAGAATAATAATAAAAAATAAAACACACAGAGAGAGAGAGAGAGAGAGAGAGAGAGAGAGAGAGAGAGAGAGCCAGGCGCGAAGCCCAGAGAGCAGATCGCAGGACCTGCTCCTCTCCGTCTGCCCTGTGAACCCCAGAGATCAAGTTCAGGCCGTCAGGCTTACGTGTTGTTCTCTGAGCTACACACCTGCATCCTGGTGTGTGTGTACCCAATAAATAAATAAATGCAATAAAAAGTTGAAAATAGCAGTGTACCAGAAAATCAGGAAAGGATGGAGGGGCTGAGAGATGCTCAGCAGCTAAGAGGACTCGGGCTGGATTTCCAGCACCCAAATGTGGCTCACAACCATGTGTAACTCCAGTTCTAGGTACCTCATGCCCTCTTCGGGCCTCAGCAGCCTACTACACACTCGTGGTACACTCCCCGCAAGGCCAGCATCTGAGTCAGTAGCATTGTTTTCTGCATCTGCTAGTCTTTGTGAAAGGTATCCTTGCTGGTACACAGCAGGTGACAGGCACGGGGCACACTCTGCCTCTCCTTCACAGCTTATTAACCCACCGCAAAATAAAATTTTATTTATTTATTCATGTATTCATCATTTATTTATTATTTATTTATTTTTTTGTTTTTTCAAGACAAGATTTTTCTGTTTAACAGCCTTAGCTGTCCTGGAACTAGCTCTTGTAAACCAGACTGGCCTTGAACTCACAGAAATCTGCCTGCTTCTGCTTCCTGAGTACTGGGATTAAACATAGCGTTACCATCGCCCAACAAGATTTTAGTTTTAAAAGGTTTATTTTGGTGTGTGTGTGTGTTTGTGCACATGAATGCAGTGCCCAAAGGGACCAGAAAAAGACTATGGATCCCCTGGAGCTGGAGTCATAGGGGGTCATGGGTGCTGGGAGCAGAGCCCAGGTCCTCTGCAAGAGCAGCAAGTGCTCGTAATCGCTGCACCTCCTCTTCATCACCAAAACAAGATGCCATGTTAAAGCTGTGTCTGATGTTGACTGGGTGTGGTGCCTCATGCCTGTAATTCTAGCATTTGGGAGGCTGGAGCAGGGGCATCACCGAGAGCTTAGAGTCACCCTGGGTCTGCATAGTCCAGCATCAGGGAGCTGCTCAGGGAGAGGTTGCACCACCATGCTTCCTTGGTTCCATCCTACTGTGTTCACTTTGTCTTTAGTGGCCACTTTCTGATCAACGTTGATCACCACAGAACGAGCCACGAGGCTCCTGAAGAAGAAAATCAATGGCTACATTGGCTATTGGCACATTCGGAGCTCCTGGCTGGTATCAGGTGTCACCGGACTGGATATAACTTAGTCATCCAAGTGATCACACCGGCGGTTGTACAATCTCTTAGGCAATCAGTTCCTAATGGGGATTGCACCAGTAGCCAAGCCTTCCAGCTCCCGTGTGTGTAGAACAGGAAGAATGTTAGTGTTCTTAACAAACAGACGCAACTTCTCTATCGGGGATCTGGCCTGGGAGAGAGAGAAATGAGAGAGAGAGAGAGTACACGTTGGCGTTCAGTGGCTCCTGGGAACCTGGGATGTGGCTTGGGACAGCATCTGAGTCTGGTGTATGCCAGGCAGGGCCTCTACCACTAATCCCATGTCTCCATAAGAGACTGTGTTCCAAAAGTCGAAAAGGAAGAAAGGAAGGAAAAGAAGCAATAGCCTCCACGTCTGCCAGGAGACCATTATGCTGTGTGGGTGGAGGAAGACAACAGCAAAGAGGGAATAAGGACATGACAGGAGAAGGATTGTATATGTATATCTATATATCTATATATATCATATATTGTATATGTATATCTATATGGGTCTGACAATGCCATAATGAGGCCCATGCTCTGAGTGCTCACAGAAAAACAATCAAAAAGGAAAAAAGGAAAGAAAAAGAGACAAGTAGATGGGAAAAATGGGAGACAGACAGACAGAAGGAAAGAAAAAGAGGAAGCCGAGTCACAGGCCCCTACCCTACATGGCTTCCTGCTGCCTTTCGCCTTTGTGAGCGGAGGATGCCATCTCCCATGGCACCCTTCGCTAGTCTGCAGGTACCTTCTTTTATCCCTCCCTTTTCCCCTTCCCTCTCCCTACCCCAGGCTTACAAAATATACATTGTGAATGTCCCAAGTGTGTCATTTTAATGTACGTCACCGTCATCGATATTGTGTAATAAAATACATCCTTTCCCCAAGCCCTATGCCCTTTAAGGGTCATTAGAATACCAGAGGGTTTGCACACTACCTTCACCCCTGCCTCTCCCATGCACACAGCAATTCCCCTGGTGGTAGATCTTATAATTTATAGGTAAAGAAATAGGCTAGGGCCAGTTAGATACCTCACCTAGTCAAGGCACTTGCTGTCAGGTCCGATACCCTGCATTTGGTTCCTGGAGTCACACGATGAAGACTTGGTGGCAGGCACCTTCACACGGCGAGCCATCACACAGGCTCACTGTAACTGGTGAACCTCCTTCGCAGCGTTAGCTTTGGGAATTCTCTTATAGTTTTTTAAAACCTTTGGTATTTCTTCCCACGACAAAATCTCTCTCTTTTTCTTAACGCATTGAAGAGCTGAGAGGTGGCTTAGCTGTGAAGAGCACTGGCTGCTCTTTCAGAGGACCAGAGTTTGGTTCCCAGCTCAGGGCATCCGACACCCATGTCTGGCTTCTGAGGGCAGCTGTGCTCTTGTGCACACACGCACACGTGAGAACACCCGCACTCACAGCTGTTTCTTATATAATTGCCACAAATAACTCCCCTCTTCTGGAATAAAGCCTCTCCCAGTCCACCCATTACCCTCCTTTAAACCGGAACACTTAAATTGCCTGTCATGAAATGAGCCAGAATTTTGTCTTAACAGTTTGTGATTTTGAAGGCCCAACCAGCCATTCCCTAGAGTCAAATGTACTTGCTTTTTAATTTCTCTAATTCCCCAAATCTCTAAGCATATCTTGCACCTAAGTGGTGTTTAATTTTTATTTTGAGACAGGCCTTGCACAGACTCACCATGTAGCTGAAGATGGCCTTGAATTCCTGACTTTCCTGTCTCCACACTTCCTGAGCACAGAGAACACAGTGTGTGCACCACACCTGGCTTTGCAGTGGCCCGTTCTCTTTCAGTGCGTGTTTGTGACATGCAGCTGGCGTGCGGACAGAGGAGTATGCACATGGGGCCACTTTTTCCCAAGATTTATTTACTTTGTGCGTATGAATATTTTGTCTGCTTGTGTCTACATCAGAAAGGGCATCACATCCCCTGAGCTGTATAAAGATGGCTGTGAGCCGTCTCTCTGGCTCCTCAGCTTGTTCTTTTGAGACACAGAGTTCCTCAGGTGCTCCAGGCGGGCTGTCCAGCCAGCCCCAGAGATCCTCCTTCTCAGGCTTCCAGTGCTAGAATTACAAGCAAGGCCCATCAAGCCTGGCACCTAAAAGCTTCTCAAACTATTTATCACATGTGTTCCTGTAAGCATGCACTTGGGAACACATATGTCACAGTGTCTGTGTGAAGATCAGATGACACGGGACCTGATTAGCTCCTTCCACCGTGTGGGCTTCAGGGACCAGACTCAGTTCTCTGGCTTGTGTGCACCTTTAGACCTCTGTGCAGATGCCTTTGCCTCTGAGCCAAGTCAGCAGCCCGTGCCTGATTTCGGGAGCTCTGGAGGTCACACTCAGGTCCTCATGCTTCATGGCAAGCACTTTATCAACTGGCCCCAGCCTCTTGTTTCTGTCTGAAATTTTTTATTTTATGTATTTATTTATTTTTCTGTTTATTTGTTTGTTTGTTTTGTTTTTATCGAGTCAGGGTTTCTCTGTGTAACCTTGGTTGTCTTGTAGACCAGGCTGGCCTCAAACTCAGAGAAATCCACCTGGGATTAAAGGGGTGCATTATCATTGTCCGGCATAAAAATTTTATTTTTGACACAACATCTCTCTGTATAGCCCAGGCTGGTCTGGAACTTCCTGTTCTCCTACCCCAGCCTTCTGAGCACTGAGATGCTTCCAGTTTTTGTGCTGCCAGACGGAAACCTGGGCTTTGGTTTCTTTCTTTTTATGAGAAGGTTATTTATTGTTATTGTGTGTGTATATGATGTGTGGAGGCTGGAATCAGTTCTCTCTTTCCACCTCTATGTAGGTTCAAAAGATCAAACTCAGGGCGTTTGCAGCTTATGCTCTATCTGCTGAGCCATCTCTCCAGCCCTGGGCTTGGTTTCCAGTATGGAGGGAACTGGTTTTTCCCAACATCATTTATCCTGTGATCCCCTGTCCATCTGAGCTGCTGTTGAAACTTATGTTAACTCCTAGACTTACACATCCACCTGCCACGAGTCCCCTCCGGATGTGGCTCTTGGGCCCGCTTGTCTGGTCTTTCCCTCCATAAGTTCACCCTTGCGTGAGCATCAATCACTTCTGCCTGTCAGGGCGCCAGGGTGAGAAGCTTGCTATTGCACCACCTCAGCCTGTGCCCCTCTGTCTTACAACACCAGGCAGGAAGGCGAGAACCTTCTCCACCCTAGACATTAAGGGACTATTCAGAGAAGCCTGCCTCCTCCCCGCTGGAACCAGCATCCACACGGAAAAGACGCATCCTCTTGTGAGAAGAGAAAGTCAAGGCTGTGAGAAAATGGATGCCATGGTCAGCTCAGCTTCCTCCTTCTGGAAACTTCTGTTCCCACGCCCTCCCCTCTGTGTCAGCACAGACACCAAAGGTGTCTCTGCCACTTGCATTTTATTTTCCTTGGTCCAAGCTGAGGTGAGAGAAACCCACATGGGCCTGGATAAGGAGGAAGTCCCCGGGAGCCTGGGCGACAACTGACTTGTGGTCCTGTCACTAGTTTTAATTTATTTTCTTTTTTTAAAGCAATCTTTTTTTTTATTTTACATATCAATCTCAGTTCCCCCTCCCCTTACTTCCCCTACCTTCTCCCCACCCCACCCTCAATCCGCACCTCAGAGAAGGTAAGGCCTCCCATTGGGAGTCAACAAAGTCTGTCAAATCACTTGAGGCCAAGCCCTTCCCCATTATATCTAGGCTGAGCAAGGTTTCCCTCCATAGGGAATGGGCTCCAAAAAGCCAGTGGTCCCACTACCAGAGGCCCCACACACTGCCCAAGGGTGGCTTTTATTTTTGTGGTATAAGGTGGTTAGTCCTCCCCAGGATATCACCTTCCAAGTGAGAAACGGGGGAGGGGTATTTCAACTTTACCATCTTCTTCCTTTTAAACAGAGCTTGTGACAAGCCTGCACATAGCACAAGCTGGCTTTGAACGCTGTACAGTTCGTGGTGACCCTGAAGTCTTGTGCTCCCTGCTCCCCTCTCCACATTCGGGATTACACCTTGCAGCAACACCACACCTTGTTTACGCATCGCGAGTGTTAGGCGAGCACTCCACCAGAGGAGCTACACCCATAGCACCCTTGTCACTGAGACTGGTTCCCACCCTGTAGCCCAGGCTGGCCTCAATCTCCAGACCCTCCCTGCCTCTGTCTCCTGAGTATGGGATCACAAGTGTCAATTACTACACTCAGCTTTCTTTGTTCTTTCTTTCTTTCTTTCTTTCTTTCTTTCTTTCTTTCTTTCTTTCTTTCTCTCTCTCTCTCTCTCTCTCTCTCTCTTTCTCTCTCTTTCTCTCTCTCTCTTCTTCCTCCCTCCCTCCCTCCCTCCCTTCCTTTCTTCCTTCCTGCCTCCCTTCCTTCCTTTCTTTTTGCTTTAAAAAAATTCAGTGCTGGGAGGCGGGCAGAAATGGGACAGGGATAAGGCCAGCAAGGTGGCTCAGCTGGTAAAGGTGTCTGCCTCCAAACCTGACAACCAGAGTTCAACCCCTAGGACCCACAGGGTAGAAGGAGAGAAATCAAATCCTGCAAGTTGTTCTCTGACAGAACAGGCCAAGACATACATGTACCTCCTCATCCTCCCTACCTGTACACATTAAAAAGAAAATAAAATGTAACAGAAAGGCTTAAATTTAGTACGGGGAGGGGCATTGAACTCAGGGACTTGCACATTGCAGCAAGCTCCCCATTGCTTGAAACATGGAGGAGAGGCTGGTGCTCTGTGACCTTGTCTGACTTCACACTTCAGATAAACTGGGTGCAGCCGAAATGAGCTTATCAGCCACCCCCCCACTACATTGCTGGGCAAGCCCAGATATTGCTCATGTCCACAGATGACCTGGAAACCACACCCTCAGTTCCTCATGGGGGATGTTAGGCATGGCTCATGGCTCTACCACTGAGCCACGACTCCAAAGCCTTACTTGCTCCCTTCTACATGTAAACCGGCCAGAGACTGGCCTTAGTGGCCTTGGCTTCCGTCTTTTTGCTTAGATCTAGGCCCCAGGGCTTCCTTGATGCTTCCAGATTTCTAGTTAACTAACATAAACGATAGCTGGGCTTGGCCAGGGGTGGGGGATTGGCTGAGCTTGTCTCAGCTTTATCCAGTTTATCTAGTGTGGAGTCAGACCAGGTTGTTCCATCGGTGTCTTGGGTTCTCCACCCACCCTTGACTCTGGTCTTGCCTCTGTCGTGAGATCCCCAATCAAGACCACCACAGAGCCGGTATCTGATGCAAACACACAGGGGTTTGTTCATTGATTACAAGCTTGAGTCTGGACCGTCATCCAGCACTCTGAGGCAGTGGGTGGAGGAAAATGGTGGGATCTTCTGGGGTGGGATTTTAAAGGGTGATACAACCCTTGGTGCTTCAGGGTTAGGTAGGGGTATGCAACCTTTGAATTCATTGGTGAGGTCTAGGAAAACTTCCAGACAGCAGCTATCAATAGTCACAAGGACATCAAGGGCCAGCAGATGTCATTTACCAAAGTTTCTTATTGACCGGCCCACCTGGGTCGCCCTGACTGGGGACGGGGTGGGGGGTGCAGACAACATGGGCGCACACGCCTGGCAGTTTGTAGTTTTTCTTGGGATTGTTTGCGACTTTTCCCGGAACTGAGTTCATCCCCTACTTAGGCCCTGTCTAAAATGGAATTCTTTCTCAAAATAGAGTTTGTTCTGCTCCTTCACGTCCAAGCCCCACCACTTGCAAGAAGCAGACTGGAGATGGGACCTGTGTCTTTTGGAGGTGGAGAATCTGCCAGGCGCTTCCCATGCTCTGTTTACACCTCAGTGACAGCAATATCTCATGAACTCACTATCCGTGTGTGAATACACGCTTGTGTGTGTGTGTGTGTGTGTGTGTGTGTGTGTGTGTGTGTGTAGGGCAGAGGTCAATGCCAGGTGTCACTTTTTAGGAACTGTCCACCTCATTTTCTGAAGTAGGGTCTCACTGACTAGGCTAGGTCAGCTGGCCAGCCAACTCTAGGGATTCACCTGTTCCCACGTTCTCTCTGTGGTGAAATTTGAACAAAGTGCACTCTCTTTTCCATCAGAGGATGAAATAAGGCAAAACTCCATTAAAAATAGAATAAAAAAACTGTGTGGCAGAAATTCAAATTCCCCCAGGGAATTCACTTCTTGAAATCAAAACACAAGCTCAGGGTTGCACCCTTTTTCCGAACGCTGTGCTTTGTTGGTTGGCTGCGCTGTGCTGCGCTGTGCTGAGCTGTGCTGAGCTGAGCTGTGCTGAGCTGTGCTGTGCTGAGCTGTGCTGTGCTGTCCTGTGCTGAGCTGTGCTGAGCTGCGCTGCGCTGTGCTGCGCTGCGCTGCGCTGCGCTGAGCTGAGCTGTGCTGAGCTGTGCTGAGCTGTGCTGAGCTGTGCTGAGCTGTGCTGAGCTGTGCTGTGCTGAGCTGAGCTGAGCTGTGCTGAGCTGTGCTGAGCTGTGCTGAGCTGTGCTGTGCTGAGCTGAGCTGAGCTGAGCTGAGCTGTGCTGAGCTGAGCTGAGCTGTGCTGAGCTGAGCTGAGCTGTGCTGAGCTGAGCTGTGCTGAGCTGAGCTGAGCTGTGCTGTGCTGAGCTGTGCTGAGCTGAGCTGTGCTGAGCTGAGCTGAGCTGAGCTGTGCTGTGTTGAGCTGAGCTGTGCTGTGCTGAGCTGAGCTGAGCTGTGCTGTGCTGAGCTGAGCTGTGCTGAGCTGTGCTGAGCTGTGCTGTACTGAGCTGTGCTGAGCTGTGCTGAGCTGTGCTGTACTGAGCTGTGCTGAGCTGTGCTGAGCTGAGCTGTGCTGAGCTGAGCTGAGCTGAGCTGTGCTGTGCTGAGCTGAGCTGAGCTGTGCTGTACTGAGCTGTGCTGAGCTGAGCTGAGCTGTTCCAGGACAACCAGGGCTACATGGAGAAACCCTGTCTTAAAAAACCAGACCAAACCAAACCAAACAAAATAAAACAAAGAACCTAAGTGAGCCCGGCATGGTGATATAAGTTTTTAATTCCAGCACTTGGGAAGTAGAAACTGGCCTCTAGGGGACACTGCATACAGGTAGGGTATAGTCACACATGCTGGCAAAAACACCTATACACACACAATAGAAATAAACACCTGTCTGAACCACAGATTCATTCACAGCACCCCATTTGTCCCAGACAACTGCACACCATGTGTAGTGAGTTGCTTCTGCTGTAGCCTCAAGGGTGAGGGAGGCTGGCTTCTTGCCTCTGTCCATTAAGAGAGAACATTTATGTCACTGTGCTTTCCATGACAAAATACCCGAGGTAAATGCCTTAGACAGAGGAAAGATTTAATTAGGTTTTGGCCTTCAGAGGTTTCAAGTCATCAGGCCTTTGGGTCTGCAGTGAACTCGTTCATCAAGGCGGGAACAGGAGGTGGAAGAGGCTGCTCAAACCATGCTGACCAGGAAGTAGAGAGGAAAGGTTAAGGTTCTGACATCATCCTTCTTCAAGGGTTCATCCACAGTGACCTAACTTTCTTCTTTCCACTGGGATCTATCTCTCAAAGTCTTGCAGCTCCTAAGATCACTGCCAGCCTGGACCAGCCCTTGACGCAGGGGCCTTTTAGGAGTCACTTAATAGCCAAACTATAGTATCAGACTGCGCATCCCTAGCTGGGGAGAGACCAAGAGTCAGCACTTGAGGTGAGGCTTTGGTTGAATGGACATTGTTTTTAGAGCAGTTAAAAAATCCCAGGTTGAATATCGTGCATTGGGGACTTAGTCACATACTCAAGAAATTAGGGTTGAGTTGTAATTGGGGGGCTGCTATGCTCCTATCACGCAGCAAGTTTTGAATATTGGTTAGTTAGTAGCATTGATTGATAAGATCTGGAGTCACCTAGGAGATAAGCCTCTGGGACTGTCTGCAAGGGGGTTAGTTGGGGTAGGAAGGCCCACCCTGGATGTAGGCAGCACCAGCCCATAAAGCTGGGGTCATGGTCTGGCTAAAGAGGAGGAAGTCACTGAAGTACAGTGCTCATCCTGCTTCCTGACTGGGTGCAGTGTGACCAACCACCTCAAGCTCCTGGTTTGCTCTCCCACCATGACAGGCTGTACCCTGGACCCGTGAGCCAGAGTGAATCCTTTCTCCTTAAGCTGCCTTTGTCAGGTGCTGGGCCACAGACATAGAAAAGTAACTAAGGGAGTTACTGTTTGTGAAGAAAATGTAAAGTCACCAAAGGACCCCTTGCAAGTCCATTGTTGTGGAGGAGAAGCCGGTGTGAGTTTGACTGAGCATGGTCACCGCAGGTTCATATATTTGAATGCTTGATCCTCAATTAGTAGAGATGTTTGGGAAGAATGAGGAGGTACAGTGTTGTTGGGAAAGGTGTGTTTCTGTGGTGGGCTCTGCGGTTTTAAATGCCTGGGACACCCCCAGTTAGCTTTCTCCTTTGTCTTGTGGTTGTGTCTCAAGATGTGAGCTCTCAGCTACTGCTCCAGCACCATGCCTCCTGCCTGCTGACATGTTCCACCCCATAATGGTCATGGACTCTAACTCTTTGAACAGTAAGCCACATATAAGCTCCTTTTTTCTTTAAGTTGCCTTTGTCTTCGTGTCTTAGCATACAATAGAAAAGTATCTAAGACAGCACTTGCGCATAGCAGCAGGACACAGGAGGAGACATACCGAGGAGGTTCTTCCCATGGTTTTATTTCTGGGTCTAAATCTGGGTTATAGCTGCAGAAAAGGCTCAACTCTGGGTTTGTGGATTGATTTACTGAAGATGAGAGGTTTCAGCCCAACCCATGTCATTCCAGGAAGTGTCCCTGGGGTCTGGATATAGGAACAGAGCCTGTCCACCATTTGGGACGAGGATCTTGATGTCAGGAGACATCTGTCCGCAGCATCTTCAATGGCAGTGTTCTTCATTGTAGTGGGATGATGCTGGCTGATGGGTCCTGGTGTGGCTCATGAGTTGGATTTGATGGTATCCTCAATCCACTTAACGAACTTACATATGTTGGTGTAGACACCTGGCCTGTTTGGCTGGGCACAGGGGAAATCACCCCAGGACACAAGGCCCTGCAGCTGGCCATTGCAGACCACAGGTCCCCCGGAATCACCCTGTTGGGGAAGAATGGAGGCACACGGAAGGGGGCAGGGATGTGATCAGGTAGAATGAGAAGGAACAGGACACCCAGCACCATGCATCGATGCAGAAGGGTTGGGACGCAGGAAGCAGGCACGAAAAGGGGGAGAGGACAGACAGGATTCAACGCAGATCAAACAGAGAGGCAGAGAGAGACAGAGAGAGAGAGAGAGAGAGAGAGAGAGAGAGAGAGAGAGAGAGAGAGAGAGAGGAGGAGGAGGAGGAGGAGGAGGAGGAGGAGGAGGAGGAGGTGACATTGTTAGCATTTCACTTTGGGTTCAGCTTGTAGAAAGCCCACCAGTCAGGCTCTAATCAACACCCTAACCTCGTCCCAGCTCCATCCCTGCCAGCTTCCTCGTCTGCTCTCTCCTCACAAGATCCTAGACGGTCTCCTCTCCTCCCATCTCCCCATTATCCATCCATCCATCCATCCATCCATCCATCCATCCATCCATCCATCTCTATCTATCTATCTATCTATCTATCTATCTATCTATCTATCTATCTATCCATCCATCCATATCTATCTATCTATCTGTCTGTCTATCTATCTATCTATCTACCTACCTACCTATCTATCATCTATCTATCTATCTATCTATCTATCTATCTATCTATCTATCTATCCATCCATCCCTATCTATCTATCTATCTATCTATCTATCTATCTATCTATCTATCTATCTATCCATCCATCCCTATCTATCTATCTATCTATCCATCCATCCCTATCTATCTATCTATCTATCTATCTATCTATCTATCTATCTATCTATCCATCCCTATCTATCTATCTATCTATCTATCTATCTATCTATCTATCCATCCCTATCTATCTATCTATCTATCTATCCATCCATCCCTATCTATCATCTATCTATCTATCTATCTATCTATCTATCTATCTATCTATCTATCTATCTATCCATCCATCCCTATCTATCATCTATCTATCTATCTATCTATCTATCTATCTATCTATCTATCTATCTATCTATCTATCTATCTATCCATCCATCCCTATCTATCTATCTATCTATCTATCCATCCATCCCTATCTATCTATCTATCTATCTATCTATCTATCTATCTATCCATCCCTATCTATCTATCTATCTATCTATCTATCATCTATCTATCCATCCATCTCCTATCTTTGCTTCCCTCCCTTCCCTTTCTCCTTTCTTTCTTTCCTTCTCCCTTCCTTTCTGCTTTTTCTGTCTTTTCTCTCCCCTGCCCTCCTTGTCTTTCTCCTCCCTCTGTTTATTTCTGCTGTTTGTTTTGAGACAAGGTCAGGCTGGACTGGAACTTGTGATTCTCCTGCCTTAACCTTTTGAACAACTGGGATGACAGTCCTATGCTAACAGGCCTAGATGCTGTCTCAATGGTTTTCCTTTAAGTCTTTGCCCTGAGCTCTGAAAGTCCACTGGTCAATTTCTCTGAGGCTGTAAACCAAGGCTCAGAAGAGCTGCTGCCTGAGCTAGAGCCCTGAGAGGAAGCCCGCCCGCAGTCAGCCATCACCGTGGTGTCATTAGCGCCGCTGGTCTTGCAGCTGTTTGCTGTTATTGTTGCTGGTGCTTGCGTGCGTGTGTGTGTGTGTGTGTGTGTGCGTGTGTGTGTGTGTGTGCGTGCGTGCGTGTACATGTGTGAGTGTACACGTGGAGATTGGAAGACAGCCTCAGTGGTCTGGAGCTTACTGATCCAGCTGGCCAGCAAGCCTCAGAGATCCACCAGTCGCTACCCCAGCTTCCCCCCATATAACTGTGCCCAAGAAATAATGATTCCTTTCCATTCTTTAAGTCAGTCCAGTTGCTCCCTTGCTGCCTTTGCACAGAACTTTTCTGGGCCCTTAGCCTGTGTGAGTCTGGCTCCAGGAGTTTTATGCTCTGCCTATAACATCCAGACTAAGGAGTCCTCCACACAGCCACCACAAAGACTGGCCCTTGCATTGTCTTTTCTAGTGACTCCATAGAGCTTCCTGAAAAAGCACTACTTGTAAAGTGTCTCGACCAAAGGAGTTTCTAAAAGTTGTTACTGTCCTTTTTAAAAAGATTTTTTTCTCATGTAAAATTAGTGATTCTCGCCGGGCAGTGGTGGCGCATGCCTTTAATCCCAGCACTTGGGAGGCAGAGACAGGCAGATCTCTGTGAGTTCGAGGCCAGCCTGGTCCACAAGAGCTAGTTCCAGGATAGGCACCAAAGCTACAGAGAAACCCTATCTCGAAAAAAAAAAAAATTAGTGATTCTCAACCTTCTTAATGCTGAACCCTTTAATACAGTTTCTCATGTTGTGGTGACCCCCAACCATAAAGTTATTTTTGTTGCTACTTCAGAACTGCAGTTTTGCTAGTGTTTTGAATCACAAATAGCTGATATGCAGGATGGTCTTAGGTGACCGCTGTGAAAGGGTCCTCTCACCCCAGAGGGTCACGACCCAAAGGTTGAGAACCACTGTGTTAAATTGCGTGTACATGTGTGAATTTGTGTGTGGGTATATGTATGTGAGTACAGGTACCTGAGAGGAAAGTGTCAGATTCCCTGAAGCTGGAGTTACAGATGTGGGTGCTAGGAACAGAACTTGGGACCTTTGGAAGAACAGCCCGTGCTCTTAATGACTGAGCCACCTCTCTAGTCCTGACCATAGGATTCTGTTTTCTTTCTGCTTCTTCAGCACTTCCTAGACACTCTTCTTAAAACACTTAAAACAGGTTTCTTTTTTCTTTTTTATGACATTTTATAAGCATTTATTAGAAGACTATCATCTAATGAATTCTGTTACAATGAGACATTTACCCATCACAGGCTTGAAGACAGAATTACGTAAAGGGGACCCCTGAGGTGTAGCACCTTTGTGCAGGGCACAACCTATTTGACCACAAGGAACAGCCCTGACGGCTCCTTCCAGATCTGAACTGTGATGGGGTAGTTGAGTATATCTAGCAAACTGAGATGGATTTTCAGAGTAAAAGGCGTTGTGTGTTAGATGTGTGTGTGAGTGGTATATTGATAATTGTTGTATATTAACTAAAGTCTGAAAAATGTTACTTGAGAACATAAAGAGATGACATTTTAATTAAGTATAATATACTATTAATGTTAATCCCACCTCCTTGGTTATTTATTTACTGTTTTGTGAGGCAGGAGATAGAATTCAAGCCTTGTAGCACGCTATACAAGGGCTCTACCACTAACCACACCCCTAGCTCCCCTAGCTTCACTTTTACTTTTTGTTTTAAGATGAGGTCTCACTATGTTGCTCAGGCCAACCTTGGACTTACTCTGTAGCCTAGGCTGGCTCTTGGGCTGTCATCCTTCCTGATCTCTCCCATATCTGAGATAACAACTCATGCCCCACTTCTTTCCATTTTTAAATTTTTTTTTCCTATATGAAAACCAAAAACTGAATGTGGAGGTTCAAGATGTGTGTCCATCAGAGAACAGTACTCTGGAGCATGAACTCTATGAAAATAAGGGTCATGGGAGTTAATAAAGTCCAGGTAATCTGTGTGCACTTGCTGGGCTGATGAGATGGCTCAGTGGTAAAGGTGCTAGCTGCCGAGCCCAGTGGTCTGAGTCCAATCCTGAGAACCCACATAGTGGAGGAAGAGAACTGACCTCTATGTGTTGTCCCCCGACCGCCATGCACACACCGCGACAGAAGTGCATACGCATGAATAAAATATATAGATGCCAACCACTCATGTTTCTGGATAGATGGAGCTGCACCCACTGCTTACCTGGCAGGAGTCCCTGCCCTCTTCATCACCAGCACAGAACATGGTCTTGTCTATCTGTCCTGGGTAGGAGTTCCTGCACCTCTCCTCACTCAGCACGGTGACATTCAGGCACTGGAGGACTTTGGGGAAGTTATCTGCGGAACAAGAGCATCGTGAGGGGCAGAGGGTGAGAGAGGAGCATAGCTGGGTGTGCTTGAGCAAGCCCGCTGTCTGAGCCCTAGCGAGACTGTGATAGAAAGCCGCAGAGATCCAGGATAGCCTGCACTATGTGGCGAGGTCAGCTGGGAGAGCGGGAACCAGGAGGGAGCAGTGTACTCACTGTGGCTGCTGCTTGTGGTCCCCCAGCCAGACACCGTGCACCTGGTCCCCGGGGCGGGGCAGCTAGACGCAATCTTGATGGGCTTCACTGAGTGAGAACCACGGATTTTTCTGTTCATTTTGATGAGCATGAGATCGTTGGAGTGGCCAGGGTGGGAGTAACCGGGGTGGGGGATGGATTTGATTCCCTGGAACATCTGCTGCCCGGACTCGTAGACAGGTGACATGGAATGGTGGCCCAGGCGGATTCTGAAGACTCTGAGGAATGTGGCAACGATCACTGCCAGCCCAGAACTCTGACCACCTGTCCAAGGCAGTCCCCATCCCTGCTCTAACCCATCCTCAACCCCAGTGTTATCCATTTTCTACCCAACTTCATTGCATCCCCAACCTCAGAACCTCCCATCCTCATCCACAACTCAACCCTGTCCCCAACCCAGCTATATTCCAGTCTTAACCCCAACTCTACCCATTCGGAACCCAGTTCCACACCTTCATCACCCCTAACTCTACTCTATCCGTCTCTACCCTGTGTGCACCCCCATCCCTACCACAGCCCTGGTCTATCTGCATCCTGTGTGCACCCCCATCCCCATCCCATCACAACTCTGGCCTATCTGCACCCTGTGTGCACCCCCATCCCACACAGCTCTGGTCTATCTGCACCCTGTGTGCACCCCCATCCCACCACAGCTCTGGCCTATCTGCACCCTGTGTGCACCCCCACCCCCACCATAGCTCTGGTCTATCTGTCTCTACTCTGTGTGCACCCCCATCCCACACAGCTCTGGTCTATCTGCACCCTGTGTGTACCCCCATCCCACCACAGCCCTGGTCTATCTGCACCCTGTGTGCACCCCCATCCCCACCACAGCTCTGGCCTATCTGCGTTCTATCTCCCACATTGAATGCAGCCTGAGTATGTACCTCTGGCAACTGTCAGCGTGAGCATTCTCCACCCCAAGTCTATGTCTTGCCTATAATCAAATCATCCTCTGCACCCAATGCAACCATCTCATCAGGGCCTGGAAACACAGGCTGATAGTCTTAGATCTTAGGAGATGAAGGCATAGGATCAGAGTTCAAGGTCATTTTTGGCTACACAGCTAGTCTGAAACCACCCTGGCCTACACGAGAGCTTTTCTCAAAAATGGTAAAATAACGACAAAACAATAAGCCAACCCCAAAGTGTTTAGCCGTTTCTCACTCCATAAACAAACCCATCTACACCATC
The DNA here is from genome assembly GCF_982192425.1 of Myodes glareolus. NCBI lineage: Eukaryota > Metazoa > Chordata > Mammalia > Rodentia > Cricetidae > Myodes > Myodes glareolus. The sequence continues at coordinate 50,217,836 of NC_142049.1, forward strand.
TGTCTTATGTATCTGGTCCTGGCCCAACTCTTTCTCTTTACCCAACACACTTCCCACTATTCTTTATTCTAGATCCAATCCTAAGTCCATTTTACCTTAAACCATGCATCTCTCAAACTCCACTCAATTATCCCCATTGCCAGCCCAGCCAGGTTCAATCCCAGTCTCCAATCTAAGCCCTATACCCAGTCCCTTCCCAACCTCATCTTTGTCTTCATGGGTCCCAATCTCACCTCTGGTCCACATGTCTATGTCTCTACATAATCTTTTCACCTCTGTCTCTCTCCTTACCTCTTTCCTTACCTCTATTGCAATCTTTATCTATCTCTACGTAGCCCTTTTAGTTTTTAATTCCACCGATCCTTACCTCCCAGGCGCAGATCAACCCTCTTACCAGCGCTAACCTAATCCTCATGCTGTTGTGTCCATCTATCCTCTCATCCTTCCATCCTTCCATCCGCCTTCCAAATGCCCATCCGCCCACGAATCCTTCTTTCCTTCCACCCATCTTCCTTCTCTGCCTTTCATCTATGAACTTACCCAGTCTCTCTCTCTCCCTCCCTCCCTCCCTCCCTCCCTCCCTCCCTCCCTCCCTCCCTCCCTCCCTTCCTTCCCAGTCCCCTCCTCAGGTCTCTCCTCTCCCGTCCCCAGCTTCATCCCATCCCCCTTTCTCCAGCTGTACTCACGGCTTTCTGCAGTGCGCTGCTGTGAGCAGCCATTGTGGGTTGATCAGCACCGCCCCACAGTACAACTTGTTGGGTCCCAGCAGTAGCGCGCCCTGCCACGGCTGCTTGTCCTTTTCACAGTCTGACCCGTTCACGATGCGAGAGCTGCTGTCCGACCTGGAGTCCTCCTCTGACTCGGACTCCCTGCTGAGGTCTCTGTTAGCCCCAGAGGGCCGGTTGCCAGAGGGGTTGTCACAAGCAGAAACATCGTCGGCAAGAACAGGCTCTAGGAAGAGTGGTGGAGAATGGGCTAGGGGCGGGGCTCTGGTGCAGGGGTACCCTTTCAGAGTCAGGAACTGGAACCAATCAGTCTGACCCCAGGCTCTTAGATAAGAAATTGGAACCAATTTCAACTTGGAGGTGAGGCCGGGGGTTATAGGACTGGGCGAGGGCTGAAGGACTGGGTCCTAGAATGTAGATAACAGAGGTGCAGGGGTGAGGTTAGGACGGAAGGGTAGGGTCAGAGCTGTAGAAGTTGGACCAAGACGGTAGAGGTGGGGCCAGGTCAGTCAGGTGTGGCGCGATCTGTAGGGGCGGGGTCAGAGTCGTGTGGGCAGGGTTAAGGCTTCAGGGAAGGAGCTTGTAGAACTAGCGGAAAGGCAACTCAGCCAGGGAGTTGGGGCTTAGGACAGATTTCTAGTTCCATTGGCTCCCTGGACTTTGGGAGCCCCAGGGATTCCTGACATTGCTTGGAGCTCGGTTGACGCTACCTGGGGAGGAGGAAAGTAACCTGGGGGCACAAGAGCCCTTAAGGACAGAGTCGGCTTGAGGTTTGGTACCTAGTTTCCAGAAGTGGAGTCAAGCCAAGCCCAGTGTCACAAGCCTGTCACCCACCTATTCAGGAGGCTGAGGCACCAGGATGGCACGTTTAAGACCTGAGAGGCTGAGGACTTGGAATTTAGGAAGAGGAGAGGCCAAGGTCCCTTGGGTGATCAGTCCCACAAAGAGCCCCGGCTTTGAAAGGTGGAGCTGAGCTCGGAAGCCTAGTGAAAAGTCGGGGAAAACTGGGGACTCAGTTGAGGACAGTGGGTGGAGTCAGAGCTCTTGGATGGAGCTTGGGGAGGAGGACAGGAAAAGGGGACTCTGGAGGGATACAGCAGGGGTCATTTTTGAATTCCCGTAAAGACGTGTCTGCATACTGTCGCCATCCCCCATCCCCCATAGTCCAGACGCTGGTCTTGTTCCTGCCAAGGACCCAGAGAAGGGAGACCTCAGTGTTCTATACACCCACAGACACATTCCAAGGAACGCACTTACTGTGCCCCAATGCACCCGCCCCCAAGTGTCAGGTGGTCAGTCCCTCAGGAGCTCATACACCTGACCAGCATCTGAGTGACAGGCAGGCACGTGTGGATGGGAATACGGCACACGCTTCTGCACATGGACATACCGACATGCCATACTTAAAGGACATTTATGTTCTCTTCACAGCTTGGCACAGTGCAAGAGAATCATCCCAGTGGCTGCACCCACCTTCTGCAGTCACTTCTCACTCAGTGCCTTTAAGCAGGGTCAGCAGCCCTAGATACAGCTGCATGAGCGCACATCCAAACACACAGCCCCTCAAATGTAAAGATCACAAATACTGTCAGAGACACACCCTCACATGTAAAAGGGGTTGTCTACAAACACTAGGGTCTTGTGTATCTACAGTGATGAACAGAGCTGCACCACATTCCAGACATAGAGACTGGCGTGCAAAAGAGGCACCCCGGGCCAGATGCACCAATCTGGAGTGTGCACCCACACAGTTACAGCACCAAACAAGGTCACAAAGCCTCCGAGGGTTAGCACTGTCTGCCACGCACAGCCACTTGATGGGGAAGAGCCACACACGAGTCAGTCACACTTGCTCACACCTGTAATCCAGAACGTGGGAGGCTGAAGCTGAAAGACTGACTAGAATTCAAAGCCAGGCAGGGCTTCAGGGTTCCAGGACAGTGCAGGCTACAGAGCATGCTCTAGACCAGTCTGGGCTACAAAGTGCGATTATATTCCAAAAACTAAAAATAAGGGGTCTGGTAGAAGGCTCTCTTGCAGGAGACCCGGGTACAATGACGGCTCACAACCACCTGCGTTTCCAGTTCCAGGAGAGCTGACGTCCATTCTGGTCTCCTTGGGTACCAGGCATGCTTAATGCAAAATTCATGCTAAAACAATAAAATAAATAAAATCCAAAACAAAACCAAAGCAAAAACACATGATGGCATGCAGCTGCAATCCTAGCCCTTAGGAGTCAGGTATGAGAGGACTGGCCACAAGTTCAAGGTCAGCCTGGTCTAGATAGTGAGTTCTAGACCAGCCTGAGCCACACGGTGAGACTCTGCCTCAAAAATAAATAAATAAATAAATAAATAAATAAATAAATAAAATAGAAGCCCTTACCTTCTCTCCAGTTCACACACAGCTATGGAACCCATATTCAATTGTGTAACCACACAGACACAATCATACATTCACCTGGTCTACAGAGGCAGTCCCTCACACACACTTAGGGACTCTAGTTACCTGAGATTCCAAGAGCCAGGGTTGCAATCAGGGTGGCTATCGTCCACTTCCAAGGATGCATTACCCTCGCCATGACCGCTGCACCTGGTAAGAAATTGGAGAGGCCTAGGTGATTCTGGAGATGCCTATTCTAGAGAGAGTTCTGATCCACTTTCCTGGCCTTCTCTGCTCAGTTTCCCCAGAAGACATTTATCAGGGGGCTGGGCAGCCTCACCCTTAGCACCCAGGGGCCAGCAGTGCAGGGGAGGACTGCAAGCATCTTACAGTCCTTTGAGTGTGGATAGCTAGGACTGAAACCTATAGGCAGGGTGAAACCAAGATAAGACAGAGCCAGCCCAGCCCCTCTCCTCCCTTACCCACTGAGACCCCCTCCCCAGGCCTCACCTGCCACTGTCCCTGGGTCCCCTGGGTAGTGGGTGGTGGGGTCTGGCTCCCAATAGAGCTGTAGACTCCTCAAGCTGGTCTGAGCTTTCCAGCCGCCACCTCCTCCTCTGCTCTGGCACCTGGTGATATAACCACCCACTGGTCCCTGGGGCACATTCCCTGGCAGTGAGGTTCCTGTCAGTCTGGGCCCCAGCACTCACTCTTCCTGTCTCCCCTCCCCTCCACCCCCAGAACACCCCCCACCCAGTGCCCAGTGCCACTCCCTCCCTCCCTGGCCCCAAGGATGGGGAGGGGTCCTCAGGGCAGGGAGGCCCTCCTGACACCTGGCTTCTCACCAGCTCGGAGCTGCTCTTCTGGAGCAAGGGTTCCTGATTTCCTTTTCTCTGTGCCACACTCACTCACTCATCATATCTGTGTCTCCTTCCTCATCTCTCCTCCCAGCCTTGTCTGCTTTTAAAATTCTCCCTTGTGAGCTAGCTGTCAGCCCTCACAGGACCTCTCAGAGTCTGTCGTCAGCATTTCTTTCCCCATCTCTCTGTCCCCATCTCTCTGTCTCTACCTCCTGTGCACCGGGTCTCTCTCTGTTGGTGTCTGTACTGTCGCTCTTTTTATCCACCTCTCTCTGATTTTTCTTTTTCTGTGTGTCTGTCTCTGGCTTTCCCTGTTTTTCGCTCTCCCTGTCTGTCTGTCTTTTCTCTCTGTCTCTCATCTCTGAATATTGGTTTCCTATCCCTTTCTGTTGCTGTGTCCCTCTTCCTGACATTTGGGCAGGGGAGACAAGACCATTTGTGGTTAACACCCAGGATCCACTCCTGGCCCCCATGCCGGGTCCCAGGCCAGGGGTCAGCAAGAGGCAGGGAAGCAGGCTTCCCCCACCAGGTGCCCTGGCTCAGCTGGCACAGCCAGACATGGATGACACAGCTGGGCAGGGCAATCTGTTAATGGAAAAAGAGGCCAAGAGCCAGGACCAGAGGTGGGTGGCTCCTAATGCTTTGGGAAATGGGACACTGACCAGCTAGTGGAGCACCACCCCTCCCTAGTGGAGCACCACCCCTCCCGGTCAGATAATGACCTCCAGCAGCCTCTTCCTCTCTTTTCTGTCCTGACCTCTCTTTCTGTTGATGCCCCCCCACTCCAATTCTCCAGGTCTCTACCCGCAAGGGAGGCAGGAGCCCAGCATCTATGAACCTAGTGCCAGACACAAACCTTCACATAAAATGACAGTCATGAGGATGTGCCAGTTCCAACAGAGATGCTAGAGCCTGGGATGGGCGTTACTGAACAGGAAAAAAGCCAAACAAAAACCCCACACTCAGGTTTAATGTGATTCTGGGAACTGGTATTTCATATTAAAGCTGCAACATTAGCGGCCTCTCTCTCTCTCTCAGCATTTGTCTTGACTTACATGGTTTTAAAGTTCAGTTTGCAGTTGTTGAATGTTTTATTTTTAAAATTTGTATGTTATATTTTGTTTGCTTATTACTCTATCATTTTAAGGATTTAATCTGGTGTTGTGTGTACATGGGTGAGTGCGACACTCAAGCCGCGGTCGGAGGCCAGCCTGAGGTTCTCAGGCTCAGCAGCAGGTGCTTCTACCTCCTTTACCTCCCGGGTGCCCTCCTCAATCACAGCAACCTTCCAGCCTCAGGCTTCCCAGGGCTGGGATTACAGGTGTGAGCCATGACATTTAGAGGTAAGCCACCATTTTCTTGAGATAAGATTTCATGCACCCCACACTAGTCTTGACCTCACTCCATAGCTGATGACCTTGAACCCAGACCCCTCTGCCTCCACCTCCTGAGTGCTGGGCTGTATGCACCCCTGTAACTTGTTTGATGCAGTGTTTTGGATCAAATCCCGGGCTTCATGGAGAGCAAGCACCACCAACGGAGCTGCATAACAGCTCAGTTGTTTGAATTCTAACAACATCTTCTTTCTTTTTAAAGTTGTGGTTTTTTTTTTTTTTATGTGTGCGATTCGTTGGCCAGCCAGTCTGTATACGCAGCATGTAGGTGTCCACGGAAGTTAGAGGAAGCAGCCCCATCCCCTGGAACTGCAGTTATTATAGGCAGCTGTGAGCCACTTTGTGGGTGCGTCTTCCGGAAAAGCAGTCAGTGGCCTTAACTGATGAGCGAGCTCTCCTGCCCTTGGAGAGATCCTTTTAAAAACGATTGATTTATTTTTATTTTTATGTGCATTGGTGTTTTTTTTCTGCATGTATAACTGTGTGAGGATGTTGGATCCCCTGGAACTGGAGTTACAGACAGTACTGAGCCACTCTGTGGTAGCTAGGAATTGAGCCTGACTCCTCTGGGAGAGCAGACAGTGTTCTCAACTATTGAACCATCTCTCCAGCACCTAGAGAGATCTTTTAAATTTTTAAAATTTATTCTTTGGGGGCTGGAGAGATGGCTCAGAGGTTAAGAGCATTGCCTGCTTTTCCAAAGGTCCTGAGTTCAATTCCCGGCAACCACATGGCTGCTCACAACCATCTGTAATGAGGTCTGGTGCCCTCTTCTGGCCTGCAGGCATACATACAGACAGAATATTGTATACATAATAAATAAATATTTTAAAAAATTATTCTTTGAGGATTTTATTCATGTGTACAATGCATTTGATCATATTCATCCTTACCACACACTCTGACTCCTCCAAATCCCCACACTCCTCTCTCAACGTCTAGTTTGTTTTTTAATTTTTATTTATTCCCTCATATAATACATCCTTGACTGCAGCTTCCCTTCCCTTCACTCTTCCCAGTTTCCCCCACCTCTTCTCTCCTCTAGATCCACTAGGCCTCTCCCATCTCCCCCCAGAAAAGAACAGACCTCCCAGGGATATCAACTGGGATATCAACAGAATAAAGTAAGACCAGGCACAAAACCTCATGTCAAGGCTGGATGAGGCAACCCAGAAGGAGGAAAAGGGTGTTCAAATCAGCAAAAAAGTCAGAGACCTCTATTCCCACTGTCAGGAGTCCCCCGCAAACACCAAGTCAGCAAACAACATGTATGCAGGAGATCTAGCACAGAACCATGCAGGCTCCCTGATAGTTACGTCAGTCTTGGTGAGCCCCAAGAGTCTCGCTTAGTTGATTCCACAGGCCTTGCTTTCTGGCTCCCACAATTCCTTCTCCCCTCTTACATGGGGTTCCCCGAGCTCCAAGGGGGACCCAGTGGAGACTTCCAACTTGGGCTAACTCTGCCTAATGTTTGGCTATGGGCCTCTGCATCTGCTCCCATCCCCACCTGCACAGTCCATCTGCAAAATATATTCCATTTCCTCCTTCTAGGAGATCCATTTGTCCCCTCTTGAGCCCTCCTTGTTACTTAGCTTCTCTGGGTCTGTGGAGTTAGCATAGGTATCACTTAACAGCCAATATCCACGTATGAGTGAGTACACACCTTCTTTGTCTTTATGGGCTGGATTACCTCTTTTAGGATTTTGTCCCTAGTTCCATCCGTTTGCCTCCAAATTTCACGATTTCATTTTATATTATTATTATTATTATTAGTTTTTTAAGCCTATCCTGGAGCTAGCTCTCGTAGACCAGGCTGACTTCGAACTCACAGAGATCCATCTTTCTCTGCCTCGCGAGTGCTGGGATTAAAGGTGTGTGCCACCACCTCTCCACCACGATGTCATTTTTAAAAAACTGCTGTGTAGCACTCCATTGTGTAAATGTACCTTATTTTCTTTATTCATTATCAGTTGAAGGACATCTAGGTGGTTTTTAGCTTCTGGCTACTATGACTAAAACCTTTATGAACACAGTTAAGCAAGCATCCTTGTGGTAAGGTGGAGAGTCCTTTGGGTATATGCCCAAGCTGGGTCTTGAGGTAGATCAGTTTCCAACTTGTTTATTTAATTTTTTATTATTATTAAAAAATTTTCACCTCCTCCTATTTCCCTCCTCCTCCCTCCTGCTGCCCCTCCCCCTCCCTATCCAGTCCAAAGATCTGTTAGGGTTCCCTGCCCTGTGGGAAGTCCAAGGTCCTCCCCCCTCCATCCAAGTCTAGGAAGGTGAGCATCCAAACAGACTAGGTTCCCACAAAGACATTACATGCAGTAGAATCAAAACCCAGTGCCATTTTCCTTGGCTTCTCAGTCAGCCCTCCTTGTCAGCCATGTTCAGAGAGTCAGGTTTGATCACATGCTCCATCAGTCCCAGTCCAGCTGGCCTTGGTGAGTTACCATTAGATCACCCCACCATCACAGTGGGTGGGCGCACCCCTCGCGGTCCTGACTTCCTTGATTGTGTTCTCTCTCCTTCTGCTCCTCATAAGGACCTTGGGAGCTCAGTCCAGTGCTCCAGTATGGTTCTCTGTCTCTATCTCCATCCATCACCAGATGAGGGTTCTATGATGATAGGCAAGATATTCATCAGTGTGGCTATAGGATAGGGCTAGTTCAGGCACCCTCTCCTCAGCTGCTCAAGGAACAAGCTGGGGACATCTCCTTGGACACCTGGGAACCCCTCTAGAGTCAAGTCTCTTGCCAACCCTAAAATGGCTCCCTTAATTAAGATATTTACTTCCCTGCTCCCATATCCATTCTTCCTCCATCCCAACCATCCCATTCCCCCAATCTCTCCCCATCCTTCCCTTCTCACTTCTCTCTCCCCATCTCCCCATCTCCCCTTACCCCTGCCCCACCCCCACCCCCAAGCTCTCAAATTTTGCCTGGCAATCTTGTCCACTTCCAATATCCAGGAGGATAACTGCATGTTTTTCTTTGGGTTCACCTTCCTATTTAGCTTCTCTAGGATCACAAGATATAGGCTCAATGTCCTTTATTTATGGCTAGAATCCACTAATGAGTGAGTACATACCACATTCATCTTTTTGGGTCTGGGTTACCTCACTCAGGATAGTGTTTTCTATTTCCATCCATTTGCATGTAAAATTCAAGATGTCATTGTTTTTTACCGCTGAGTAGTACTCTTATGCATATATATTCCACACCTTCTTTATTCATTCTTCCATTGAGGGGCATCTAGGTTGTTTCCAGGTTCTGGCTATTACAAATGCTTCTATGAACATAGTTGAACAAATGCTTTTGTAGTATGATAGGGCATCTCTTGGATATATTCCCAGGAGTGGTATTGCTGGATCCTGGGGTGGGTTGATCCCGAATTTCCTGAGAAACCGCCACACTGATTTCCAAAGTGGTTGCACAAGTTTGCATTCCCACCAACAATGGATGAGTGTTCCCCTTATTTCACATCCCCTCCAGCAAAGGCTATCATTGGTGTTTTTGATTTTAGCCATTCTGACAGGTGTAAGATGGTATCTCAAAGTTGTTTTGATTTACATTTCCCTGATTGCTGAGGAGGTTGAGCATGACCTTAAGTGTCTTTTGGCCATTTGAACTTCTTCAGTTGAGAATTCTCTGTTCAGTTCCGAGCCCCATTTTTTAATTGGGTTAATTAGCATTTTAAAATCTAGTTTCTTGAGTTCTTTATATATTTTGGAGATCAGACCTTTGTCTGTTGCGGGGTTGGTGAAGATCTTCTCCCAATCAGTAGGTTGCCTTTTTATCTTAATGACAGTGTCCTTTGCTTTACAGAAGCTTCTCAGTTTTAAGAGGTCCCATTTATTCAAAGTTGCCTTTATTGTCTGTGCTCCTGGGGTTCTACTTAGGAAGTGGTCTCCTGTGCCTATATCTTGTAGACTACTTCCCACTTTCTCTTCTATCAGGTTCAAAGTGGACAGATTAATGTTGATGTCTTTAATCCATTTGGACCTGAGTTTTGTGCATGGTGATAGATATGGATCTATTTTCATTCTTCTACAGGTTGACATCCAGTTCTGCCAACATCATTTGCTGAAGATGCTTTCTTTCTTCCATTTAGAAACTGGCATATCGATTTCCACAGTGTCTGTATGTGTTTACATTCTCGCTAGCAATGGAGGCATGTCCCCTTTCTCCACATCCTTGCCAGTATGAGTTGTTACCTGTGTTATTGATCTTAGACACTCTGACAAGTGTAAGACAGAATCTTAGAGTCGTTTTGATTTGTGTTTCCCTCCCTGATAGCTAAGGGTGTTGATCCTTTCTTTAAATACTTTTCGGCCATTTGAAATTCTTCTTTTGAGGATTCTCTGTTTAGATCTGTACCCCATTTCTTAATTGGATCATTTGGGTCATTGAAGTCTGGTTTCTTGAGTTCTTTATGTATTTTGGAACTTAGCCCTCTTTGGCTTGTGCAGTTGGTGAAAATCTTTTTCCATTCTGTAGGCTGCCATTTTTCTTACTGATGGTGTTCTTTGCCTTACAGAAGCTTTCAGTTTCATGAAGTTCCATTTATTAGTTGTCAATTTTAGTGCCCATGCTATCAGGATTCTGTTCAGGAAGCCATCTTCTGTGCCAATGCATCCAAGGTTAGTCCCCATTTCTCTCCTATCAGTTTCAGTGTATCTGGTTTCATGTTGAGGTCTTTGATCCGCTTGGACTTGAGTTTTGTGCAGGGTGATAGATATGGATATATTTGAACTGTTTTTGCATGCAGACATCCAGTTAGAACACCACCATTTGTTGAAGATAATTTCTTTTTTTCCATTGTACATTTCTGGATTTTTTTTTAAAATCAAAAATCAGGTGTCCATAGGTATGTGGATTTTTATCTTGGTCTTTGATGTGATTCTATTGATCAACATGTCTGTTTTTAAGACAACATTACACAATTTTTATAAATATACAGTTGCATTTTGTCCTTTCAGGATCTAAAGAACTGTGTTGTAATTTTGATGGGGATTGCACTGAATCTGTAGATAGTTTTTGGTAGGATGGCCATTTTTACTATATTAATCCTACTGGTCAATGAGCATGGGAGATCTTTCCAGCTTCTGATATCTTCTTCAATTTCTTTCTTCAAATCCTTGATTTGTTTCATATAAGTTTTTCACTTACTTAGTTAGAGTTACACCAAAATATTTTATATTATTTGTAGCTATTCCTGATTTTTTTCTCAGTCTGTCATTTGTTTATGAGAGCTATTGATCTTTTTTTAGTTAATTTTGTATCCAGCCACTTCACTGAAGGTGTATATCAGCTGTAGGAGTTCCCTGGTAGAATTTTGAGCGTATGTACACTACCATATCATATGCAAATAATGATACTTTGACTTCTTCCTTTCTAATTTGTATCTCCTTGATTTAGTTTTATTGTCTTATTACTCTAGCTAGAATTTTAAGTACTATATTGAATAGATATGGAGAGAGTGGACAGCCTTGTCTTGCTCCTGATTTTTAATGGAATTGCTTTGAGTTTCTCTCCATTTAATTTGATGTTGGCTATAGACTTGCTATAATTTTTCTTTATTATGTTTGGGTATGTCCATTGTATCTCTGATCTCTCCAGGACCTTTATCATGAAGAGGTGTTAGATTTTGTCAAAGGCTTTGGGGGCATTTAATGAGATGATCACATATATTTCTCTTACAGTTTATTTATATGATGAATTACATTGATTGATTTTCATATGTTGAAACATCTTAGAAGGAGTTATAAACAGGGCATTCCTAGAAATAATCTTTCTTCAGGGAATGACCCATATAGAAGGTCCAACCTTCTGGATTATACAGAAGATGTGGAAAAGGCCGACTTTGGACCAATGAATGTAGACCAAAAAGAGACAAACAAGGCAACTTGTTACTGTCTGGAAACTCCTTGGGAGGCCTCATGTAGGCACCCAGGTTGAACGTGGTTCAGTCATTCATGGTCACTGTGGAGAACATATCTTCTGAGGAAAATTAGAAAATCCAGTGCCTTTTGTAAAAAAACATACTGCTCTGGAAGATGAATCAAAAAATTCCAGTAGAATCTAGAAACATATTTTGGCAGATATATATATATAAATGATCAAAGACCAAAGCTGAGAGTATAAATAAATAATATTATAACTGAAGGATTATTAGACATAGGTGTAGATGTGACTATTATTACTCTAGAATCATGGCATCAGAATTGGCCTCTTCAGGAGGCAGATGTTCAGTTGCTAGGAATTGGAATTCTATCTCAGGCAAAACAAACCTTGAGATAGGCTTAATGCATAGGACCAGGAGGGCAGAGAGGAAAGTTGAGGCCTTATGTGACTAATATAGCAGTGAATCTGTGGGTCGTGATCTGCTGCAGCAATGGAATATCCAGATTAACATTCCTCCAGTCTCAGAAACAGACCATAAACCAATTCACATTTCTGGGAAGGATATTATAAGACACTATAAAAAAAAGTCATGGACCATTCAGGCTGTGCAAAAACACAGAACAACAACTGGTGAATTCTCAAAGTTACTAAAGGCCCTACCTTTAAAATGGTTGACTAAGAGACCTATATGGGTTAGGCAATGGCCCTTAACAACAGAGAAACTGCAGACTTTAGAACAGCTGGTACAGGGGCAACTAGATGAACAGCATATTGAAGAATCAACCAGCCCTTGGAATTCCCCTATATTTGTTGTTAAAAATAAATCTGGAAAATGGAGAATGGTAACAGATCTAAGAGTCATTAATAAGGTGATTCAGTCAATAGGCTCACTACACTTTACCTTCCCCATTGCCTAAAGAATGGCTTCTTCTAGTTATTGATTTAAAAGATTGTTTCTTCATTATACTCTTACAAGAAAATGACAGAGAAAAATTTTCCCTCACAGTTCCTACTTATAATAATTCTTAGCCTGCCAAGAGATATCAATGGAAGATTCTTCCACAGGGAATGTTAAATAGTCCCACCTTGTGCCAATATTTTGTAAGTCAGTCATTGGAAATGATATGTACACAGTTTCCTCAATCTATAATTGACTGTTATATAGATGACATTTTACTATCCGATTCAAATATAGATATTTTTAGAAAGAATGTTTGAAGAAATAAAGAAAGCTTTGCCTTATTGGTGATTACAAAATGCTCCTGAAAAAAAATACAAAGAGACAATTCTATTAATATTTAGGCTATAAAATAGGTTTACAGAAAATTAGACCCAAAAGGTGCAAATTAGGTGAGATAGATTGCAGACTCTTAATGACATCCAAAGATTGCAAGGAGACATTCCCCATCTATGGCACACTATTGAGATAGGTACTGATGATCTGATTAATTTAAGCAAAACCTTAGATGGTGATGAAGACTTAAAGAGTTCCAGGGAATTATAGATGAAGCTGGAAAAATTATCTTTAATTTCAAAATTACAAAAGACACATGTGGATTGTGTGGATCCAAATCTTAACTACATTCTGGTCATATTACCCTCCAAACATTCCCCTACAAAAATTTTAATACAAGAAACATTATCTTAAAATAAATCTTTTTACCACATAAACCAAATAAAAATTAAAAATGTATTAAAAAGGTCTCTGAGTTAATCATAAAATTGAGACTTTGTTAATTAACAAAAATAGACCCAATGAAGTAATAGTATCTTTTAAGAATAGTAAAATGGACAAATTATAAAAAAAAAAACCTGACAAAGAGCTTGTAATATTTTTGGAAGAGTTTAGTAACAACTATCTCAAAATTAAGAGAATTAAACTTATAAAGAGAATTAATTGGATCCTTCCTTGCATTGTGTGGGACACACCAATAACTGGAGACCCTACATTCTATACTGATGCAAATAAATCAGGAAAGGCAGGTTATAAATAAAAAAATTTAAATAAAGTGGAGCAAAACCAGCCCTTTTTTCTCCTGGGTCCTGGAAACACCAGCTAGCCCTGCTGCAGTACTGAGAAGTTCTATCCAGAGAGGTGAGTGGGTGCTCGCCTGGGCGCTCTGTCCCAGAAGAGAGCACAGCCCCTCCCCCCTCAGCTTCTGCGGCAGGGGCTTCGGTGTCCGACGGGACCCCTCCCTGCCCCCACTGCTGCCGCCCTTTTGTCTCCTGGGTCCTGGAAATACCAGGTATCCCTGCTGCAGTTCTGAGGAGTTCTATCCAGAGAGTGCTGAGGAGTTCTATCCAGAGAGTGCTGAGGAGTTTCATCCAGAGAGGAGGAGATGGGCAGGCGCCAATGCAAGAATTCCTCCAACAACCTGAAAGGCAACATGACATCTCCAGAATCCAGGAAGCATGAAACTAGAAGAATTGAACACCCTACTCCAGAAGAAATAGAAGAAATTGACTCTAAGTGGATCTTTATGAAAATAATAGAGGAACTTAAACAAGAGGTGAAAATCTGCCGTAAAGAAATGGAAGATAAGTATAACAAAAAGATTGAGGAAATGAGTAAAGAAATTGAAGAGAAATATACCAAAAGGTTTGAAGAAATGAGTAAATCCATAAATGAAATTCTGGGAAACCAAGAAAAAACAATCAAACAGGTAATGAAAACAGTTCAAGATTTGAAAACTGAAATGGAGTCAATGAAGAAATCACAAGCCGAGGGCCGGCTAGCTATGGAAAATCTAGGTAAACGAACAGAGACTTCAGAAACAAGCATAACCAACAGAATACAAGAGATAGAAGAAAGAATCTCAGACTCTGAGGACACCATAGAGAAATTAAACGCTCTGACCAAAGAAAACAGCAAATCCAACAAATTCTCATCACAAAACAGTCAGGAAATGTGTGACACAATAAAAAAAACCAAATCTAAGAATAATAGGGGTAGAAGAAGGAGAAGAATTGCAGATCAAAGGTCCAGAAAATATATTCAACAAAATTATAGAAGAAAACTTCCCCAACCTAAAGAACGATATCCCTATGAAGGTACAAGAAGCATACAGAACACCGAATAGGCTGGATCAAAAAAAAAATCCCCTCGCCATATAATAATCAAAACACAAAACATTCAGATTAAAGAGAGAATATTAAGAGCTGAAAAGGAAAAAGATCAAGTAACTTATAAAGGTAAACCTATCAGACTTACACCAGACTTCTCTATGGAAACCATGAAAGTCAGAAGGTCCTGGATAGAGGTACTGCAGAAACTAAGAGACCATGGATGCAAGCCCAGACTACTTTACCCAGCCAAGCTATCGTTCACTATCAACGGAGAAAACAAAATATTCCAGGATAAAAACAAATTTAAATAATACGTTGCTACAAATCCAGCCTTACAGAAAGTATTAGAAGGCAAATCACAACCCAAGGAATCCAACATTCCTAACACTGCCTACAATAACTCAGGCATCTAGCGACCCTTCACAAGCAGAACTCAAAGAAGGGAAAAGCATACACTCCACTACCCCCCCCCCCCCCAAATAACCAGAGTCAACAACCACTGGTCATTAATATCACTTAATATCAATGGACTCAATTCACCTATAAAAAGGCACAGACTTAGAGACTGGATACGAAAACAGAATAAATCAGTGTGGTGGTTTCTCAGGAAACTGGGAGTCAACCTCCCTCAGGACCCAGCAATTCCACTCTTGGGAATATACCCAAGAGATGCCCTATCATACTACAAAAGTATTTGTTCAACTATGTTCATAGCTACATTATTTGTAATAGCCAGAACCTGGAAACAACCTAGGTGCCCCTCAATAGAAGAATGGTTAAAAAAGGTGTGGAACATATACACATTAGAGTTTTACTCAGCGGTAAAAAATAATGACATCTTGAATTTTGCATGTAAATAGATGGAAATAGAAAACGCTTTACTGAGTGAGGTAACCCAGACCCAAAAAGAGGAATATGGTATGTACTCACTCATAATTGGTTTCTAGCCATAGTTAAAGGTCTTTGAGTCTATAATTTGTGATTCTAGAGAAGCTGAATAAGAAGGTGAACCTGAAGAAAATCATATAGTTATCCTCTTGGATATTAGAAGATTGCCAGGCAAACTTGGGTGCACGGGTGTGTGTGTGTGTGTGGAAGTACGGGGAGATGGTTAGGGAGAGGGGAGAGGGGGAGGATGAGGATGGCTTGGGGGAATGGGAGGGGGGAGGGAGGAAGCATTGTTATTGGAGCAGGGAAGTATATATCTCAACTAAGGGAGCCATTTTAGGATATGCAAGAGACTTGATTCTGGAGGGGTTCCCAGGCCCAAGGAGAGGTCCCCAGATTGTACTCTGGGCAGCAGAGGAGAGGGTGCCTGATCTGGCCTTGGCCCATAACCATACTGATGAATATTTTGCATATCACCACAGAACCTTCATATGGCAATGGATGGAGATAGAGACAGAGACACATATTGGAACACTGGACTTAACTCCCTATGCCCAAATGAGAAGCAGCAGGAGGGAGATCGTGAGCAAGGAAAGCAAAATCAGAGGGGGCCTTCATCTGACGATGGATGGAGATAGAGACGGAGACCCACATTGGAGCACTGGAAGTCAGGACCGGGAAGGGTGCATTCACCCACTGATACAAGGGGACTGATCGAATGAGAGCTCACCAAGGCCAGTTGGACTGGGACTGAACGAGCATGAGATCAAACCGGTCTCTCTGAACGTGGTTGACACGGGGGCTGACTGAGCCCCCAAGGTCCAAATGAAGACTGAGAAGCCATTGACAATGGCACTGGGTCTTGTTTCATCTGCGTGGACTGGCTTTTTGGGATCCTGGCCTGTCTGGATGCTCACCTTCCTGGACCTGGAGGGAGGGGGGAGGAACTTGGATTTCCCACAGGGCAGGAAACCCTGACTGCTCTGGGGAATGGTAAGGGAGGAGGGGAGGGAGTGGGGGGAGTCGGGGAGCGGGAGGGTATTGGGAGGAGGGGAGGAAGTGGAAAGAGTGTTTTCGGATACTTGAATAAACAAGTCTAACGGAAAAAAAAGTGGAGCAAAACCTTTATGATTCTTACAAAAGTCAGAATTATATGCTATTCTCACGGTACTAAGGATTTTGAAGAACCCTCAACAGAGTTACCAATTTACAATATGCAGAAGGAGTTCTTTTGCATACTGAAACAATTGAATTCATACCAGATGATGCAGAATTGACTTTATTACTTATTCAGGTATGAGATATAATCAGGAATAGGCATCATTACATACATATAACACACATCTGACCCATATGGGTCTGCCAAGTCCTCTAGCACAAGGTAATGTAGAAATCAATCAATTATTGATTGCAAATGTGCTGAAGGCTTCAAAATTTCATAAAAATAACACCATTTCAATAACAAAAGTTTAAAAAAGGACTTTCTATCACATGGCAACATGCCAAGGAAATTATAACGTCCTACTTGCTCTTTTACACAACTGAATACCTGTAGGAAGGAACCCAAGGGTTCTCAAAGGAGTGAAATCTGGCAGATTGGATGGGTTCCATTTTATAAAATTTCATCTATTCCTGAGAGAATTTTGGGCACCAAAGACACTCCACTTGGAGCTTGTGTTTTTCTTGACAAAACTGGCCTTTGGGCAAAGAACTTTCCTTGCCTCAATTAATGGCAATATGCATGCTGTCCAAACTGGACAAGCAGGATACAAGCAAACGTCTTTAGAATTTTCCTGCCTCTAAAAATGGTGTGTCAGATACTCTAGGCTTTAATGAAAGTTGGTTACCCAATGTTGTAAATGAGACTTCGGGTGATTTCCCAGGCAGTCAGCTGTTTCTGTCATTTCTTACACCTTTTGGAAGTAGCTTGCTTGTACTTCCTCTTTACTCGGTAATATTATTTTCCTTTTCAGGTCTTTGATGGGGTTGAAGACTAGATAGTCATAGCTAAGACATTTTTAGTGTAATACTTAGACTCCTCAGTATAGGATAAGCACTGAAATCATCTCTGTTGCTAATTACATTAGACTGGACATGTAGCATGTGTTTCTTTCTTGATGTTGTTCATGTTAGTTGTAGTTATATATTTTTGTGTGTTTTTGCCTTTTATTTTTCCTGGACAATACTTTATATTTGTTCTTATTGTATATAGTTTTGTGTTAGGCTTAGAACCCTCTTATTTAGATATAAAGGGGATGTGTGGGAATTCATTCAGCCAATAGCCTTTTGGGTACTTGCCCATTAGGGTGTGGTCTGAGGAACTATGCATGGGTTAAAAGGTGTAGGTAAAAAATGTGTTTGCTGTCTTGGGAGATGGTTGGAGTTTTGTTCATAGCTTCCAGTGTCCACAGAGGACCCCGGCTCTCTATCCTTATTGTGAGTTTTTCCCCAAATAAATACTTGTATCTTTTTATTCCAGGCTATTGTGGACCTGGTTAACTATGACTACAGTGGATGATTTTTTTGATGTGTGTTCTTCGATTTAATTTTTGAGTACTTTATTGAGAATTTTTTTGTATCAGTGATCTTAAGTGAAATTGGTTTATAATTCTTTCTTTGCTAAATCTTTGTGTGGTTTGGGTATCAGAGTGACTGTGGCCTCATGAAATTAACTTTGCAATGCTCCTTCTGCTTCTATTGTGTAGAATAATTTGAGGAGTATTGGAATTAGCTGTTCTTTGAAAGTCTGGTAGAGTTCTTTGCTAAAGTTGACTGGCTATTTTTTTCAGTTGGGAGACTTTTCATGACTTCTGTTTATTTGGGGATTTATAGGTCTATATAAATTGTTTATCTGATCTTGATTTAACTTTGGTGATACCTATCAAGAAAATTATCCATTTCTTTCAGGTTTTCTGGTTTTGTGGAGTACAGGTTTTAAAAGTATGATCTAAGGATTCTTTGGATTTTCTCAGTGTCTGTTGTTACATTCTCCCTTTTCATTTCTGATTTTGTTAATTTGGATATTCTCTCTTTGTCTTTTAGTTAGTTTGGATAAGGGTTTGTTTAGTTGATTTTCTCAACAAACCAACCCTTTTTTAAGTTGTTAGAATGGGATTTCTCCATTTAAAAAAACACGTAGACAGTGCTGTCTACAAATTCATGAGTACAGTGGCCATGTCTTGCCTAGAAGTTACTCTTTCTTAACACTCCTCCCCATTTTCTGACTCTTGAAATATTTCTGCTCCCTCTTCTGTAAATTCCCTGTGCCTTGGAGTGATGAGTGGTAATATAGAGATTCTGTTTGAGGCTGAGTACTCTATTACTGAGTATTCTTTGCAGTTTCTTAACCATGTGTGAGTCATCGAACTTTATTAGTCATCTTTTAAAAATTACTTATTTGTATTTTTTTGTGAATTGGTGTTTTTGTCTGCATATATGCCTGTGTAAGGGTGTTGAAACCCCTGGAACTGGAGTTACAGGCAGTCTTGAGCCACCTTGTGGATGCTGGGACATATCTGGATCCTCTGGAAGATTAGCCAGCGCTCTTAACGACTGAGCTATAGCCCCCTACAGTTTTACTTTTATGAGATTGTTATAATACTGTTTTGTCCCATTTACCAGCTAAGTTAATGAGACACTTTCAAATATTTTGAACTACACTCCTGAAAGAAAAACACCCAGTGTGGAAGTCATTTAAGTTTTAGACCAAAAATACAGACATCTGTAAGGTTTATTATCCAAGTACATTATATTTGAAAATATGTCTGATCTTGCAATTATTTCACATATTCTAATACTGCATATAAACTTGACATAACTACAAACTAAAAAGATTTTTCCCTTAGGAGGACTGGGAGTGCTGCTTGGTGAAGCTCGATGTTTCCCCTTGTACCACAAGAAAAACAAAGGAGATTTATTTAGGGTGCAGGGAGATGACTTAGGCAGAAGAGCACTTGCTATGCATGTATAAGGCCCTGAATTCAAATCTATGTCAAATCAGACAAGGTAGCATGTGTCATAATTCCAGCACTCCTGGTGGGATGAGACAGACAAGAGACCCCATGGGCACTCACTGATCAGCTAGGCTGGCAACACAGAGGCGGAGAGCCAGTCTCAAAGAAGGTGGGAGATGAGGAGTTACTCCTGAGTTTGTCATCGAACCTCCGCAAGAGAGCCTTGGCACACACACACCTGCGTTCACACACGTGGGCGTGCTCACTCACCCCCCACCGCCACAGGCTTTTAACATTTTGTGTAACAGGGAAAGGGATACAGCTCAGAGGTGATGCTCTTGTCTAAGGTGTATGAGACCCCAAGTTCCATTTATAGTGGCACCAAAGACAGACAAGAGGAAAACAAGAAATCCCAGATCAAACAGTACATATTTTAAGCTAAAGTTAAAGACTGCCTAGAACAGGCAAATTCTCTTTAGCATGTGAGTAGAGATCAAATGTGAGGAGATTCCACTTTAAAAAATGGACGCCCAACTAACGTACAGGCTGAATCTAAACTTCACATTCGGCTATAAAAGGTGACGGGTTGGAAGACAGTTTCAGTGTGGAAAATGGTTGGACCCGAACTGTGGACCCTCCCTGTGCCTCAGTTTCGTTGGTTACAAGCTGGGAGCAGTTACGTTTCACACAACACAGGCATGATAGGAACTAATGAGCTGACACATAGAATTATGCCCACGTGATGAATGTGTGTTTGAAGATGGCTATTACTGTGTTCTTGTGGTCACAATGCCACTTTCATTGATAGGTATTTTTGAGCGGGATCATGAGAAAGCAGGGGACCCAGGACCTCAAAAATGCCAGGCAGATATTTTACACACAGCCACACAGCCAGACCTCACTGGAGGATTCTAGGCAGGGCTGTAGTGAATTGCACCCCTACCCTCCTTTTACTTTTTAATTTGGGTACAGGACTCACTAAATTGCTCACACTGTACTCAAACTTTCTGTTATCCTGCCTTAATGGCTTAAGTAGGTGGAGTGTGGTGTTTGAATGAGAATGGTCCTCATAGGCTCATATATTTGAATGTTTGGTCCCCAGTTGATGGAAGTGTTTGGGGCAGGATTAGAAGGTGTGACCTTGTTGGAAGAGGTATGTCCGAGCTTTGAGGTTGCAAAAACCCATGTCAGGCCAGTCACGCTCTCTCTATGCTTCTAATTTGCTGAGTAAGATGTAAGTTCTTAGATTCTGCTCCAGTGCCATGCCTGCTTGCCTCCCAGCCTGATCCCTGCCTTGGTGGTCACGGATGCATCCTTCCAGACTATAAGCATGCTCCCGGTTAAATGGGAGAGAGAAGAGCCCACTTAGGGAGCTGACGTGCACCCTGGTATGAACACCCATTTTCTGTGTTCTTCCTGGTGGCTCTGGTCAGCTTCATGACTGTTTTTACTGTTCTGAATGTTTTATTGGGTGTTGGTTGAGACTGCGTGGCTGTCACTTTATCCTCCCATTTACTCAGAATGTCAGCTGCTTTCCCCCTTGTGAATTGTCTATAAAATTAGTGTTTCTTTGGTTCTTAGGTCAAAGCTCTAGCAAAGAACTTGCCCAACATGTTCAAAGCCCCTGGTTCGTTCCCCAGCGTGGTGGTTTGAGTAGAAATGGTTCCCATAGGCTCCAGTGTTCAAATGCTTGGCCCCCAGGGAGTGGCACTATTAGACGCTGTGGCCTTGTTGGAGAAAGTGTGTCACTGTGTGGGTGGACTTTGAGCTCATAGCCAGTTCACTTCCTGTTGCCTGTGGATCAAGATGTAGAACTCTCAGCTCCTCCAGCACCATGCACGCTGCCATGTTTCTCGCCATGATGATATGGACTAAATCTTTGAAACTGCAAGCCAGCCCCAAGCAAATGCTTTCTTTAGTAAGAGTTGCTGTGGTCATAGAGTCTCTTCACAGCAAGCAAAACCCTAACTAAGATAGAATCCAGCACCATACATAAAACCGAGCATAGTCTAAGTGCTCAGTAGACTGAGGCAGGGACATAAGAAGTTAAAGGCCACCCTTGGCTGCTTAAAGAGTTCAAGGCCAATCTGGGCTACAGGAGACCTTGTCTCAAGAGCTAAAAAACTCCTTAAGGTTCTAACTCAGCTCTGACCCTGTTTTTTTTCTCTCTCAGAGTCAAGCCCAGTCTCCCCTGCCGGTCCCTCAGTCACATCATCTTCCGTTGATTGATATCCCCTGTGTCACCTCTTTTTCCTGCTTCAAACCCTGGCTTCCTTTGTCTAGTGTGATCTCCAGAAGCTCTTATACCTGGGTTTCCCTTACTGCTCACCTCCACACCTTTCTTTAACCCCCTCAGTCCCAGTTCCACCTCTTCTCTCCCTGCACCATCACCAAAACTGCTCCCACACTCCACAGTTAAGGTCTCTTCCCTTTGGCTCCCCGCATACGGCTGGTCTACTTTTCCGTGCCTTCCTATGATGGTCATCATCTCAGATGCTGGTACCCGAGGTCCTTTACGACCCTTATCTCCATCACTCTTACCCTGCCGTAACAGCACAGTCCTCACACCTCCTTTTTTGTGTGTTTGTCTGATTTTTCTGAAACTCACTGTGTTCATCAGGCTGGGTTCTAAATCACAGAGATCCACCTGCCTCTGCTGCCTGAGTGCTGGGTTTAAAGGCGTGCACCACACTTGGCTTCACCTCCTTATTTTTGCTGCTACGGAAGTGACTAAGGTAACAGACACCTTCTTGTCCTGACTCCAGGTCTGCTTGGACTCTGCTTAGCTCTCAGCCCTCCTCTGCCAACAGCTGTGTCTCTCTTGGCATTACATTTGGAATTTCCATGGCCCTGATTATGATCCAGATAGATTCACTAAAATAGTTAATATTTATACAAACTAAACATAAACAAAAATAACCAAAAAGGCATAAATCAAAATTAATTGTCATGTTGTATCTGAAATAGTCACTATGTCCTATCAAAAAGAATGTTGTAAGGTTACTCTGATCCTCAGCTAATACGGAAGCAATTGTGTCTTCTGCCTTTGAGAACACTATGCCCTCCACACGGGGCAGTGGTGGCATGCCCCTTTAAGCCCAGTACTCTGGGGAGGGAGGTAGCGGTAGGTGGATCTCTGAGTTCAAGGCCAGCCTAGCTTACTGGCAAGTTCCAGGTTAGCCAGGGTTATACAGAGAAACCCTGTCTCAAACAAACGAAGAAGCACAACCAAACCCAACAACAACACAAACTAGCCCACTCTCGGCCTCTGCCTCAGTAAAGGGGCAGACCGTAGCTTCTCACCTGTGCTATGCCACTACAAAAAGAGTTTGAGGAGACTATCTCTGAGGGGCTAGAGCAAGGCAGAGGAGTCCGCAGTGGATATCACATTGGTTATAAAGCAGTAGGCATAGCTAGGCTTCTAAGGCACAGAAAGAGAACAGTGAAAAGCACTCTTTGTGTACATTTTACCGGTAGAAGTGAATGAACACTTACTCCTTGCTTCTGCGGTAAGTGTTCTTAACCACTGAGCATTTTTTTCCAGCTCTATAATATCCCAGTTTTACAAATGAGAACATTCACACTATAGAGGGAAACACATCCCAAAGGTGTTTGGACAGTAAGTGACCACATTTGGATTCCTTCTGCTAACCACACCCGTGGGGGTAGGACTGCATTCTATGCCCTCCAATCTCCCTGGGATGTAATGGCTCAGCAGGGTATAGTTAGCAATGATCTGTGCTCTGGGTCACTACATTTATTAAGCATCAGTGTCAGATCTGGGCATCTGATGGTTCAGAGAGCAGGGTAGGTCTCAGGGAGAGAGAATCTGCAGTCAGCCGGGGGTCGGGGGATATCTCATGTCAGAGCCTCTTGTTTTTTATGATGTTTCGGATCCATCTGATATAGGTGCAGACATCCGTGTAAACTCCTGGCTTCTTCTTTGATCCACAGGGCATGTTACCCCATGACACGAGGCCTCGGAGATGACCTCCACATACCAGGGGCCCTCCAGAATCACCCTATATGGAAGAAAGAAAATCAGAAACTTACACAGAAGGATGAGAAGGGAGAGGAGGAATGGGGTAGGAGAGTTAGAGACACCCAGAGATGGAAGGAAAGATTGGTACGGTAGTGTATGCCTGTCATCTCAACTACTCAAGATGCTGAGGCAGGAGGATTGCAAATTTAAGGTTAGCTTGTCCTATGTAGGAAGCCCCTGTCTCAAAGTAAAAGTGGGGTGTACCTCACTGATAGAGCACTTGCTGAGCATGCTTAAGAACTTGGGTTCAGTTCCCAGTAAAAGACAGAGGTAGAGGGGTGCCCAAGGGCACTGAGTTCCATAAAGATACAGGTGGGAGAGACGGTGTTCAGATAAACCATCACCCGAGAGGGAAGGTGGTAGGACCTGTTCCATCCCACAGCAAAGATCCTTAAAACTCAGTAAGCAAACAACCCAAAGACGTCAGGAAGTCCCTGAAACTGACCAGATGACTCGACCCCTCCTTCTCCAAGTTTATATAAGCAGTAAGAACTACTAAGGGTCATTCTCAGACAAGGTGAGCTGCCCAGAAGAGGCTCTCACCGCCTCGACCGCTAAAGAGAGACGCTCTCCAACTTGCTGAGCTGCCTGCAGGCTGTGCCGTGTGCTCTGCAGCTCTGACTTTGGTGAGTCGTCACCCACACTGGAGTGAGTCATTTCTGCTCCTGTTAATAATCCCAGTAAAACTCTTTGGTTCACCAAGTTGGACTTTGGTGCCATTCTTTGGTCAGTTGCTGTTTTTGGTCAGTTGCTGGTTCCCTGTCTGGGATGAGTAGATGCTTCTCATCACTGCAGGAAGAGATCACAGGACAGAGAGAGAGACACCATGGTGAGAGAGAGAGAGAGAGAGAGAGAGAGAGAGAGAGAGAGAGAGAGAGAGAGAGAGAGGCAAAAATGCTAACATCAGTGGGAGAGGTGGGGAAGGCAGGAACTTAAGAGGGAGACAAACACTTAATGCTCTCCACCCCTAGTTCCCAGGCCAACCATGTCTACCTGTTCTTTCTCTGCTCCCACATCACTCTCACTTTCTTGGCCTGCTCACCCCCACCCTTGCTTTCTTGGTGTGTTGATTTCAGCCCTCCATGGTCTAGAGTCATTCTGGCATAAAAAAGAGTCTGGAAGGATAATAGCTGGGGAAGCTCCAGGTAAGGTGTTGAAAACTAGGTGGATGTGGTGGCGTATGCTTGTCATCCCAGAGGCTGATGCAGAAGGATTTCCGGGTCTGGAGACAAGCTAGGGCTTGTGAATGAGCGCCACAGGAGCCCGGCTACGGGGTTTGAGGGATCAGCACAGAGTCCCTCTCTTTGCAGCTGTGATGCCCTCTCATCTGGAGCTCAGCCATTTCCGAGAGGGCTCCATGGCTACAGCTCTGAGGAAGGACGGCTCTTTGTGGCTTCCGTTTGGCTTTTGAGTCTCTCCAATTATTCAAAACTTCAACCAAGGTGACCACTCACTGGAATTGTTTCTTGAGTTTTCAGGCCACCAGGTTCATCCGTATGTGCCAAGCCATTGTAGGGTCTGCCTCTCTGTCCTCGCATCTGAACTTCCTGTTTCTGCTGGGTGTCGTGTGTGTGTGTGTGTGTGTGTGTGTGTGTGTGAACATGTGAGAGTACTTGTGCATGCAGGTATGTTCGTGTGCGCGGGGCAGCCAGCAGTCGACTTCAGGCATCCTTCCTCAGGAATCATCTGCTGTGTTTTTCTGAGACAGGCTCACTCACTGGCCTGAGCTCACCAGTTAGGCCAGGTAGGCTGGGCAGTGAACCCCAGAGATCTGCCTGTCTCTGTCCCCCAGGACTGGGATGACAAGCACATGCCATTACGCCCTTCAGCGTAGGTTCTCATAGTTGCATGGCACGTGTTTCACAGGCTGAGCCATCCTCTTAGCCCCAAGCTGGCTTGCTTCTTTTTTACCCATCTCTGCTTATGTGAGATGGAGTCTCTTTCCCCCTCTTGCCTTCCAGTGCCCTCCCAGCTGGCTTTCTCAACCTCTGCCCCACTCTCTTTTGGTCTGTGTCTCTGTCTTCCTGTTTGCGGTTGATTTCACATCTCTGCTCCCATTCTCACCTGGCAGGAATCGTTCCCTTCTTCCTTGTCACCTGCGCACACCATGTTTTGGGTGATCTTACCAGGGTAGGCATGCTCACACTCCTTGTGGGACACCAGTTGGACATCAGCACACTGAATGGTGTCTGGGAACTCACCTAGGAGGGAGACAGGCCAGGTTATGTGAGCCATTTCTCTCATGTCCTCACTGCCCTTCCCCCCATTTCCTATTGATTCCATTTTTGTTTCTCTCTCATGCTTGGAATCCATCTTCCTTGACACCATGTCCTGATTGCTCCTGTCCCCCATCATTTTTGGCCTGACGTCCTGACTAATCATTACTTCTCCATGAATTATTAGTTGCCATTCATTTTGTGGTCATGTTCTCCATGCTATTCATCCATCCATATTCTGTCCAAATCCTCAACCTTCTCGTCCCTCCATCTTTTACTATGAACAGCCCAGCCTACTGGTCCTCTCCACCAGCATCTTCTCATGGCCCGCCATCTACCATCCATCTCCATCCTTAGGACCTCTCCCTTTGGTCTCCTTGGTCCTGTTAACCATCTCCCCTCACTGACCATTTTCCATCTTGCCCCAGCCGAGGATCTGGCAGCTAGGCTTCTCCTCAAAGCAGTCTTTCCTCAAGGGCAGAGGCTGGATCTTTTCAGAGAATTTGACTTTATTTTTCAGATGCACCATCATGATGTCGTTGTCATGGGTGTCAGGGTTGTATCGGGGGTGGATAATTGTTTGATCCACAGAGATCTGCCTTTGGAAATTCTCTGTTTGCCGTAGGTTGTGTTTCCCCAAGAGCACCTCCAGATTCCTGGGAAGGAAGCAGCTAGGAATCACCTACGGCGCTGGGCTTCCCCTGAGGCTCCCAAAGAGATCACCTGCCCCACTCCTCCCTCCTCCCTTGATCTTTCCCAGCTCAGGCAAAGGCAAACTCATTCTCCTAGAATTCTGCTTTTTCCCTATGGTACTGCTTGGACATTCAGCTCCGTAACCGCACCTTCCACACACAGAGATTCTACTGATCACAGATCAAAACCACGGAAGCAGCCAAGCATGGTGGGGCACACCTTTAATCCCAGCGCTCTAGAGGCCAGTGCTGGGGGATTTCTACGAGTGTGAGGCCAGCCTGATACACGTAGTGAATTCCAGGCCAACAGGACTATGTAGAGAGACCCTGACTCAAAACCAAACAAGCAGCAAAATATGGAGAAAGGAGCTGGCAACATGGCTCAGCAGGTCCAGGGACTGCTGCACAAGCCAGTGACCCGAGTTCAGCCTCCGGAACCTACATAAAAGTGGGAGGAGAGGACCTGACCCCACAAATTATCCCGGGACCTCCAGAGGTGCACCCACACAAAAACTATTAATAAATAGACATCTGAATATATATGGGGAAATATGTCACCACTAAACATATACAGATTTTTTTCTTGCTATCTTTTCCTCAAAAAAGTAGTTTAGCAACTACTTATGCAACATTTACACTGCCATGGGTACTACATGCAATCTAAGAATAATTTTATTTATGAATTTATTTTTAAGATTTTTTAAATTTAATTATGTGTGCGAATAGGTAGGGTATGTGCATTTGAGTTCAGGTGCCCATGAAGGTCAGAGAAGGTGTTGGATCTCCTGACGCTGGAGTTACAGGCAGTTGTGAGCTGCCATATGGATGCAGGGACTGAACTCTGGTCCTCTACAGGCATGTGCTTTTAACCAATGAGCCATCTCTCTAATCCTATTTTTTAAAAGATTTTATTTGATGTGTGTTTATTGTGTGTGTGTGTGTGTGTGTGTGTGTGTGTGTGTGTATTGGCATGCATGTGCAGAGGCCAGAAGAGAGCTTTGGATCCCTCTGAGTTGGAGTTACAGGCATTTTCAGGCTGTCTGGCACGTGACAAAGGTGCTTGGATCCAAGGTTCGGTTCTAATGATTGGGAAGCAGGTTAACTACCAAGCTATTGCTCCAGCTCCTGCTTTTGTTTTTTGGAGAACACCTCTTGTAGCCCAGGTTGACCTCAAGCTCCCCGTGTATCTGAGGATCAGCTGTACTTCTGGTTCTCCTGCCTTTATCTCTCAAACGAGAAGACTACAGTGATACACTACCGGGCCCAGTTTGGGAGATGCTGGGGATGGAACCCAGGGCAATCACTCCACCGGCTCCCGCATTACCGCTCCCCTTGGAGCTCCTGCACAGGTATCCATAGACTACACAAGTGTCGCACTATTTCTTTCGCAAGGGTGTTAAGTATCCGCAAACCTGGATATCCCCCAGGGTCTTGGAACTATGGCTGCCTGGCTGATCAAAAGTGCTTACAGGATGGTGAGTGCTTAGGTCTGCCCCCCTCCTGGGTCTGCACGGCACCTCTGGATCCCCCTCCATTCTCTTCTCAGAGAAAGAGACACTCACGGTTTTTTGCAGTGGGCAGCTGTGAGCACCCACTGCGAATCAACGAGGACCCCACCACACAGCAGGTGGCCTGAGGTGTAGAGGGCGGCTTGGAACGGGTGAGAGTTCTGCAAACAGGGGCCACCGTGTACCACCTTATCCTGCTCCTCCGTCCAGGCTGAAAGAAGGAGAATCTGAGTGAGAGAAGAACTCAGAGACCCTAGACCTCCCGAGACGAACCGCCATCCAGCCAGTCCCTGACCCCATCCTCACCTCCAGCCCCACCTCCCATCCCTCCATTCCACCTCCAGCCTCTCCCCCTTTTTTGTTTTGTTGTTCCTGTTTTGTATACAGAGACAGGGTTTCTCTGTGTACCACTAGCTGTCCTGGACTCCAGCTCTGAGATCTGCCTGCCTCTGCCTCCCGAGTGCTGGGATTGAAGGCGCAAAAGGCATGTGCCACCACACCTAGACATCTCCACCCTCAAAGCCACTTTCCAGACTTGTCCTTGGCCAGCGCTAGTCTCAGAGCCGTCTAGTCCCACCCTCAACTACCCTCTGCCAACAATACTCATCCATCCACAAACCTCTTCTATGATCCTTTTATTACCTGAGTTAGCAAGAGCCAGACACATGGCCAGCATCTTCACCACCAGCGTCTTCATGGTCGCCTGGAGTGGGGAAGCCAATGATTGCATTAGTCAGGTTCTAACCTCTGTCCAGGACCCTGCCCTGCTCCTTCCTCACCCTCTCTGTCCTCCCTGTCCTGTCCTGTCCTGTCCTGTACTCCTGTCCTTGTTTGATCTCTGCCCCCTTCTCACCTCCTGGTTTTTCATTTCCCAACCGACACCTTGAGTCTGAGGGTCCTGTGAGAGCAGATGCAAGACAGGATGCAGGACCATGTCCATGGTTCCAGCTGCTTTGGGGAGGAAGCACAGCCAACCTTCCTGCCTCCCTGAATTCTAGTCTCCGTTCTGCTTACAGAGAGGTTAGTCCCAAGGGGTCACCGACATGCTTCCTCTCAGTGGGACTTTTCTTTTGTACCTGGGCTCCATCCTTACGTTTCACTCACCTCCCACATATAGGTGTTATAGTGCATATGTCTTACCGTTCGTGGCCAGCAGGTACCTGCCAACACTTAGGTGGGAAAAATGACACCACGTATGACAGGAAGCCAGAGGCAGAAACACTCAGCAAGGCAGGGTGTTCCACGGGAGAAGGGAACGAGCAGACCGGTGAAGGTTGCCTTAAGAGCCGAGTTGCACAGGGTAGGAGACACCTGGGTGCGAGGCCCTAAGCAGTAGAAACGGGAACCTGCCTCGCGCTATGGTCTCCCAGAAAGAGGCAGGCTCTGCTCTCGGGCTCTCTCAGCTTCCTTTTAACCCCTCTCTCTTCCAGTTGCCTAGCCAGGAGGAAGCCAGACACACCCTTTTCTTCACCCAAGCCTCCCACACACATTCCTTCTGCCCCATGGCTCTGCTCATGGTGACCCCTGACCAGATAACTACAGGAAGGCAGTGCCTAACTCTGGTCTGTAGTGACCCTGGATCTCTGGGTCCTGAGGGCGGAGCCGAGTCTGTTCTCCTGGGTCTGAAGGAGAAGTGCTGAGGTTTGGACCCCTGAGTCTGAGGGAGGAAGCCTGGACTCTTGAGTCTGGAGGGGACGGATGAGCCTGGAACCTGATCCAAAGAAAGAGGGTTGAGACAAACCTGCGGCGCTGATGTAGAGAGAAAGGGAGCTCCTTCTTAGTTTTAGATTTGCAGGATTTGGGACATAATCGGATTGAGTGCTGAGTGCCAGCTCCCAGGTTAGTCAGTGGTGCCCCGACCTCCACAATCACCCTGCCTATACCCATTAGGAAACCCGCAGGACCTTCTCCTGGGCTTGTATCTCTCAGGCACTGGAACCAGCCGCCCAGGTTCAGTGGGGTCAGGCTGACTCATCAGCCTGTAAGTCCCTCTGTGGGTGCTGAAGACCTCTACATCCCCGGAGAGTGGGAGCTGAAGGCCTACTGTTGAGAAAGGGTGTTTCGCTAAGCTGTCCCCCGCCCCTAACCCAGGCTGGGCCGCAGGATGAGCCGTGTGGGGAAAGAAACTTCCAACAATCAGGCATTGTCTGTCCCCAGAAATGTGGTGCCGCGCTCCCAGCAGTTCCAGGAAGAAGGGCGGCAGGCCATGCCAAGGACTTCCCTTTGTGCCAGTGTGACTAACAAGTCTTGCTGGAGCCTTGATCTGAATATTTTCAAGTTCTGGACCCTCTCCTCCAGGACTGCCCCACCTTCAGCTCCTCTGGCCCCGTTCCTCTGTGTCTGCCTGTGGAGGAAGCTCCATCTCAAACATATTTGCCTCTCTCAAGCCTTTGCTCTGTTATTTTCTCTTCTTTTTCTCATCCTTTTGTGTTCAGACTTTCTCTGTCTTTGCCTGTTTCAGCACCCCTATTTCTTCCCTCTCCCTTTCTATTTCTGCTGTCTGTCTGTCTCTCTCTGCACATGTTTTTATCTCTGTCTTTCTTTCTGTGCATTTGCTTATCTGTCTGTCTATGTCTTTTTTCTGTTTGCCTTTCTATCTGTGTCTGTCTCTTTCTCCATTTCTCTGGTTCTGCCTGGTTTTCTCTCTGTCTCTCTGTCTCATTTCTCTTCATCTCTCTCTCTATTTCCATTTTTTTGTCCCACTTGATTTCTCTGTTTCTCTCCATCCATGCCACTCTGTCTCTGTCTGTCTGTCTGTCTGTCTGTCTCCTAGCCCCCCTCCCCCGGACTCTATATATCTTCTGTTTCTCTGCTGTCTCTTTCCCTGTACTGTTTGGGGTATGAGCAGGGATGGCATGCTGTGGGGTAGAAGTTAGTGAGGTCCAGGAGGGCATGTAGACTCACTGACGCTGCATGTACAGAGAGACACACAGGTAGGGAGGACTCCCCACGAGAGACAAGTGGGAGCATTGCAGAGCTATATCACCAACTGGGAGGATTACGGGAGGTGCCTTTGAACTTGGGTCAGAGAATCAAGAGTCGGGAAGAAGAGAAGATGCAGCTGTGTGTGGGAAGAGCAGGCAGCAGTCCGTGTGGGCTGCAAGGGGTGGAGGGACCTGGGGAAGGGTGTGGGGATACGGAGGGGAAATGGAGACATACTAGGAAGCCAACAGGCAGTAGCAACAACAGGCAGTAGCAACAACAGGCATGAATAATGTGCCCCTCAGCATTGCTGGGCATGGCACCTCATGTGACCTCCTCCTGACCTCCTACACTGCTCAGTTCCCATCACTCTGGTTAAGAAGTCCTAGTTGGCACTTTACACCAGGTCTCTTCCGACCTGAGCATCTTCTGGTGTCCCACTACTTCCCCGACACAGTCAATTCCCCGCACACAACACACTGGCCGTTCAACCCTGTCCCATTGCCTCCCTTCTGTGGGGCTCACTCCTCCTTGTGTCCATGTTCTGGCTCCAGTTCAGACTGGCTCTTCACCCACCTCAGCACTCCCCATCTTCTGGGTCACTCACTAGACTACAAGAGGGTCTCCTTGCACTTTGTCTCAGCCTGAGACAGGAGGACCTTCAGAACTAGGGATCTGGGGATGATTCAGTCCCACTCCTCAGCCTGAGGCCGGAGGACCTTCAGAACTAGGGATCTGGGGATGACTCATTTGTAGAGTCCCTTGCTGGAGATGTGGCTCAGAGGTAGAATATTTTCTTAGAATCCCCTAGTGAGGGGCCTGGGATGTGGCTTATTGCTAGAGGCCCTACCTAGGGTCCCACAGTGATGGTAGTGTGTGTGGCTCAGAAGTATAACATTTGCTTAGAATCCCCCAGTGATAGTCTGGGTGTGGCTCAGAGATTGAGAACATGGCTAGCATGGGCAAATTCCTCAGTTACATTCCTCAGCATTATCAAATGGTGTTACGTGTTCTTACTGCAAAGATATGAAGTAATGTCTGTGTTAAGTAGTTTTGCATAACCATTCCACATTGCATGTGTACATTTATTGAAATACCATAAGAATGTGTAATTTTCATTTATTCCTTGAAAGTAAACTTAAGAAAAAAAGAAAGAAAACAACTAAAAGGATACAGCAGCAATCGGTTGAGTTTGGTGGCATAGGCCTGTCATCCCAGCTAGTCTGGAGGCTAAGGTAAGAACACTGCAAATTTAAGCCCATCTGAGGTCACAGAGTGAGACCCCATCTTAAAATGTAAAGGAAAAAAGAAGTCGAGGCCACAGCCCTGCGGTTCAGTATTGACCTCGCAGGTCTGAAGCCCCCGTATGGTAAAATGAAACAAAACAAAATCGGGAGTTCCTTTATATAACTCAAGATATTAAAGGTGTTATCATCCACGATGCGGTGACCCCGGCAGGTCCCACAGTGGCCTCCCACTCATCACGGACCTGCTGGGGTCACCTGCTGCAGCCGCTCGTGGGACTGGCCTCGGTCACCTGTCATGAATGAGAACAAAAGGTACATGAATTTCTAATAGGAAAGTTATCAAAGGGCCCATTTGCCTCATGTCCTGGCAGACAGAGTGCTTAGAATCCGGTCGGCCTTTTTCACTTAAACCCAGCTCAGTGGGAACTTAACTTACTCCTTTCCAGCATGGAGGCCCATGAGCGCCCTGGCTACACACTGCTTTGACCGTCCCTGCCGCCTTTCTGCGCTCCAGCTCTGGAGATCACAGCAAGTGTCCTGAGTTGCTCCATACCCTGTGGCCTCGGAGTCTCTGCTTCTTCCTCTTTGTTTCATGCTCTCCCCACTTTTTCCTGTGGACCAGCTCTCCCTTTGGTCTTGGCCGGAACACTGCGTCTTAGATCAAGTTTCCGCTGGACACCACCCAATGCCACCTGTCCCGACTGGGTTAGTCATTCTCTTGTGTGGGCTTCCACAGGTGTCTCCTTCCAGGTGTCGCCCTGGACCAGAGCCATTTGTATCAGTGTCCGTCTTCTTCACGGGATCTTGAGCTCCACGAGGGCATGGACTGCGCTGACTCACTGCTGCATCCACAGGGAACTCAGGAAATGCTGACCTATGACTCCTTTGTCTTCATCACATCCACTCCAGCGGTAGACAGGAAAACCCAGGCACAAGGTAGGGAAGTTCATCGCTTAAGCACAAGCACCCAGGAAGTGATAGAGCCTGCATGACTTCCAACACTGAGGTATTCCAATCGACCACAAGCCAAAATGGCAGCATTCCAATATGAGGATTCTAATATGACCTGCCCCAATATGTTACAGTCTAACCTGATGTATTCTTTTTTTGTTTTTGTTTTTGTTTTTGTTTTTTTGAGACTGGGTTTCTCTGTAGCTTTGGAGCCTGTCCTGGAACTAGCTCTTGTACCCCAGGCTAGCCTTGATAGAGATCCACCTGCCTCTGCCTCCCAAGTGCTGGGATTAAAGGCGTGCGCTATCACCACCCAGCTAACCTGACATATTCTAACACAGTGTATTCCAACATGGTATGTTCTAACTTTGTTCCAAAATGGGATCTTTCACCATAGCAGTATCCTAACATGGACATATTTCAACACTGCAGTGATTCGGCCCATCTCTTTACAATTCCTTACTACAATACAAGGTGAATAGGTCCAGGAGGAATCATTCATGAGGGGAAAGGAGGGGACACATAGGATTTGAGTCTCTAGAGGTCTACCCATGCCTATTCCTGTCCCATTGCCTCCTCTCTACTCCCATATTACTGGTGGGGTTAGAAAATCTTTAAAGAGAGAATGGCCAGTGACCTTCATTGTCTTCCCATCCTTATCTCTGGGCAGACCCTGCACGGTTAAGTGTCTGAATTGACTTATTCAGGAAAAATGTCGGAAGTAATACAGAGTGAGAAGCAACTCTTGCTGGTGCTTTGTGCTGATGCTGGTCCAGTACTGTTTACATGTGAAACCATTTCATCTTTATGAAGATGCCAAGAGGTGGGAGCTTAGCCTCCTGCTTAAAGGATGAAGGAACAGGGATGGGGAGAAAGACAGCAGGACAGTAGGTTGGGGCTGTAGCTCAGTGTAAGAACTTCTACTTACCTGGGGGAGGAGAAAGAGAGAGGAAAAAAGAAAGAGAAGAGGGGAAGAGCCAGAGAGAGAGGGGGGAATAAGGTGGAAGGGGTAAGGGAGGGAGACAATAGGAAAGGAAGGAGAAAAAAGAGAGGCAGAGAGGAGGAAGAGAAGAGGGAGGAGAAGAGGTGAGCAGAGAAAAGGGGGGACATGGGGAGGACATGGGAGGGATAGGAGGCTAGGGGAGGAAGAGGAGAAGACAATGATTAAAGAGAGGAGAAACAACAGGGTATTACTGGAAAAATTGGCGTTTCTTATATTTTGGCTGTGAGCTTAGCCTTTAATGGCTGAGCCATCCCTCCAGGCCAAAAAAATTGGGTTTTCTACTTTGAATTGTTAGTCCTGTTAATAAGAAAAAAACTAAAAACAGACTTGGGTGATAATTTTATTAGAATTTTGGGGGATGGGTGTATATGAAATTATCAAAAATTAATCAAAATATTGTCTTAAAAAAGAAGGCAAGCTGCCTAGTGGAAAGAGAGAGAAGGGCAAGAAAGAAAGTTATGGTTCTTACTGGCATGTTCGGCAGTGGAGGCTGGCAAGCCGCACAGTGGCAGGGGAGGGGTCTTCAGAGAAAAAGCGAGAAGCCCCGAGTGTCAGCGCAGGTGTACCTGGACTTTGAGCAGTACCCGAAAGAAAAAGATTGAGAAGTAAGTCAGAAATGCAGGCAGGCAGCATGAGCTGCTCTGTGGAGGAGGGGTTTCTGGGAAGGGTAAATTCATGATCTCATTAAGGGGATAATTATTCCTCCCTTCACCTTAGCATGCCTTCAGGTGAATCAGATTTCCTGTGAGGTAGACTCCTGACCAGGTGATTGGCAGGTCCATCTGGATTGACTTTGAGGAGATAGTTGTCTATAGTAGCATGTCATGTTCTAATCTTTGAAGCAGATCAGTGTCGTGTCTCCACCCAGACCAGAGGCAGATTCCATTCTTTTGACCAGAAGGAAGCCATTCTTTTTAATGGTCTTCAACAAAGACCAGCTGTCTCTGCCTTTTCTTCCCCTCAATCCCTCCGCACCTCCCTTCCTTCCTTCCTTCCTTCCTTCCTTCCTTCCTTCCTTCCTCCCTCCCTCCCTCCCTTCCCTCCCTCCCTCCCTCCCTCCCTTCCTTCCTTCCTTCTTTCGTTCTTTTTCCTCCTTGTTCACAAACACTGGACATTTAATATCTACAAAGCTGACATGACACATGTCATGCTTATTTTTTTAAAAGAGCATCTCATATTAGTCTTTGATAGCTTCACACACACACACAGGTGTCTTGATTATACCCACCTTTTATTCTGCCTCCTACCCCCTCTGCACACCCCACCTTTTCTCCTCCCCACTTTCATGCCCTCTTCTTTCTCTTTTTCCTTCTTTTTATTTTTGTAGGGTATTGAGTCCAGTTGGTTCTGCCTAAAGAAATGTTGGTGGATCTTGTTGACTTGACCCCACCCCATTCCTTCTCTTCTTTTCTCCTTTCCACTCTCCCTTCTTTCTTCTCCTTTTACACGGGTAACCATCCTTGCTGTGTGCTCAGGAGTGCAACACCAGACAGTCCTGTCCAGAAGACAGCATTTCACAGTGCCTCTTCCTCTTATGTTCTTTTGCACATTCTTCCTCAGTGTTCTCTGAGCCTCGGAGTTTCTGATGTCACTGTCCCGTTCAGGGCTGACCACTCCACAGTTACTTTCATCACTCTGACCATGTGTGACTCTCTGTATCTCTGCCCACTGCAGAAAGAGGTTTCTCTGGTCAAGATTGAGAGCAGCATGAATCTATGGCTATAAATACAAACATTTAAAGGGCAGCTTGACAGCATGGCCTTTTAAACTAAACAACAATAGGTTACCCCATTACCTCTACTCCCATCCCAGGCCTTATGGCCTCCCAAGCCAAGTAATCAGGCCTTCAGTACCAGGCATGAATTTCCTCCTCTGAAGCAGGCTGATCACCCCCAGAACACCTCATGCCACTAATACACTAGTCGGGGTGCATTTTGCTGATCCCCACATTTTAAAGGGTTCAAAGATGCTTCTCTTTATAATGTCACCAATAAACAAGAGATGGAGTCCATTCATGAGGGAAAGCACCATCCTTGTTGGCCTCCCAGGCTGTTAATCCCTGTCTACTCACCTAACAACAAAGGCGGGGGAAGAAGAGGCACGAGGAGAGAAATAGACACACCCTGCACATGGCGACACACAGCACAGACCCCAGTCTCCTCCCAGACACTCCAAGGATCCATACCCTACCCTTCCTTCCTCAGACCCAGGAGTCCAGTCCCTGGCCTCCTCTATCAGGTTTGAGTCCAGACCCGTCATTTTCTAAACCTGTGTCTAATTTAAAGAATACCAAGGGAATCTGACGCTCCAGCTCCATGGAGTTCCATCAGCTTTTCCTCTCCTCAAACTACCCAAGCCATCATTCAACCTAAAAATTTAAAGGGTCTGGCATGGTGGTGCACATCTTTAATCTCAGCACCGGGGAGGCTGAAACAGAAAGATCTCTATGAGTTCGAGGTCACCCTGGTCTACATAGCCGGTTCCAGGCTAGTCAACACCATATAGTGAGACCCTACCTCACAAAGGTCAAGGGAGGGATTTGGAGATGGCTCAAGAGGTCAGGTGCTGGGTGTGCAAGCCCAGGAATCTGAGTTTGGATCCCAATACCAGCATAAAACACAGCGTGTGGCTGTGCAAGTGTTTGTAATCACATTGCTGAAGAGATTGAGACAAAGCCTCTCACATGCTAGCCAGTCCTTTTCTCGCTAGAGAGTGAGAGGCAGTTTCAAAAATAAGATAGAGACATCCAGTTTCAATATTCACATGCACACACCACACACACACACACACACACACACACACACACACACACACACACCACTTAGAAATAAAATAAAACATAACTTATAAAAAAAATAACCCAGAGTCACAATGGAGCTCATGAGCCCGGCTACAGAGTCTGTCTGATTGCGTACTTGGGGTGGATTGTTCGGAAGGAGCTTCGTTTTTCTTTGACCAGACAATAGACTTAGAGTTAAAACCAGTAGCTTCTGGAACTTAGCTTCTTGCATTAAATACTTGCTTGTGGCACCTACAATCTATTTGTGTGTGTGTGTGTGTGTGTGTGTGTGTGTGTGTGTGTGTGTACATAGTAGCTGCAGCATTTCTGACTGACTGAGTGCAGTCAGTAGAGTCTCTGAAGAAAGAGTGATGGGAAGAACCCAAGTGATGTTTGTGGGAAGAAATTCCGGGATAGAAACAGGAAGAGCAGGCAGGAGGGGCAGGCCCCTTTGTCAGCAGGTTCTGAGGTGTCACTGCCCAGAGAAGGAAGGCAGGTGACTAGGTGTGGCTCTACTCTGAGTCACAAAGCATGCCTCTCTTCCCCTAGCCACTGAGGAGAAGCCTACTCACCACCATCTTTCTCTGGACTCAGTTTCTGGATGCTGCGTCTTAGATGATCCCCAGAGGACCTAAGCATCCCTCTGTCACCTGAGAGAAATACAGGCCTTCCTGTCCCTTCACCTTGGTGATGTACGTTCTTGCCTTTCATTTTTTTCTACCCTCCCTCTCTCCATTTCTAGCTCCCCTTTCACATGCAAGGAAAACAGAAACCCAAGAAATAGAGAAAAGCATTCCGCCCATCAGGACCAGGCTGAAAACAAGCTACAATGTTCTTAAAGATTAAAAATATTAAAGATACTTTATTTACATCTTTATTTAGTTTTGCGTGTGAGTGTGTGTGCAGGTACACATGTGACATAGCGCATCTGGAGGTCGGAGGATAACATGGAGAAGCCAGTTATTTCCTTCTATATTGTGGGCCCTAGAGATGGAACTCGTTCTCTCAGGCTTGGCAGCAAGCGCCTTGTCCCCTGAGCCATCTTTCTCAGCCACTCTTCCTCGTGGTCTCCCTCCGTCCACTATCAATGCTTCCAGTTTCCCCACCGTTATGTTCCAGGCTGTGAGCACACACATGAACATCACTTGGATTTTATTCTGTATATGTTTCACTTGACATGTCCAGTTCAAGCCAGTCAGTACACTTTGTATCCACATTAAACATCATACAATAGCAGCCACCTTGCATAAGGCTGATTATTATAGCCTAGGCATTATTTTTCATGTGTTCATAATATTCTGAGAGAAACCAACCTACCATTTAAATAATCAAAACTTTGGAATATGTCAATAGCTTCTATTCATTTTTCCCCCTTTAATAAGTAATGTAATGAATCCAAACTTGGTGCTGTTTTTTTAAGAACTTCCCTGG
The DNA here is from genome assembly GCF_982192425.1 of Myodes glareolus. Lineage (NCBI taxonomy): Eukaryota > Metazoa > Chordata > Mammalia > Rodentia > Cricetidae > Myodes > Myodes glareolus. The sequence continues at coordinate 50,255,801 of NC_142049.1, forward strand.
AATTGGAGGGCCTGAATCAGAGGCCATGAGTGAAGGGTGCAAAGTCACCACCACTGTCCAATAAAGGGCTGTAGGAAACCCAGCTCTGTACTTGAAAGCGTTGGACTTCCGGCACCTTCCACAGTCCTGGGGTTTCTTAGTCTTTTGACTTAATTTGCTTGTAGATCTCTGGGGTTCTGATTGGTTTATAAACTTGGCATTGTGTTGAGTCTTCGCTCTATCTTGGAGGCAAGGGAGTCAGACAGGACTTGACGGCGCTGCCATGCCACAGGGTCCTTACTCTACACGCATGTTCTTGGAGGCGCACAGCTTGACTCCTGGTGCGTTAGCGATAGGTTTTCATGGTGTCTTCCAACCACTTTGTGTACTTGCAGACTTGAGTGTAGACTCCTGGGTCATTGGGCTGGCCACAAGGGTAGGTTCCCCAGGACACCAGACCTTGAAGGTTGTTATTGCACACCAAGGGTCCTCCTGAGTCACCCTATGGGGAACAGAGGAGGTTAGCTTTAGCTTCAGAGGAAAGCTCCGTGACCCCAGGTCACCCTCAGACATCGCCTAGTTCTGTCTTTGTCTTGATGAATGGAATCAGTTTCACCCTGGCAACTCATAGGAGAGCAGGGATTCATACTGTCACGGAGATGACCTGGGTTCCGTTAGATCCTCTTGGCAGGAAAGGAAGCCCTTGGGCTGTCAGGAATCTGGTCCTGGCCCGGGAGAGGGGGTATCCTGGTTCACAGGGACAGGGATATGTCTCCTACCAGTGAGTCCATCAACAAGCAACTTAACATCTGTCCTGAGAGCTGGGGGTGGGAAGAAGGAGGATAAAGAGGAGGAGGGAGAAGGAGGAGGAGAAGTGAGGGAGGAAGAAGAAGAGAGAGGAGAGGAGAGGCGAGGAGACAAGAGAGACAGGAGGGAAGAAGAGGAGAGAGGACTGGGAGATTGGAGAGAGCGTAGGGGAAGGGGGGAGAGCATAGGGGAAGGGGAGAGAGTATAGGGGAAGGGGAGAGAATGTAGGGGAGGGGGGAGAGCATAGGGGAGGGGGAGAGAGCGTAGGGGAGGGGGGAGAGCATAGGGGAGGGGGAGAGCGTAGGGGAGGGGGAGAGCGTAGGGGAGAGAGCGTAGGGGAGGGGCAGAGAGGAAAGGGAGGCAAGAGATGGAAGCCAGTCCAGGACAGAGACAGCAAGAAGAGAAGGGAGTCAAACAAAATTAGGAATAAAAAGAAAGAGGTGAAAACATGTTGTCCAAAGCCAGGCTGGTGATGAAATGAGAACTCGAGACTGGGGAAGTGGGACAGCTCCATTCTTGCCCCAGGACCAAGTCCATGGTCAGGCATCTGATCAGGCAGAAAATGTCAGTGGTCATCACAAAAAAAAAAAAATGAGTTAAAAATGAAGAGGAGGCTGGACACCAGCACCCCAGGTCAGGAGCTCAAGTCCTGCCTCAGCTACAGAGCGCTCAAGGCCAGACAGGGCTACAGAAGACTGCCTCAAAATCAAAACAGGGGGCTGCAGAGACAGCTCAGTGGTTAGGAGCACTGTCTGCTTTTGCAGACACATGTGGCTCACAACCACCTGTAACTTCAGTTCCTGGGGGCTCTAATATCTACTTCTGGCTTCTTTGGGCACCAGACACAAACGCAGTATACCAATATACATGCAGGCAAAAACATTCATACACATAAGAAATTTCAAAATAAATCTTAGAGACAAAATTTAGCAATAAATGTTCACCCCTGCAAACTCTGCCCTGGCAGGTATATACTCATCTGAGGCAGGTATATTGCTTGATCAGCCTTGGTTACATAGTTCTAGGTTAGCTTTGGTTACATCAGTTCGGGCTAAACTGGGCTTCACAGTGAGTTACAGACCAGCCTGGGCCTCAGAGGAAGACTGTATCAAAAATGTAAAAATAAAACAGTATCAATCACTGAGTTCTGAAGCTTCTGCAAAGTTTGGGCTGGAAGAAGGAGGCTCACTGCCATCACCACCTCTGCGTTTCTCAACTCCACTAATCTACTGGCCTGCGTTCATTCATTCCATGCATGAAGTGCAGTCGTTGACAAGCAGCAAGTGAGAGACCTAAGGAAGTGGGACCTGTGGCCTGGCCAAGACAGGTGATGTGAACAGAGTGGGGCTGGGGGGCGGGGCAGCAAGGGCTCACGTTGCAGGTGTTGGTCTTAGAGTCAGGAATGCCAGCACACAGCATGGTTTTCCCCAGCAGGTCCTTGTACACCTTCTTGCACTCCTTGGAGGAGATGAGCTTCACATCCGAGCACATAAGGTCCGAGGGAAAGGTCACTGTGGGGAGGAGGGCATCAGCCTGTGCTGGGTAAGGGACTGGGTAGGATGGGAGCTGAGGGGCTGGGTCAGGATTGGGGATCTGAGGGTCGAGGGCTGGGATCTGGATTTCTGCTACCGAGGGAGGAGTCTCACTCACCGTCTGGGCTGGTGGTGGTGCCCCATCCAGAGACGGTGCAGGATGTCCCTGGAGGTTCACAGCGTGATGGAATGTTGACTTTCTGGACATTGGATGACATCTTGACTGGCTTGTCCAGCCTCACAAGCATGATGTCATTGGCGTGGGTCTTTGTGGAGTAGCCAGGGTGTCGGAATGATCTGGTAGCCTTTATCCTCTGGGCACTCTTGTCCCCTATCTTATCACTGCCCAGATGCACCATGTACTGACTGCAAGAAGGAGGTGACACTCAGAGAAGGAGAGGAGAGGGAGGAGGAGGGGGGAGGAGGGAAAAGGAAGAGGGACGGCGGCGGGGGGGGGGGGGGACACCCAGAGAGTACAGACACACCCTGCCAGGCCTTGCAGTACCTACCGCATTTTACAGTGGGCTGCGGTGAGCACCCAGCGTTCGCTGACCAGCACTCCTCCACAGTGGAGCTGATCACCCCTGAGCAGGGCCACCTGCCATGGATGGGAGCCTTTTTCACATGGATAGCCATCTATAATCCTGTCTCCATTTCTGTCACCCTGGTCTGGACAGAGACAGAGACACACGTGGGCATCCAGCATCAGGGGGAGACAGACACTAAGCAGGGATTTACAGAGTCAGGGATACAATGTTCAGGAGGAAAGCCAGAGAACAGGAAGGAGGACCATGCAGAGGAGGTGAGGGTGGGCTAGGGAGAGGCATGAGACCACTCAGAAAACCTCACGACCACGGCACACATAGATTGCCACAGACTGCTGAGCCTGCAGAGGCAGGGAGCCTGTCCCAGACCCGAAGGTTCACAGTCACTGGGTCAGCCCTCCTGTGGGGGGAGCAGTCTGGGCAAGGGGGTTCTGAGTCAGAGTGTTGGGGACACTGGGCAAGCTCTCACCTTCTTGTCCAGCAGTTTCCAGGGCTAAGGACAGCAACACAGTTATCAGGGGAGGGAGCCAGACTCCCACCATGGTGTTAGTGGCTCAGGGCTGCCAGATGAGAAGTCAAATGTTGCCAGAGCTAGAATCACTGAGAGAAGAGACACTAAGATACAGGCCTACCGCTCCTCCCTTGGACCCGGGAGTCCAGGACCCAGACTGCTTCTCTCTGGAGTTCAGAAAGCTTGACAGAGCCTTCTCCCTCAGACCTTGGGGCTCATATCCCAGCCCTCCTCCCTCAGACCTTGGGGTTCATATCCCAGCTCTCCTCCCTCAGACCTTGGGGTTCATAACTCAGACCTCCTCTCTCAGACCCTGGAGTCCAATCCCAGCTCTCCTCCCTTAGATCCAAGGGTCCAGACCTCAGCCTTCTCCCTCAGACCTTGGGGTTCAGACTCATGCTCTCTTTCCTCTTTCAGACCCTCTCCCTGGAGAGCACCTAAGCTTCTCTCCGTCCATCCTGTGGGTGGATGCCTAGGCCCTTTGCCCTCAGAGCCTCCTGTCTCCAGGACGGTTTGTGCACACCCCGGCTGAAAGTCCCTCTCACCTGGGAGTGTCTCACTTGGTTGGGCTCCGTTCTGGGTTGGGAGCCCAGTGCCTTCAGCTTTCTGTCGGGCTGGTCCTTTTATACTACCCCTGCCCCCGCACCGCCTCCAGCACCCCGGGGCACAGGTGGAGCTGTCTCTGGGTGCCTTCCCTCTGAGTTTAGGGTTATCTGAAATCCCTGAGGCGGCTGTAGCAGCAGATACTGCAGATCTCTCCCTCCACCCTCTTAACTGCTGCCGGGCAGGGTGGCTCCCATGCTGCCGCCCCCGCACTTTCTGGCTCCACCGTGTCAAGGGGTCGCTCCCTGGAGCAGAACTCAAGCAGGTGCAGAGGGAAGAGGTGCATCAGTTTGGAGCCTTACAAAAATAATTTTCTAACCCTAACTTTCTCTCCGGGTGACCCAGCCGCCACACCATGATCATGACCAATGTGTTGGAACTCCTGCTGCTGGATCCAGGCCTGTCTTCGAGGCTGAACTCACTCCCAGCCCAAACAAACATAAAATTTAACAGAAGATTCCACACCCAACACCAGCAGGATGGATGCCAGTCTAGTCTCTGTCCTCGTGTTCATTTAAAAAAAATTTAAATTACCTTATTTATTGCCTGTGTGATGCACGCCATGCTGTGCATGTGGGGAGCAGAGGACAACTTTGAGGAATTGTCTCCCGTCATCACGTGGGGCCTCGATGCAAACGCCTTTACTCACCGAGCTATCTCGCCAGTGGTCATATAGATCTTTAATCATACTATACATAGGTCTCTCCACTTATTATGTTTTTATACCAAAAATGTAAACATCAAACATTATCTAATAGAACCTCCACCCCCATCCCAACAGTTTTTCTTATTTTGATTCTTTTTACAAAAGATTCCACTCTTCCTTCCTTTGGTGGGAAGAGTTTTGGGGATTAAACCCAGACTCTTTCAGATAGTAGGCAGGGGCTCTACCACTGAACCATAACCCTACCTCCTCACTGGGAGATTCTAGACAGGAGATCTACCATGGAGCTACACCCCACCCCCTCACTGGGGGATTCTAGACAGGGGCTCTGCCACTGAGCCATGACCCCAGCCCCTCACTGGGGGATTCTAGGCAGGAGATCTACCATGGAGCTACACCCCACCCCCTCACTGGGGGATTCTACGCATACGCTCTAGCACCTCATTGGTGGATTCTTATGCTCAAAACAAGACACCAGAAGGCAGATGTGGGCCACATGCCTGTCATTTTAGCACTCACAAGGTGGCAGCAAGAAGATTGGGAGTTTTGGGTTGTCTTTGGTTACATAGGTGGGCTCAAAGGACCACACCAGATACTGTCTCACAAAAATAACAAAGGGTGGCTCGGTTTTCATCCTGCCTGCTGGTGTTCCCTTTTTCTGGGAGCCAATTCTGAGACTGTGGTAACCTTATTAGGACTGCTAGGAGAAGTGACAAGGAGACAGGTCAACACACTGTGAATGAACTGAAGTGATCTGGGTTTTCAATCTGATTTCTGAGTCAGGGAATACCCAGCAATGGCTTGTCTTCCTCTCCTGACTCCTCCAAGCAATCCTTCTGGGTTATAACTATTCGGTCTTGACAACCACATTCATCCTTCCTGATACCTTGGTGTTGATTACAAGACCAACTCAAATGTGGTACTCAACATGAAGCCAAATCCGCTTCTACACTCTTTCCCCCTCCTCCTTCCCTTTCCAGAGCTCTAGAATCCAGCTTGCCTTGCACTTGTGATGCTCCTCTCTGTCCAAGTGTTGAAATATCAGTGTTGGCATGCCTGTCTGGAGCCGTACAACAAACCACAGGAGTCGATAAATCCAAGTGTTTTTGGTCCTTGCTTTCTTCACAGTCCTCATCCCACATCCTATTTCAGACCCCAACCCTCAAACACTTGAAAGATCTGTATTGAGCATCAACTGTGCACCAGACTGGCCAACATGTCAAGGACACAGACACGCACACACTTGGATAGAGTTCCTTTTATTTCAAGGTGTTGACATACTTGTGTAAAGACAATAATCAAGTAATTTGTGATATTACTTGATGTGGAGATGGCTCAGTGGGATAGGGTACTTGCTTTGCAAGCTTGAGGATCTGGGTTCAAATCCCATAGCACCTACATAAAGAGCCAATCGTGTTTGCATGCCTGAAACCCCATTATTGGGGGTGGGTGGAGACAGGTAGATCACAAGAGATTGCTGGTCAGTCAGCTGAGCTGAATGGCAACCTTCTGGCTCATTGAGAGACCCCATCTCAAGGAAAGTGATAGAGGAAGGCATCTAACATCCTGACATCCTGTTCTGGTCTCCTCAGCATGAGCATGGGTACACGCAGCTCCGTACCCATGTGCATGCAGGTAAACAGATGTGAAGAAGCAAAATATAGGAGGTTGTCTTGGTTATTTTTCTGTTCTTGTGCCAAACACTACTTAGACTTAGAGAAGAAAGACTTTATTTTGGTTTATGGTTCCAGAGAGTTGGCATCCATTATGATTGGTAGCAGCCAGAGCAACTGGAGCAGGAAGCTGAGAGCCATGTCTCCAGCCACTCACTGAGGGAGTCTGGGCAGGAGCTCCACCACTGAGCCACACTCAGCCCCTTTCTGGGTGAGTTTAGGCAGGAGCTCTACTGTTGTACTACATTTTGAGGCCATGTCTCACGCTGTTCCTCCAGGATGAACTTGAACTTACTTTATAGCTAAACGTCTGTTCCTCCTGCCACAGCCTCTGTTTCCCTGGTGGCTGGAATGACCACCTGCTTCCCTGAACATGACTTCCTAACACACTTTTGATCCTTTCTTTCAAACCAACAGAAAGATAATTTCTGCCGTGTTGTCCTGACACAAACACCATAGTAACTATATTTAAACTAAGTTACTAAGGCTCAAGATACTTACTTCTGTCCAGTCTTAAGTCAGATGCTAGAACACAGACACCATCATGGGACTCTGACCCTGGAGTGTCTTAGCCTTCCCAACTGGGACTCCCAAATCAAGCAATCAGTGGAGCCCTGGAAACACTCCACAAACCAGGTGTGGTGGCTCACTGTAATCCCAGCAACTGGAAGCAGGAAGACCAAGAGTTCAAGGTCAGTCATTTGAATCTAGTGGGGCTACAGGAGACCCTGTTGCAGAGACATCAGTGGAGCGAGGAAAAGAGCACTAGTTTTGAAAGACATGTTTATTTTGGAGTCCCTAGATGTCACTATGCATGTCTGTCACTTGGTCACAGTCTTTGTTAGTAAGGCTGCTTTTATGACTGAGTGCTGATCCTGGGAGCAGGCGAAATGTGTGTATGGTGCTCACTGCTGTTTTCTTTAGCAGCCAGCCCACATCAGCTGGCGGTACTTAAATAAATAATACTTTGCAAAACATCTGGCACCCACAGAGCCACCTCCTTCACACTCAGTCCTGCTGAGCCATTCTGCCTCAGGGTGTGGCAGAAAAGAACGTGGCCTCACAGGTCAATCAAACACAGAGTTGCTCACCCTGTGACTTCAGGTGAATGACTTCACTCTTCCGAATCTCACGGTGCCCTGCTCTAAAGTGGGAGAGAGCAAAGTAGAATTACCTAAAGGTATGCGTGAGAAATGTGTACAGAGAGGAGACTGAGCCAAACATGCAGTGAAGGAAGAGGGTTCCTTTTCTTGGTGACCTACAGGACATGTGTCAGATACTTCTTAGACCTTATAGCTGATTTTTAAAAAAGATTTATTTATGTGTATGCATGTATATCTCTGTGTGTGGGTAGGTGCACATGAGTGCTGTAGCCGTAGAAGCTGGAAGCGGAGCCAGATCCCCTGTAGCTGGAGTTACAGGTGGTTGTGAGACACCTGACTTGGCTGCTGGTGCTGAACCCTGGTACTCTGGGAGAGTGGAAAGCGTTTTTAAGCACGGAGTTGTCGCTTGCTCATTCTCATATGGAGTGGATAGAGGATTGTCACCCTCATTTCACAGATAAGAAAATAAATAGCTACATACCTCAGGAGGAAGAAATGTTGGAGTCTGGGAGCTGGGAAGACAGCACAGTTGGGACCCCGAAGACCAGAACCCAGTGCTGGGGAAGCAGAGCCAGATGGATGCTTGGGGTCTGCTGACTGTCCAGCCTAGCCTTCTCAGCAAGCCCCAGGCCGGTGAGAGATCCCGAAGGTGGGCTGTGTTTGTGGAAGGATAGCTGAAGTTGACCTCTGACCTCTGACCCCCCCACCCCCCCAGAGAGAGAGACGACAGACAGAGAGAGATAGAGAACTGCTAGTCCTATTAAGTAAGATATGCATATTCACACATGTCTTTAATCCCAACACTCGGGGGCAGAGGCAGGTGGATCTCTGTGAGTTCGAGGCCAGCCTGGTCGACAGAGCGAGTTCCAGGACAGCCAGAGATACACAGAGAAACCCAGTCTGTAAAAACAAAACAAACAAAAAGATACACATCCTGTGTCCTTTGAAGTTAGTTCAGAACTTGTCACTAAGTCCTGCCCAGACACTCAGCACCATCCTTGTCCTCGGATCTTTGAACCTTTGTTGGTGACCTTCTGACAGTTCACAATCACATCTGAGAACTGAGAGGCGGTCATTCTTCCTCCTGTGCACTGCCTGAGCACACCCTACACACACCGACTCCAGCAACTCAGCCTGTGCACTGCCTGAGCACACCCTACACACACCGACTCCAGCAACTCAGCCTGTGCACTGCCTGAACACACCCTACACACACCGACTCCAGCAACTCAGCCTGTGCACTGCCTGAGCACACCCTACACACACCGACTCCAGCAACTCAGCCTGTGCACTGCCTGAACACACCCTACACACACCGACTCCAGCAACTCAGCCTGTGCACTGCCTGGACACACCCTACACACACCGACTCCAACAACTCAGCCTGTGCACTGCCTGAACATACCCTACACATATCAACTCCAGCAACTCAGCCTTGGATTCTGATGGCTTGTTGCTTCTGACCTCCTGATCTCACTGTTTTCTTCCATTTTAGAGCATCTCTCACTCCTTTGAGGGAGATGCTCCCTCCTTTCCTACATCTGGTGAAAGCATTCGCTAGAGCCCTCCAGTCCCACCCTCATACTGGGATGGAGGAGGACTCAAGCCAAGCCAACAGTAGTGATGGATCCTGGGGTGAGGGTCTCCTTCAAGCTGAACCAAAATTGGAATCTAACTGTGCAAGGCTCCTGATACACCCACACAGCCTGTGTATAATAGTCCTCAGAAAGCCCAACCAGCTATGTTTCATATCACATGACACCAAATAGCCACTGACTGGTTAGGTTTTGTCTCTTGAACTAAGTGCAGTGAAATTACTAGGTGTTCAGTAATCTATGACGTGTCTGAAAGAGAAAAGATGAGAAAGGCTGATGGTTCTCTTTTTTATTTAAAAAACAAACAAACAAACAGACAAAAACAAAATTCATGAATTCTTGGGGCTGGAGAGATAGTTCATTCATTAAAAACACTTAATGCTTGTCAAGAGGACCTGAGTTCATTTCCAAGCACCTCCATGGCAGCTCACCAGAACCATCTTTAACTTCAGTTCCAGAGGATCCGATGCCCACTTTTGACATCCTGAGGCACCAGGCATGCATGTGGTGCACAAACATATATGCAGGCAAACCCTGAGACATACTAAGAGAAAGAGAGAGAGAGACACACAGAGAGAATCCCACACTCATGGGGAGTGGGGGATTGATGCTTTTGCAGAGAATGCAGGTTTCTGTTTTCAGAAAATACATGGTAGCTACAGCCATCTGTGTAACTCAAACTCCAGGGACTCCGGTGTCTTCTTCCAGCCTGCGCAGACAGACGCATATATGTGCCACATATACACATAGAAAATGTATGTAAAGCTTCTGCCTAGGAAGCGGAGAGCCGACTCGGAACGGCTGTACGGCGCTCGCGCTTCACTCGGCCTTCTTAAAGTGTTGCCCTCCCCCCCCCCATTCCGTTCTGCCTTAAGCGGTGTGTGCTCGTGGGTTAGTGAGACCCAGAAGAGGTTTTTCCGCAACCGACGGCTGTTCCGTGGCTGTCATCATGCCACAAAATGAGCATACCGAATTATACCGTAAACGTTATGGATATCGTTTGGATTACCATGAGAAGAAGAGAAAAAAAGAAACTCAGGAGGCCCATGAATGTTTAAAGAAGGCAAAAAGAAAAAAAAAAAAAAAAGATTGGCCTGAAGGCTAAGCTCTACCATAAACAGCACCATGCTGAGAAAATGCAAATGAAAAAGCCTATTAGGATGCATGGAAAGAGAAACACCAAGCAAAAGAATGATGGAAAGACTCCACAAGGAGCAGTGCCTGCCTACGGCTGGACCGAGGGGGCAATCTAGAGCAAAAGTGCTTTCCAACGTGACTAAGCAGAAACGAAAGGAGAAGGCAGGAAAGTGGGAAGTCCCTCTACCCAAAGTTCGTGCCCAATGAGAAACAGAAGTATTGAAAATTATTCGAACAGGAAAAAGAAAAAAGAGGATGGCTACTAAAGTCTGCTTTGTTGGTGACGGTTTTACAAGAAAACCACCTAAATATGAAAGGTTTATCAGGCCAATGGATCTGCATTTCAAAAAAGCTCATGTCACACATCCTGAGCTGAAAACCACCTGTTGCTTGCCAATACTTGGTGTGAAAAAGAACCCATCATCCGCATCATATACAATCTGGGTGTAATCACCAAAGGTACAGTTATTGAAGCGAATGTGAACGAGTTGGGCCTTGTGACACAGGAGGCAAGGTTATTTGGGGGAAAGTATGCCCAAGTTACCAACAATCCTGAAAACGATGGGCACATATGCAGTCTTGCTGGTCTGATAGTGACTTCTACTGAAAACTACCCACCGTTAGGAAAACACCATCACTGTGATCTTTCTGAATACTACCAAGGTGCCTACGCAGGAGCAGTCATCGAGGAGTATTTACTAAATTGTAAATAAAAAATAAAAAATGAAAAAAAGAAAGTGTATGTAAATAAAAATAAAACAAATATTTTAAAATGCTGAATATTATTTATTTTTAATTCCCGAGTTCTTGGCCAGATTTACAGTGCTAGGCACACACTTCCTCCTGTGGAGCAGGCCTTGAAGTCAATCTTAAAGCCGTGAGCTATTCCACAGCATTCATGTCACAAGGATTCTGCCCACAAGTACTGAAAGAATAAAGTTAAGGCGTCACGTTAAAAATATCATATTGAGAGGCTGGATAGAGAGCCTAGCTCAGGGGTAAGAGCAGTGTGAGAGGCTGGATAGAGAGCCCAGCTCAGGGGGTAGGAGCAGTGTGAGAGGCTGGATAGAGAGCCCAGCTCAGGGGTAAGAGCAGTGTGAGAGGCTGGATAGAGAGCCCAGCTCAGCGGTAAGAGCAGTGTGCTGCTCTCTCAGAGGACCCACCACAACCATGTGCAACTCCAGCTCCAGGGGTCCAAGGTCTACCATGGCCCCTGAACACATGTGATACACACATACATACAGGCAAAACACCTACGCACATAAAATAAAAACATTTTAAAATTCTATTAAAATGTCATATTAAACCTGAAATGTATAGCCAGGCATGGTGGCATCCCATCGCTTACGATCAGGAGTTCAAGGCCATCCTTGGCTATAAACCAAGCTCAAAACTGAGACCAACTTGGGCTTTGTGAGACCATCTCAACAAATGAATAAATGAGAAAACCCAGCCAGTTCCCGTGGTGAAGAGCTACCATTTCAGCTGTGGAGCAGCTGAAGCAGCAGGATTGTTCATTCACGGCCTGTGGTGCTACAGAGTGTGCTCAAAGTTCCAGTCAATCTGGATAACCAGTGAAGACTGTCTACAAGTAGAAAGTATTAAAGCAGTCCTGTGGGGTTGACAAGATGAGTCAGTGGTGTGAGTGCTCGCCACACAAGTTTAGCACCTGGATTTGATGCCTAGAACCCATGGAAAGGGGGGGAAACAACTTCATGACGTGGTCACCTGATCTCCACATGTATGATGTATCACACACACACACACACACACACACACACGTTCATGCACACAATGATAAGGTTTTTTTTTTCTAATTAAAAGGACTGTGGATGTATCTCAGTTGTAGAGCTACCTAAAAACCCCCAGTGAGGGGCTACAAGTGTAATTCTGTGGCAGAGCTTCCGCCTAGACCCCCCAGGGAGGGACTAAAGACATGATTTCAAGGCAAAGTACTTGCCTGACATGGGGAGAGCCTGGAGATCAACCCCAGCACCAACTTTTAAAACATGATGGAGACTCTAAGTGTGATGGTCCTCTCCCATCATCCCAGCACTCAGGAGGCTGAGGCATCAGAATCGGGACTTTGAGGCCAGTCTGTCCTGTATAATGATACCCTGTCTCATAAGGAAATGCAGAAAGAAAAAATAAAACTTTTTTTTCTTTCATAGACCAGAACCTTGGATATTTAAACATTCTTATAAATTTTTGATCCTCCCACTAATTCAAGTTGCCCCCCCCCCACTTCTCCTTTTTAAGCTCATATAGCCCAGGCTGGCCCGAACTCACTATGTTGCTGAGGCTGGACTTAAACTCTCTATCCTCCAGCCTCAGCCTCCTGCATGCTTGAATGGCAGACATGTGCTACCATGCCCAGGTCTCTCAAGTTCCCAGGCAATGTGATGGGCACAGAGCCGCAGGAACCAGGGACACCAAATCTAGCCAGCTATAGCCCTTCCCCTCCTTCCTAAACACAGGCCAGAGTACAGCCAAGGAGTCAGCCAAAGCTGATGTTTATTGACACCTCTGTCACCAGGATCAGTCCCTGTAGTTCATGGTCTTCTTGATCCAGTCGACGTAGCGGCAGACGCTGGTGTAGACACCGGGTTTCTCGGGTTTCCCACAGGGGTCCGAGCCCCAGGACGTGATACCTTGGAGCACTCCGTTGCACACCAGAGGGCCTCCCGAGTCACCCTGAACAGAGCCAGAGTTGCATTTGCCTTAGAATGCCCACATTTCTTTCCCGTCTGCACCCAGCATTTAAAATTTTGGACTGCATTTTATTACCTAGTGTGGCACGTGGGGATCAGAGATCCTCTGGGTTCTGGGGATCAAACGTGGGTTGCTGGGCTTGACTATCAAGTGCCTTTACCTGCTGAACTATCTTGAATCAAACCCCTCAGCATTTAATTTTTGAGATATAGTCTCCTATGGTTCAGGTGCCTCAAAGCCTCTATGTAGCTGAGATTGACTCTGAAGTTCTGATTCTCCTGCCTCCACCTCTCAAGTCCTGGGATGGCAGGCATGTGCCACCACACCCAGTTTCTGCAATGCTGGGGGTGGAACCCAGGGTTTTGTGTGTGGTAGGCAAACACTCTCCCAAGAGCCACATATCTTGGCCCTATAACCAATTATTCAGCATGGTGGAACGGTTGGTTTCTTGTGGTAAATAGGAATAAGATGTGGTAGTCCAGATGGAGAAAGTGGAGTTTCCAAAGTGGAGAATTGCTCTAAGGTGATGGTCAAACTCCTGACCAATGAGGGGAGAGAGTCAAGTGTCCACAGACTAGTCTATAGAGAAGACACTAGGTTTTCAAAAAGGGGACTCAGCTAAAAACTGCAGTTGGGGATCACAGAAGAAGGAGCAGGGTCCTCAAAGAGCCAGACGGAAAGATACAGAACCAGTCTCTGAGGGGTCATGGGGGGGATCTCTGTGGAACAGACGTGGTCTCTAAGTTAGGCTGGACTGTCAGTGATGGGAAATCACTGTGGCATCCTTGGCCACAGAATAAGAAAGATCTGCCTTTGAAATCTAATCATTAGTGATGGGGGGGCCTCCATAGAAGAGCCAAAGCCGGGGAAGTCCTAAGGACGCAGACACATTGCAGTTGACAGGAAAGAGAATATGACATCTGTGCAAAACCAAATCCCAGGAGGGCAGGATGGAAGGTCACTGAGGGGCTTGGAAGTCTCTAACTCCACTCCCTGGCCAACTGGGAAGGCAATGTTGGTCCCCAAGGACACAAGGGCAGAAGAAATCCTCCTTTGGGAACTCAGTGGCAGAAACCACAACAGTTCAGAGAAGCACACTGGAAGCCCCTAGGAAGCATTGCCTACTTCCTAGATTCAGGTTGTCCTCCACGCAGTGAAGATGACCAGCAAGGCTCTCGAGCCCTCCAACCCCAAGCCCGCTGTGTGACCTTCTGGGAGTAGCTAGCTTTCTCTGAACTCTGACCTGCTGGAACAGCTCCTCTGTGTACTAACTGCTTTGGGTTACACCCCCAACCACACTAAACTGTGACGGGTAACTTCAGAGGTCACTTACCTGGCAAGTGTCAGCCCCGTTGCTGCTGCCGGCACAGACCATACCCTCAGTGACCTTCCCGGGGTAAGCCTTCTCGCATTTGTTCTGGGAAAAGATTTCCACCTCTGCACAGTTAAGGGTGTCCGGAAAGTTCTCTGAGAAGGAAAAGGCAGAGAGAAACAGGAACCTTTCCCTCCATCCTGTCTGCCCGTGACGTCACACACCAGCGCACCTTCCTCTGTCTAGACAGCAGCCCTGTCACCTTTCCTTCTTGCTTTCAGTCATCTTTAAATCTAGGGGCGGATGATGGCGGAAGACTTTGGAATAGCTCTCTTGTCACTAGGTCACTTGTCCTTAATTTCATCTATATTCTACTTTTCCCAAAGGGCATCTCCTTCTAGAGGCCTTTCCTGAACACTCTAAGTACATCTGTCTGTCCACACCTGTGACTGTGTATGGGGGAGGGGGCAGAGAGAGAGAAGGGGGGAGGGCAGAGGGAGAAGGAGAAAGAATACAAGCTGAATTAAGCCCTCATGCATGTTAGCTAGGCCCTGTGTCGCTGAGCTACATTCCCAATCCTCTTTTCCCTTAATTCTGTTTCTTTTGAGGGCAGTCTTAAGTAGCCAAGGCTTATTCCCAACTCTCTGTGTAGCTGAGTGACCACCATTCAAGTACTGGGGTGACAAAGTGTGCATGTCACATCACACTTTTTATTTTATTTTTATTTTATGAATCTCAGTAAGCTGCTTAGACTGACACTGACCTTGAGCTCCTCCTGCCTCAGCTGCCTGAGCACCTGACCGGATAGCTCTGTGCTCCCCCAGCACCTGACCGGATAGCTCTGTGCTCCCCCAACACCTGACCGGATAGCTCTGTGCTCCCCCAGCACCTGACCGGATAGCTCTATGCTCCCTCAACACCTGACCGGATAGCTCTGTGCTCCCTCAGCACCTGACCGGATAGCTCTGTGCTCCCTCAACACCTTACCGGATAGTTCTGTGCTCCCTCAGCACCTGACCGGATAGCTCTGTGCTCCCTCAACACCTGACCGGATAGCTCTGTGCTCCCTCAACACCTGACCGGATAGATCTGTGCTCCCTCAACACCTGACCGGATAGTTCTGTGCTCCCCCAGCCGGCTGAGCACCTGACCGGATAGCTCTGTGCTCCCTCAACACCTGACCGGATAGTTCTGTGCTCCCCCAGCCGGCTGAGCACCTGACTGGATAGTTTGTGCTCCCTCACCAGATTTCCTATCCTCTTACCCTTCTCAACTTTCTGCCACAGCAAGAGCATCTCCCTAACAAGTGCTAGGCCCTCTGCTGATTTCTAATACTGATAACAAATTAACGACTGAAATTACAATTAACTTTGCTATTAATCCCTTTTCAGGAGAAGACAGCAAAAAGATGTGGAATCTGTCTGCTCGCCATGTGACCCTCACAAAAGCTCTTTGAAGGGGTCAGGATGCATTCATTCTTTTTTTTTTTTTTCATTCATCCATGCAGAAAACTTTACCAAGCATTGCCAGGGTTCCAGGAAACTTCCAAGCACCAAGAATAGGTGGGGTCAGGAGTAGTCGCAGACACTTTTAATACCTGATCTTGGGAAGCAGAGACAGATGAATCTCTGCAAATTCAAGGCCAGCCTTATCTACACGCACAACAAATAAATAAATAAAATGTAGTAAAACTAAAGAAAACAGAACCTTCATGGAGCTTGCGGCCAATTGGATGCTGAATCCCTAGCCATACTGGGGAAAGTGAGGCTGGGAAGGGATGTGGCTCCCCCAGGGCTGATGGAAAGATCCAATCAGTTCCTCAGCACACATTTCCAAGTCACACTCTCTTCATAGAAGTCAGACGTGTAGGGACCTGACTGCTGGCATCGCCGATTCCTGGAGTGCCCCATTGTCTCCCTGAATTGAGCCCCACTAGTTCCCAGAACCAATATAAGTTGAAGAATATTCTAGATATGCCAAAGTCCCTAGAGACTGGTGTTTTGGCTTGTCAGTAAGAAGGGAGTTTGGACTCCCTTGGATCATGGAGGCTGAGTGATGATGAGGGGGAATGGGAAAGAAGGGTGGGATCAAGTTGGAGCTTGTGCTTGAGTCTGCTAGGGAGTGTCTACAAAGTTCTATACAATGGAAGTGTGTACGACATGAAGGACAGACTTTCTTTTTCTTTTTCTTTCTTTCAATTCTACTTAACGTTATCAACCTGTTTAATGTCTTTCCCACTACCTATCATTCGAGGTTTTTAATGTGGGCCCCAGGTGAATGAGTGTGTTCGTGTGCTAACCAATGGCGTTGGTCCTCAAGATGGATTCTACCTTGTTTTTTTGAGCATCAGTTCAGCTGGACTGTCTGGCCAGAGCATCCCAGGGATCCTGTCTAGCTCCCCAGTGTTGTGATCACAAGAGCACACCATGGTCTGCTGAGGCGGCACAGCAGGTGAGGATACTTGCTGTCAAGTCTCACAACCTGAGTTCCACCCCAGGACCCTTAGGGTGGAAGGAAACAACTGACTTCTACACACTGCCCTCTGACCTTTGCATACAAACAAACAAATAAATATGATGTAAAAACAAACGGTGTCTATACTACATATATGTATTAAGACAGGGTCTAGCCTTGAAGCTGGATCTCACCCTTTAGGCTATGCTTGGCTATTGAACCCCGGGATCCACCTATCTCCACCTCCCAGAACTGGGGTTACTAGCGCATACGGCTATGCTTGGTTAACGTGGGTGCTGGGAATCTCAACTCGGGTCCTCACCCTTGCTCAGCAAACAATTTACTTGCAATCCTGCCCTCCCCCGACCCCAGCATTCTCTCCTCTTCTCCATAAAACTTAAAATGTCAGTGGTCACGTTCCTCTTCCATATCTACCCATTAGGGTGTGTGTAGCCCAGGGTGTGCTGGGAGAGGAGATCGACAAGGCTTGAGGTCCGCCGGGCTGCCTGCCTTCTCTTCACCCTCCTAGCAAGGGCCCAGCTCATTACCTCGAGGACTGGTGACGGTGCCCCAGCCTGATATGACGCACTTCTGGCCAACTTTGGGACACAGATTGGCCAGTTTGATGGGCTTCACTTTGGACCCGAGGTTTGCTGAACGGCGCATTCGAACGAGCATTACGTCATGACTGTGATCCTCTGGGTTGCTATTGTTATAGCAAGGATGCTGGATAGACTGGGCCACCTGGATCTCCTGTTCGGGCGCATCTCTGTTCTGCAGGCTGTGGTCGCCCAGGCGCACTGAGTACTTCCTGCACCGGGGTGGGG
The DNA here is from genome assembly GCF_982192425.1 of Myodes glareolus. Classification (NCBI taxonomy): domain Eukaryota; kingdom Metazoa; phylum Chordata; class Mammalia; order Rodentia; family Cricetidae; genus Myodes; species Myodes glareolus. The sequence goes on from NC_142049.1 coordinate 50,273,255, forward strand.
GTGGAGGTAGAAACCCAGGCAGGAGTTGGAGGTATGCAGACGTTCTCTCCAACCCTTCTCCTTCAGAACCCAATTCTCTCCCACCACCAAGCCCAGGAGGTCCTAGCCTGTCTAACTTAGGTCCAGTGATCCTCCCTAACCCTCCTCCCTCGGACCCCAGGGCTCTAACTTCTTCCTGCTCAAGCAGAGCCCTCACCCCTTCCCTCCAGTCCCACCCACCTGTGCCCAGCCCCCTCCACTCACTGTTTTTTGCAGTGGGCTGCAGTGAGGACCCACTTGCCTCCTACCAGGACACCCCCGCAGACCAGTCGCGGTCCCTGGAACAAGGCTGTCTGCCAAGGCTGGGAGTGGGGTTCACACTCCTGACCCTCCAAGACCTTGGAGCCCTGAGCGCTGGTGAGTCCTGCATCATGAGGGAGAAGGGTGGGTTGCCACCCTCTGGGGCAGAGTCAGGGCCAGGAAAGCCACTGTGGGTTCAAATGGACACACAGGCCAGTTCCTCTGCATGCCATCTCTTTGGACTTCAACAGATGAGGTCCTGGCGTCCATCGGAACACGGCCACGTGGCCACACAAGTATACTCAGTGAGACCTGAGAATCATCAACACTAGGCGCAGCCCTCATCATGCGTCCTCATACATCTAGATGGGTCTTTATATGTCCCTACACTCAAATTCCATTCCTTGTCTGGCAGGCAATAAGAGTCTCTTCTGCGGTCATGCACCTACGGAAAACTCAGCCCACTACCCCTACCGTATGTTGCCACCTCTACTCACTTCCAAGAAAGCTCCTCAGTCCCCAAGACCACCACATGCACCCTCACGCCAGCAGGAGTTCGCTCAGAGTTCAGTAACCCCCACCCTACCAACAGCCCTGGGTGGTAGCGCCTATTCACCTCACCTGCCCACGCTCCCATCAGCAGAAACAGAAGGATCCACGTCTGGGTTGCACAGGGTGGGGGGCGTCCCATGGTGGCCTCTGAGGAAGAGGGTGGAGCTGAGAGGACGGCGGAGGGAGGAGCCTGAGATCTTGTTTTGAGAACTAGGGGAAGGAGGTGTTGCCGGAGGATGGAGTTGGGGGACTGAGGAAGCTGGGGCAGAGCTCTAGATCCCGGAATTTTCTTGTGGGGGACAGCTTCCTGGTGAGGATCCCGACATTCTTAAGGAAAAAGCTTTGACCCACTCGTGGGATGGCGGAGAAAGATCTGAGGTTGTGACTCTAACCTCCTGGGGAGGAGGGAGCTAGGAGACCTGTTTGAAGATCCTGAGGGAAAGGATGTGAGGCTTGGGGGTCCTGGGTTCAGGGGAGGGGGAGATCCCTACGCTTGAGATCCATGTCTGGGACCTCTGCGCCTCACCTTCCAGAATGCAGGGGGCGGGGTCACTCGGGCTGGTGAAAGAGGCCCCCGGACTTCCTTCGCTGTGTTGGGTACACGATTTTGCAGCCTTTTAACTAGGAAGCCCCACCCGCGGCCCCGCCTCCTGCCCGCACCTGGCCGCAGTGCGGCTGAGCCCGCAAGCATGCGAGGAAGGGCGGGGGCTGGAGTGACTTTGGGAGGAGGGGCTGGAGTCTCGGAAGCCCAGGTGAGGAGCGGAGGGGCTATGCACAGACCCCCGGACTAGAACAGAAAGAGCTGGGTCAGGGAGGGGTCTGAGGGAGGAGACTAGGATCTGGATCCTTGCATCTGAGGGAGTAGGGAAGGGTCTAGACCTCTGGGTCTAAGAGAGGAGGGCCGGATCTGCACCTTTGGTTCCGAGGGAAGAGGGCTGGTATTTGGTATCCGGGTCTGAGAGAGGTGGGCGGGAGCCTGGACCCGAGTGTGAAGGAGGAAGGTGGAGCCTGAATCCCTGAGTCCGAGGGAAACGAGCTGAATTTTGAATACCTCGTCTGAACCTCTGGATCTGAGGAAGGAGGGCTAAGATGTGGAGCCCTAAGTCTTAGGGTGGAGGCTGAATCTGACGGAGGCGGACTGGGGTGTTCTCTAGGTTCAGAGGGAGCAGGGGATTGTTTTCTGTCGGAACTGAGTTTTGTGGAAGGTGGGGAAGGCATGTGTTCTGGTTGGGGACTTTGAGGGTGGAACAGCAGTCGTCCCAGGGCATCTGGGTAGGCAGGTTAGGGTGGCGCTGTGACCTGGTTTCCCCTTCCCCCTGGGGCGGCGGGACGAGCCCTGGCTGACGTCCCAAAGTGCTGCAATAGGCTTGTTGTTAGGGTTAGCCCAAAGGTTCGGCTGGTGTCGTCGGTTCCCTCATTTGCCCTTTCCTTCCCACCTCTGAGTACCCTTCATCTAACATATCACAGGCTATAGGAAGTCACCGCCCTGTAGTTTATTCTAATTCATATTGTGACTCTGAAGAGATCAATGTCCCCATCATCCTCTCTCAAGAGTCAAACCCACGACACAGCCTGGGCAGAACTCAAAATCTTCAGAAATCCACGTGGGCGGAGTTAACGCAGACCTGACATCACCGGTGGTGGGGCTAAGCAGGGTGGAGACCGGTAGAATTTGGAGTGATGCAGCTATTTAGTGAAAGATATTTCTTGGCGGTGATCGCGAGGGTTGGGCTACTCCAGAGAGTAGTTATTAAAGTCGGTCTGGGTCAAGGGCAAAGAAGGCGTGTCTGTTGGGCTTAGAGGGGGCGTGGTCTTATAATTGATTTGCCTGGGAGCAGAACCCGAGAGGTCAGATGACCTAAGTGGGTGGAGTCTTGGGCGGAGCCTAAGCGATGGAGTCAGAGTGGCGGAGTCTGAGCGGTGGGGTTTTAACGTTCAGAACTGTGATGCAGAGGTAGGAGGTCCTGCATCCGTCTTCCTCTCCAGTCTGTCCTTTCTATAGACTGTTTTCTTCCATGGTTTTTTGAACCCAGTCCCGGTAGTGGCATACGCTGGTGTAGACAGCGGGTCTCTGGGGTCTGGAACAAGGCTCAGATCCCCCAGACACTATACCCGCCAGCGTTCCGTTGCACACCAGGGGGCCCCCAGAGTCACCCTGTGCATGGTGAAGAGCAGAGCTGTTAGCTGGGTCTGTTCATGAGAATCAAAGCTTCCTTCTTCTGAGACAGCCTCCGGTGTCCTGCTGTTCAACACCCAGGAGGCCTGGTTTGCAGTCTCCCCTCCCTCAGACCCAGGAATAAAAGCTCACAAATCTCACCCCCACCCCATCATGTAGCATCCTGGGCTCCCAGAATCACTCAGGGCTCAGCCTTGATCCCCCGGACCCTTCTTCCCTAGGTCCTGGAGTCTGTGGCTCCAGGCATCTCCTGCCCTAAAGTCTAGAAAAGGGCCTCCATTTTCCTGTGGGGGGTGGCTCACCTGACAGGATCCTCGGCCACCCTCCCACAGGCCAGCACACAGCATCTTGTCGGAGATGTGGCCTGGGTATGCCCAGCGACAGAGCTTGTTGTCCAGGATGCTGATGTTGGCACACTGAAGTGTCATTGGGTATTGTACTGTTGGGGAAGAAGGTAGAAGATAGAGGATGTCCCCCAAATCCCAGGCAGCACCTTCCAGAACCTTCCCTGCAGCCCTTCCTTCCCCAGGACTCCTACAGAACCACAGGGCAAGATCCAAGACGAGGTAAGAGATATCAGCCCAGTCACAGGGTTGGAGAAGAGCAGATATCTAAGAGGGGGAGAAGACCAAAAGGGAGAGCAGACAAGAAACAGCAAGGTGTGTTCGTGTGGGGGCGTGTGTGCATGTGCGTGTGTGTAGCTCACAGGGGTGGGTGTCGTGTGGGGGCATGTGTGCATGTGCGTGTGTGTAGCTCACAGGGGTGGGTGTCGTGTGGGGGCATGTGTGCATGTGCGTGTGTGTAGCTCACAGGGGTGGGTGTCGTGTGGGGGCATGTGTGCATGTGCGTGTGTGTAGCTCACAGGGGTGGGTGTCGTGTGGGGGCATGTGTGCATGTGCGTGTGTGTAGCTCACAGGGGTGGGTGTCGTGTGGGGGCATGTGTGCATGTGCGTGTGTGTAGCTCACAGGGGTGGGTGTCGTGTGGGGGCATGTGTGCATGTGCGTGTGTGTAGTTCACAGGGGTGGGTGTCGTGTGGGGGCATGTGTGCATGTGCGTGTGTGTAGTTCACAGGGGTGGGTGTCGTGTCGGGGCATGTGTGCATGTGCGTGTGTGTAGCTCACAGGGGTGGGTGTCGTGTGGGGGCATGTGTGCATGTGTGTGTGTGTAGCTCACAGGGGTGGGGTGTCGTGTGGGGGCATGTGTGCATGTGCGTGTGTGTAGCTCACAGGGGTGGGGTGAATAGAGACCAGGGAGGGAGATGGACACCCTTGAGAGAAAAACCACTGTCAGAGGTAAATGGCAAGGCAGATCTTGCCTAGTGGGTGCCATTTTGAGAGTGTGAACACTTTTTAGCCATTCTTTGAATTTTATTATTTGTTTATACTTATTTTTGGTTTTTTGAGACGGATTTTTCCTACAAAGCCTTGGCTAGAACTTTCTATGTAGAACAGGCTGGCTTCAGATTCCTAGAGATCTGCCTGCCTCTGCTTCCCGAGTCCTGGGATTAAAGACACATACCACCATACCCTGCCCTGGACTTTCTGTGTGTGTGTGTGTGTGTGTGTATGGTATATATACATACGTGTGGAGTGTACACAGCTGTGTATGAGAATACAGAGGTCAAAGGAGGTCATTGGGCCCCCTCCTCTGTCACTCTACTTATTAATCCCTTGAGACAAGGTATCTTATTGAACCTGGAGTGAGGCTGGGAGCTAACATGTCCCATAGTGGGGAGGCTTGGGAGGCAAAAAGGAGGAGGATGGGAAGAGGAGAAACAAAGGAAAGGAAGAGGAAAAGAGAAAAGAGGAAGAAGATGGAGGAAGAAGAAGGAGAGGGGAGATGGAGGAGGAAGAAGAGGGAGCAGAAAAAGGGGAGGGAAAAGAAGAGATTAGGAGGAGGGTATGAAGGAGGAAGGCAGGAGGAAGAGGAAGCCAGGTGGAGGGAGAGGAGGAGCAGAGAGGGCGATGGTTAGGAATGAGTGAGACTCAAAGGCACATCCATACGTTTGGAGCTGGACACGCTGCCCCAGCCAGAGATAAGGCACTGGGAGCCCACGGTCGGCAGGCTCTGGCTGAGGTTGAGGGGCTGCACAGCTGCATTCATCTGGACCTTCCTGGGTAGCCGGATCAGCATGATGTCATCATTGTGGTCATTGGCAGAGAGATCCGAATTGAACCCAGGATGGGGGAAGAAGTCTGTGGCCAGAAGCAGCTTCTCAGGGCCTTCCCACTGCCACAGATGATGCTCCCCAAGACGGACCCACAGGTACCTGTGAGGACAGACCAGGCTGCAGACAGGTGGCTCAGTCCCTCCAAGACTCTGTGTGCCTCTCCATAACCATACACCTCTCTGAGGCTCTTAGCCCACTTTTTGGGGTCAATCACCTTTTTTGCTACCCCACCTGGGGCCTCAGTGGTGATCTGGGTCCATTAGAACCTTGTGGATCCACGGGGACCCCACCTACCACACAAAACTAACCCTTCCCCTGTACCCACAGGTCTGGTGGCTTCTGCGGAGGTGGTTTTAAGTGTTTTGAGTATGTGTGTGGAGGGGATGGGACATGGAAAATTTCCAGGTTTTCCAAGAGGCCTTAAGCCACCTCCACCTGTGATATCCTTTATGGCCCAGACATTTCTTCTTCAGATCTAACCCAGGTTCTCTTGCTGTGACCCCGAAAACTTGCTCTGGTCTGAGTCCATGCTTTGGATATTTGAGGACTTTCTAAGGTCTCCATGTCCCCTAGCCTCCGACCTTCAATGGTGCCTATCCCTCTCTAACAACCTGGGGGGCAGAAGTTGGCCCTTTCGTGCCATCGAGCCTCCCCGATGTCATCCAGTCTCCCCGACTCTTCCTCCATCTCCACAGCCCAGCCTTTTCTCCTCTTATCTCAGGGACTAAATCAAACATCACTCTCTCAGCCCAAGATGGTGCCCATCTTGGAGGGATGCATATTGGGAAATTCCTGGCAATAGTGTTGAAACGGCCTGGGTGACCTTGGCCGGGGCAATGAACAGAAAATTCTTTCACCCCATGGGGTCCAGGGCCCTAGAACACCTAGAATCAGGATCCTAGAATTCTAAGAGTCTAATACCTCATTGCCCAGGCTTCTGGGATTCTGTGGTGCTTCTCTTAGGGAACTGTATAGATCCACGCTTCTAACATTCTACATCTTATTTCATCACAACGTCTGAGACCTTAGTCCTGGATGAGGGCCTGTCATCCCGCACTCAGGAGGTGGAGGTCAGAAGAACAGGGTTCAAGGCCATCTTTGGCTATAGCAGGTTCAAGGCCAGCCTGGCCTATGTGAAACCTTGTCTGAAAAACAAACTCCAGGATTTTAGAATTGTCTGCATCAAACCTAGACTCCCAGCATTCTAGGACAGGAAGACAAGAGTCTCACCAGTCTAGCAGTCGTAAACACTTGATTTAGAAAATGTTAAGCATCCACTGCTTGTGTCCCTGAGAGAAGCCCTCTTGGCCCATAAGATTCTGCAGTGGTGGGATTCTGGGACATTAAACCCAGCAGATTTATATGTTCATCAGTCTAAGCTTCTAGAATTCTCTATGTTCCAAATACTGGCTGAAAAACCGAGCAGTTTCTGACTATAGGATTCTGGAATTTTTCCTTCTGTCTTTCCTCTCTCTTTCTCCTCTTGTCTGTCTCTCCAGGACTTTCTCCACTCTCTTTCTCTCCCTCCCATCCTTCTTCTTTTCCCTTCTCTCTTCACCTCTCTTCTGTGTTCCCTCCATCACTCTTTCCTTTCCTTCTTCCCTTTTCTCTCTTTTATTTTTCTTGAGAGAGTCACACGTATCCCAGCTGGTTCAGAGTTCTCAGTGTAGCTGAGGATGATGTTGAATTCCTGGTTGGTCTAGGATGCCTGTAATCCCAGCACTCTGGGGTAGCAGGTGGCTGTGGAGCTGTGTTTCCGGCCAGTCTGCTCGACATTGCAAGTTCCAGGACAGCCAAGACTACACAGCAAGACCCTGAAGAGCCTAGTTGTTGAGTCTTAGAATAAGGTGTCTGAGCAGGTCCCTAAGAACCCCGGTCTGGTGTCAGACCTCTCCTACCTCCAACTCTGAGCCCCCAAACCCCCACCTCAGCCCTTTCCCTTCTGTTTCCCAGCCCTGGACACTCACGGCTTGCGGCAGTGGGCAGCTGTGAGGAGCCATTGGTCACTGATGAGCGTGGCTCCGCAAAGCTGCCGGGTGAGGTAGAAGAGGCCTGCCTGCCACGGCTGAGAGTGCCGCTGGCATTCCCGGGCTCCCACGGTGCGGGTGTCGGCTCCACAATGGCCTGGAGTGCAGGGGAGGGCACAGGGGTCAGAACCAACAGACTGGGGAGAGCTCCGAGAGGAGGATGCTAGGGAGTCCAGAGGGCAGAGGACACTGCATAGGGTGGCAAGGGGTTGGAGGGCACGGGGCTGGGCTTCTCACCTGCCAGCAGAGAGAGCAACACGAAGGTGAGTCCCAGCTTCATGGCCTTGGGCGCAGATCCAGCGGCCTGCAGCTGGGCGCCTGGTCTTCTTTATGGTAAGCCATAGAGATCTTCCTTCCTCCTCCCTGGGGCCGCCCCAGTGATTAATCACGGTTGAGAAATGTCCCCGGGGGAGGGGAAAGGCCTGTTGCCGGGTCCTCTGAGAGGGAAGGTGGGTGCATGGGGGTTCTCCATGGGGGCTCTCGAATGGGCTAAATGGGGAGGGTGCTGGACCTTCAAGAGGTCCCACTAGAGATTTAGGAGCGTGGGGGTTTGCTTCCCATGACCTTAGGCTGTGAGATCTGGGTCCAGAATGTTCTGTGGTCTGGAGGAAGAGGAGTGGAGGGAGGAGGAGGAAGAGAAGAAGGAACAGGAAGGGGATGGAAGAAGAGAGGAGAGGTGAGGAGGGGGGCGGAGAGAGACAGACAGGGAGAGAGAATATGAATGTATTAGAGAGAATGAATGATACTCTCTCCACCGAACCAAACCTGTTCTGGGACTGGGATCAGGGTTCCTTCCCTCAGGCACAGGGGCCTCTCCTGTGGTGTTGAGAAATTTGGTCCCTATCTGGACTAACCCACTCTTCTCCATAGTCCCAAGCACCCCAAGAACCCAAGGGCTCCACTTCTTTGGTACCAAGCCCAGGCATCTCTCCCTACCTTCCCCCTTCCTCTAACACCCTCCGGGTGTCCATTGTCTTACCCATCTCCCTCACCCATATTTTGTCCATTTTTTCCCCACTTCTCTCTTCCAGCATAGGGTGAATCCCCTGGAGAGCCCAGTCTGGGTCTGATTCATTCCTGTCCCCAGTATCACCCTGTTCTGGTGGGGCTCTCTGGAGTTCTCCAAAGATGGTAATGATGGAGTAAATTCTTTCCCCATATCTTTCTTTTTCTGATAAACTCTACTTGTCTTCAAGATCCAACCCAAACGCCCCTCTTCTGGCATACCTTCCATGTTTCCTCCAGGCCAAGGCTGCCTGGGCCCTGACCAGCACCGTCCACTTTCTGCTGCCCGGCAGCCTGAATATCAGTCGAGATCTCCTCCCTGGCTCACTCCTTCCCTGTGACATTGCACTCTGCGCTGGACATCTGTGCCCAGCTTTCTCGGGGGTAAAGATTAGATGCATGACTTAGTGGCCGGGGCTGTTAAATGACAATAATAGGCAGAGCTCCAGGGAGGGGGCAGATGGCACTAATTAACAGATGTTAATTAAGAATGCCTGGGGGGGTGGTTCGATGGGTGATACACTTACTGTGCAAACCTGAGTTCAATCCCCAGTGCCCTGTTTAAAACACACACACACACACACACACACACTCACAGAAAACAAAGAGGCACAGTGGTTTTTGTGCTTTAAATCCCAGCACTGGGGGGGGGGGGGGGGGGATGGTGACAGATCCTGGGCTTGGCTGGCAGCCAGGCTAGCCAATCTGTGAACTCAGTGGGAGGCTCTGCACAGAAAACAAGGAGGACCAATGAGAAGCTCAGTGGCTAATGGCGCTTGCTGCAGAGTTTGACCTGAATGTGCTCCTCAGACCCACCTGGTGGAATGCAGACAGAACTGATTTTTACAATTGTCCTTCGACCTCCACATTTGCACTGTGAAATGAATCCCCCTCAGCCCCATCCCATGTACATGCACGCAAATTAAAAATAATAAAATGTAATAAGAAGAGGTAGTGGGGTTGGAGAGATGGCTCAGGGATTAAGAATACTGACTGCTCTTCCAGAGGCCCTGAGTTCAATTCCTAGCAACCACCTGATGGCGCACAACCGTCCAGCTCCAGGGAATCGGACGCCCTCTTCTGGCCTCCTTGGGCACTGCATTCACAGACATGTGCAGGCAAAACACCCATACTTGGTAAATAGATGATTTTTTTAAAAAAATTAAAGACATATTTGCAAAAAGAAAAATGGGTGGGGAGGAATAGATGGAGACAAATGATGTAGGACCTCTGACCTCCACATGCGCACACACATGTGTGCATGAACACATACATAAACAAACCGAAAAAAGAAGAGCATCCAGCAACTGTGTTTTCATTCACCACAGAGCCGTGCTCAGTCTTCAAGTGCTTGCGAGCCAAGGGCACAATCGCTCCCCACTCAGTCACGGTTGTCTCTGAAGCTGGGACTGGACGCTGTGTGCTAGGGACTACATACGTGCTTTAAGAGCATATTCCAGGGGCCGGAAAGATGGATCAGTGGTTGGAGCACTTGCCGCTCTTCGGAAGACCCCGGTTCAGTTCTCAGCATCTACATTAGGTGGCTCACAATAGCTTTTATTGTGAGTCATAACTCCAGATCCAGGAGCTCTAAGGCCCTCCTCTGGCATCTGAAGATACATGCTCATACACACGCACGTAAAATTAAATAGAGATAAAATGGATCTTTAAAAAAGTACAGGTTAAGCTGAGCGGTGGTGGTGGCGCTCACCTTTAATCCCAGCACTTGGGAGGCAGAGGCAGCTGGGTCTCTGTGAGTTCGAGGCCAGCCTGGTCTACAGAGGGAGTTCCAGCACAGCCTCCAGAGCTACAGAGAAACCCTGTCTCGAAAAACCAACCAAACAAACAGAAGAGTGCATGTTAGTAGCTGTTCTTTAAAGAAAGAAACATTTATTTTGTGTTCTACATGTTTGTTAGTGCTGGGTCTCACTGTGGCCTCATCTCAGAGCAACAAGGGCCTTTTAACTGCTGAGCCATTTCAGCTACCTTTAAAAGATTGCATTTATTTAATTTATTGTATGTGAGTGTGCTACAGAACACGTGTGGAGGTCAAAGGACAACTTGTGGGAGTCATTTCTCTCCTTCCACAGTGTGGGTCCTGGGGATCAGGCTTGGCAACATCACCTCTGCCCACTGGGCCATCTCGCCAGCACAGTCATCTACAGTGAGATTTTATATAAAAAAGAGATTTTAAGAATTTTATTTTATGGCATGAATATTTTGCATAACATGCATACTTGGTATCTGCGGAGGTCAGAGGAAGTTATGAGTGGTTGTGAGCCACCGTGTGGGTGCTGGGAACTGAGTCTGTATCCTCCGGAAGAGCAGTCAGTGCTCTACACCGCCCCTCAATAGCCTGGACTTAAAGGAGAAGTTTGTTCCTATTGTCTTATTTAATATGCCGGCATCTCTGTTTCAGGGTAGGGGACTGAGTAGAGAGTGTGTGATTGTAAAGATGCCACCCAACAAAGACACAAGCGGGACAAACGGAGTGGGGGCCACAGAGGCCACCGATGAGGACACTTTGTCTAGGGCAATCCGGGAAGGCCGCCTGGAGGAAGTGGCCTCACAGAGCCCTGAATGAAAGGAATGTGAGACTTGTCTGATGAGCAGCTTCCTGGGGGTGGGGCTTGGTTGGAGTCATCTCTGGGGCCTGGCGGAGGACATGGGTGAATTACTGCAAACATGAGGCCGGTCTGCAAGACCCTGCTTACTGTGCTTCAGATCCCAGATGACACAGAGGACTGACATTTCCTGAGTGTGCTAATGCGTGGGATGGGATCTGTAGGTCACGCTCATGGGCTTTGCTGGGAACAGGGACTTTTCCGTGTCCATTATTTTCCTTCCTTCCCATGCTGGGCCTGACAGTCTCTTTAACTGTTGTTTGGAAGGGGAAAATGGGCTAACTGAGTAACTGAATACCTTTCTCTAGAGCCTTTTTTTCTGATGAACTCTTTTGTTTGTTTGATGGTTTGGTTTTGGTTTTTGAGACAGGGTTTCTCTGTAGCTTTGGAGCCTGTCCTGGAACTAGCTCTTGTAGACCAGGCTGGCCTCGAACTCAGAGATTCGCCTGCCTCTGACTCCTGAGTACTGGGATTAAAGTCATGTGCCACCACCACCCAACTTCTGATGAACTTCTTATTCATTCTTCAAGACCCAAACTAAATTCCCTTCTGCCAAGATTTCTGTGTCCCCTTTCTTTAGGTCTAGGCTAAGTCAGGATGCTCAAACACATTTCCACTTCATCTGACCTCTGTGGAGAGCCCACCCACTTCACAATAGAAACATTTACCCACAGATCATATCAGGAGGAGGGAAATAATCTCTTTGACAAACCTGTCAGAGCCCCTTAACACAAGGCACAGTGTTTCCTAACCCCCACAGGGAGGCTCCTTGGTGAGGTTCACAGCGGAGACTCTGCTGTAGCTGGGAGTGGACATGAGCCCCCAGGAAGGCAGAGACTGTGCCAGGGACCCAAAGTCAGGATGGCTCCTTCCAAGTTAGGAAGAACTGGTGTTGGTGAACCCAAAAATGAGATCTTTGGGAGGGGGAGAAGAAGTGGTTAAAAGACACTTCTCAAAGCTTAGGGGAATGGAGAATTTGATTTTCTCACTGTGGATGGGTGGAAGTGTGGCTGGATAGAAAAGGAAAATGGTGGAAGAGGACCCCTTCTTCCAGAGTCTAGTGAAGGTTTCTCACTAGCTAAGCGTCAGGGGTTCCAGCACAGTTAACCATTGAGTTTGTTGGTTTTAGTTTCTGTTGGTAAGAGCTATGATTTTTATTATTTTAAAACCACATATACTTGTGCATGTCTGTAGCTGGGTACACGGATATAAGTGCAGATGCCCCCTTGGGTACTAGGAACCGAACTCAGGGTCCTCTACAAGCAGTGCACACTCTTAACCACTGAGCCATCTCCCCAGCCCGTATTGTAAAGTTCTGAGTTTCATGTGTATTGGTGTTTTGTCTGCATGGATGTCTGTGAGAGAGCGTCGCAGCTGGGAACTGGAATTACCGCTGCTCCTGAGCTGCCAGGTGGATGCTAGGCGTTGAATCCTCTCACCTAGCTGAGCCCTCTCTCCAGGCCCTTCTTTCTTTGCTTTCTTTCAATGTTTCTTACACATACTTAGTTTGGGTGTATTCCCACATGTGTGTGCACAGTACGTGTGATGGTCAGAGGACAGTTTGCAAGTGTCCACTCTCTCCTTCCACCTGTGCAAACCACAGAGCTAACTGGCTGGTTCAATATTGCTTTTATATAGAAATATTTTCACATAAGAATTCTAAAGTCACAGTAATCTGAGCCAAAGGACTGAGTGTGTCTGGCCTGGAGCCTCCCTCTTCTCCCAAGGACTTTCCCCCACAGATGAGCCCCACTGATCTGAAGCTGCTCCTTCTCCGCTATGGGCCCACCAGCTGCTCCCAGAAGCTACCCTGTGACCTCATTTAGATATAATGGCACCATTATAGGAACATAATCAAACTCCATTGAAAATTCCATTTCGACTACTGTGAAAACCAATGAGCCAGATTCTCTGTTGAGAAGCCCACACCTCTGGGGCGGGTGAGATAAGTCAGTGTGTGTGTGGGGGAATCACATGCTGGCAAGCCTAACAACCTGGGTTCCATCCCTGGGACCCACATGGGGAAGAAGAGAACCAACCTTCACAAACTGTCCTCGACCCTCTCTCCACACACACTTGCACACCTGCATGCACTCACCTGCATGCAGATAGATACATAAACATAATAAAAAAGACCATGCCTGGGCTGGAGAGATGGCTCAGAGGTTAAGAGCACTGACTGCTCTTCCAAAGGTCCTGAGTTCAATTCCCAGCAACCATATGGTGGCTCACAATCATCTATAAGAAGATCTAGTGCCCTCTTCTGGCCTGCAGACATACATGCAGGCAAAAACACTTCAAATAATAAATAAATCTTAAAAAAAGAAAACATTGATTAATCCCAAGATGTGAAAACATATAGGAATGTAAAAAAAGGCCACACCCACATCTTAGGTGTGGATTACTTTCTTCTCAAGAGTCTCTCTTTCTTTTACCCTTGTGCTTAAAATCTATGCTTAAAAAAACTCATGCAAGAAACTCCAACTTAGGCCAGTAAGTTGCTCAGTGAGTGAAGACACCAGCAAGCCTGACAATCTGAATTCAATCCCCAGAATACACACGTGGAATGGAAGAACTGACTCCTGAGGTGTCCTCATGTGTATGCATGCGCTCACATACATGCACATAAATAATTTTTTAATTACCAAGATCTGTCAAGATGACTCAGTGGGGAAAAAAAAAGATGGCTCAGTGGGTAAACGTGTTCCCAGTTGAGTCAGATGACCTGAGTTCAAACTCTGGGACCCACATGATAGAAAGAGAAAACCAAATACCTCTGACCTCCAAACATATGCCATGCTGTGTGTACAAACACAAAATAAATGTGATTGAAACAAAACAAAACAAACTTCCAAGTCCACTGCACACTGGCTTGTCATGAAATTCAGTTTTACCTGAACTGAGGTCTCTAAGAGATGAAGGGATTCTGAGGATGCTGTGGGCGGCAGTGTGGAGCCTCTTCCTTGCTGCTGACTTATATGAAGGCCGCCCTCTGTGCACACACTGGCCCTGATCCCAGACAGAGGCACACATATTGGAGGTCAGATCAGGTAGGGTTTAATCAGCACTCACCAGACTGTGTCTACATCTCCAAGACAATTACCATAAAATTCCATACATGCACCTTCCATCATAGTCTCTACACACATATGTAAGAGGTAGACAATTCATTGCCCCCATTTTTTAGACAAGGAAACCAAGGCACAGAGAAAGCACCAGGCTTGCCCCAGTCACACAGAAGAGGGAGGTAGAGGAAGCCCAGCTGGATGACTCTGATAACTCTCAGAGACTGGAGACTGTCAGCTTCCTTGAGGTACTAGAAGTTTCTCAGCCATCATTTTCTGAACTTGTGAGCAGAGACAGGAGTGGGCGACGGGTGAGGGGAGAGGATGCATGCTCAAAGGCGTGAGTGGGCATGGCAGGAGGAAAGGGGCGAGGAAGACGGGTGTGAGAGGCTGGTCACGTGGAACTAATGACTCTCCGGATCCAGGGCATGTATTTGCAGACATCGGTGTAGACGGCCGGGTGCGGGGTAGCACCACAGGGGTAAATGCCCCATGAGAGGATGCCATGCAGGGTGTTGTCACACACCAGAGGGCCACCAGAGTCACTCTGAGGACGGGAGAAGGGAGACATCATGAGGTGAGAGCTGCCACCATTTGGAGGGCTATTGCTGGGTTAGGACACAGAAGATGCTGGCATGATGTCACAAGCTGGGGTGGTAAGGGGATACAGACTTGGGGGTGACAGCGGAGATGTGATGAGTTTGCAATTGGAATCGTGACTCATCAGAGGCGAGAAGGACCAGGGTAGGGGTTGGCAGGGTGTGCAAGGATTGAGGGAGGAAGTGTGTGGAGAAAGGGGCTACTAAGGAGTAGGCAGGACTGCGGACTGGGGAGAGAAGTGGTGGAAGGCAGTCAGCTCCTGCACTGCCTTTCTGCCCTCCAGCCAGGACACAGAAATGCTTCCTGGCCTGCCCTTACCTGGCAAGAGTCCTGGTTTCTGTCCAGCCCGGCACAAATCATGTTGTTGGTGATTACGCCCGGGTAGAAGACCTCACACTGCTTCCGGCTAAGGAGAGTTACCCTGGAGCACGTCAGGCTCTTGTTGTACTTCACTAAGAAGAAATGGCCAGTCATACAGGGCCCTGCCAGTTCTTTCCTCCAGACCCAGGAGTCCAGTCCCAAGCCTTCCTCCCGCACACCTAGGGGACCTAAACCCACTCCTACACTCTTGGACCCAGGAGTTCAGACTTCTAGGGTCCTCCCTAAGCCTCTTTCCCGAGAATCAGAGTGCCAGCCTCTCTAGAAACCCTGCAATCAATCCAGCCCTCCTTCCTAAGGAAGACTCCTCCCGCCCAGTTCTTGCCTCTGCGGGAGGCTGTGGTCCCCCAGCCCGCGACCTGGCACTCCTGCCCTGGCTGGGCGCACTGGAAGGGCAGTTGCACCGGATGCACGTTCGGCGTTATCACGACAGGACTCCTCAGCTTCAGCAGCATGAGGTCATGCTCATCTGAGCGGTGTGGCAGGACCGGGCCTGAGCAAGGCTGGTACTTGGGGTGGAAAACGGGGGAATTTGTGGACCGAAGCTGTTCCTTCTGGAAAAGCAGCAGGTGATCATCCCCAATTCGAGCCCTCAGTGGCCTGGGAGAGAAATAGTCAGACAGACATAAAGCCTTCATGGAGACGGAGCCTGGTCCTTGGGTCAGAGGGAATGAAGTGGGGCTCCTGAGACCTGAGAGTTCTGGGAGAGGAGCTAGGGCTACTCCCCTGGTACTGAGGTAGAAAGCTGGGGTCTGAACCCCTGGGTCTGATGAAGTTGGCTGGAGTCCGGACTCCTGGGTCTGTGGGAGGAGGGCTGGGGACTGAAACCCTGAGTCTGAGGGAAGGCAGTAGGAGTTTGAGGGTTGAACGAAAGCTGATGACTCAACTCCTTGGGTATGCCAGTCTCTCTTTTCTCCGTGTCACCTGGTCATTTCTCCCTGCGTGACAGGCACATGAAGGCACGGCAGTGGGGTTTTTTTTTTAGGGGGGGGGGAGGAGGTTCTTTTTCTCCTTCCTTCCTTCCTTCCTTCCTTCCTTCCTTCCTTCCTTCCTTCCTTCCTTCCTTCCTTCCTTCCTTTCTTTCTTTCTTTCTTGTTTTAATACTGACTACAACAGGCCCTGACTTCTGCGGCGACAGGTGTTATGGGCCCACAGCATCCTCTGGCGGTGCAGTTCCAATCCTGCCTCTTTTGTTGGACGGCTGCCACCCCTAATCTGAGGGAGCTGGCCTGAGCCCCATCCTCTCCGCCCTCCGTGGCGGCCCCTAGGTGACTGCCTCTGGAGCGTCCCTTACTTCTTTCTCCAGCAGTGTGCGGCCGTGAGCACCCAGTTCCGGTCGACGAGGACACCCGCGCATTGGAACTGGAGGTTATGGAAGAGGGAGACCTGCCAGGGTTGTGAGCCACGCGTGCACGGGACGCTAGACGTCTCAAGGTCCACCTGCGTGGCGTTTCCCGGAAGCAATAGCGCCTGCGCGGCTGGGTAGAGAAGCTGGGAATCAGAGCTCGTTGGCCCGGAGTTGGGTACCGGGTCAGTGCCGAGTTTTACCCGATTGGTCTGCAGGGGGCGCAGCTGGATCGTGAACAGTGGGAGAATTACGGAATCCTGCAAACCGGTTTCAGAGAGGCGGGAAAGGGCAGGAGGGGTTATAATGGAATGGGACGACAACACCTCAGGGCTGAGGATGGAGGGAGAAGGTCTGGGGGAAGACAGTGTGTAGGAAAGGCTGGGCTCTAGCCTGGGGGGCAGAGATCAGATGCAGACCTAAGACTTTGGTAGGTAAGGGGGTGGGGGTGGGGCACAGAGAGGGGAAGAACGGAACTCAGTTGGGTATTAAGGGGTAAAGACAAAATGCAGTGAGGCTGTAAAGGGAAGAGACAGCACAAGGGAGCCGTGAGGAGCAGAGGCAGAGTTCAGTCCATCAGTGAGGAGCTGGAGCCAGGAACACAGAAGGGGCAGGGAGGATCAGGAGACAGGACACAGTGCACGGGGCGGGGGCGAGGAGCAGGAGACCGGGACACAGTGGGACAGTAAAGGGGCTGGGCGATAAGGGACCGGGTGAAGCACTAGGCGGGTGGGGAAGATCTGCAGGAGGGAAGGGAAAAAGGGAAGGGAGGGGAGGGGGAGGGGAGGGGAGGAAAAGGGAGGGAAGAGAAGGGAACGGAAGGGAAGGGAAGGGAAGGGAAGGGGCAAAAGGAGGGCTCCACGCTGCACAGCAGACTAGGCATACTGTAGGACCTGGGTTAGGAAAAGGCAGGGACGGAATGGGTCGGCAAGGGGTGAGAAGGACTGCAAAGCAGGAGAGGAGAAGCTGAGGGAGCCAAGGGGCTGGGTTCTGTTCCAGGGAGGCGCGGCCCCTGGGAACAGAGCCCACCCAAGAGTGGATCTTGCTTGGGATGGCTATGTGGGTGCCGTGGGCGGGGGGCTCTAGGAGGGAGGGCTGAATATGGTTGGAGCGGCCACACTCCCTTCTCCTCCGGTCCTGGCCCTTCCCTCCCGTCGCCCCCGGCCCCAGGCTCACCCCAGAGTTGCACCATCAGTAGCGGCAGCAGCAACTTCACTAGGGCCAAGGCACCAGAGGAGGTGGAGAAGTAGAGGAGCGGGGCACTCATGACTGACACCTGGCTTGCCGAGGCCGGAATGGAGGGCTGAAACAGATGTTCCCGGTCAAGACCCCTGCCTCAGCGCGCCTGGGAGGGGGGTTATTTGTGCACCCAGTCTTTCTTGGCCACCAGCCCCGCTGAGCCCCAGGTCCACGCTCCTTCGTGTGTGTGTGTGTGTGTGGAAGGGTCCTGCTCAAAGCCCGTGGGAGCCTCTTCCTAACCTCAGAGCCTAGGGACTTCCCCATGTTACAGGAATATCGAGGCTACAAAAGGGTTGCTGCCCGTTGCCCAAGGGTCCCCACCCATCCTCTCACCATCCACCCCAACCAGGGTGGGGTATATCCCGCTTCACCTGGAAGTCGCCAGTGAGAAGGAGGGAGGAGACTCAGAAGTGTCTCTTGCCCTGCAGTGTGGGCTGCAAACAGTGCTCTGACCAGGGACCCCTGGCCAGACCTTCGCTTTTAACCCCCAAGATCCAGGAAGCTTTCCCCACCCTCCCCTCAGGGATTCACTCCCTCTCTTTCCCTCTCCCTAATTATAACGTGGGTGGGGCTGGCACTCAACCAGGGCCCCAGATTCCTGCTCCGGGAGGGGCCCTGGAATACAGGCTTCTGCTGGTGACAGGAACACCTTTTGGAGCTGGCTTCCTTGGGGGTTCCCCATGCCTTGTTCTGAGAAGTGTTCCCAGGTGTGGTGGGAGGAGGGGAGGTCAAGTCTTCTGGGAGCCTGGGGTGATGGAATGGTGAGTGAGGGCGTGGAGGGGGGGTGAAGGGGGGCGAGGGGTGGTTCAGGTGGTGGAAGGAAAGAGTGGGAAGGACACAGACAAACTCCCAAGGTCTAAACCAAGAAACAGTAGGCTCCTTGTGTCTCAGCATGGGCTTAGAGGGGTGGGGTGGGAGTCGGTAGCTTTGCGCTAAACCTGTGTGAGCATCTTGCATCCTCCCTGCGTGTTTCTAGGTGACACGCAAGCTGGTGAATCACAGGAGGCCCAGGCTGCAAGGGACAGGCCACATCACTTCAGCTAACACCCTCATTTTGGGTGAGGAATGGGAGGCTCAGAGAGGGTTGTGACTCATAAGAGGTCACACAGCAAGCAAGTCCGCCTAACAACCAGAAGATTCTATCTAGTTCCAGCTCTGGGTTCTTCCTCGTACCAGCGGTCTCTCTCCAAGAGCTGAGCAGAACGTCTGTGTTATCTGGGGAGTCTTTAGCCTGCCTCAGCCCTGTCCAGAGCTTCTGCTACAGTGGTTATGTTGTAGCAGCCACCAGCCACGTGCAGCTACAGAGCCTTCGAAACATGTCAAAGGTGCTAGGAATTTCCGTTCTGCTTTCGGGTCCTTTGGCTGCAGATACCATTCAAATCTGACCTCAGTGAACTGAGTCTGGACAGTTTGAAAATGATGGCAGCCTTCTTTCTACCTCTTCCTCCACACATGCAGACGTGCTTACTGTTATAACACTTGTGCAATTTTCCATGGAGGATGATGAACTGAAAGCCGTGAAGGGGCTGAACTGAGTTCTTTCTGCCTGGCCTGCAAGATGGCTTGGTGGGTAAGGGTGCTTGCTGCCAGCCCGACAGCCTGTGTTTGATCCTGGACCCCACGTGGTGGAAGGAGAGAACCGACTTTACAGCTTGCACACTTCCACATGCATACCATGGCATGAGCATCCCCTCCATGAATGAGTAAATGTAAAAATAAAAGTTTAAGTAACATAAAAAGAAAATGAACTAAGCTGTAACGTGGCATTGCCTAGACAGTTAAGACTGTCACGGGGCTTTTAAATTCTCCAGTCTTTCATGTCTCTGGCTGTGACAAACGTCTTCATCTATCCGTACCTACTTTCTTGTCAACAGAAAATAGGACCAGTCTCCTAGGGGATTTTGAGCATTTATTTAGTTGGTTAACATTTCCAGGCTCTGGAGGGCTGAAGAGACGGCTCAGCAGTTCAGAGGACTTGGTGCTCTTGCTGAGGCCCCGGGTTTGGTTCCCAGCACCCATATGGTGCCCAGGGGACCAGATGCCCTCTTCTGGACTTCTCAGGCACCAAGCAGGCATGTGGTGCACATAGAGTCATGTAGGCAAAGACTCAATACACATAAATCATTGAAAAGCCGTCTGGATCAGGATTCGAATGCAGATGACATTGAACTAGAATCATTTTATCATTTAACAAATATTTATTGAAACCCTGGAATAAGCCAGGACTTTAGGACTGGGGACAAAACAACAACAAAAACAACAACAACAACCAAACAACGAAACAAAGCCAGTGATGATTATATCTAGAGTCACAACTTAGGTCAAGCTAGAATTTGTTCCAAGCCCCAAGTTGATCATCAGATCAGAACATTTCCTATACTATATCCACGGTGGGTTGAAGAGAGTACATGCAAGGGTCCTAGTTGAGGGCTTCTTAGGGGGGAACAAACGGAAGTCAAAGCATTAAGAAGAGATTGGAGGGGTTGGGTGGTGACAAGCAGGTCCCCTTTAGTTGTCTCTCATAATCTCGTGGATCCAGTCAATATATTTGCAGACTTTGGTATAGACACCAGGCTTTCTGGTGACCGCGCATGGGTCCTGACCCCAGGAGATGATGCCTTGAAGAGATCCATTGCAGACCAGAGGGCCTCCAGAGTCACCCTGGCATGAGAGGGGGCACAATGAGTAAAAGTCAAGGGAGGGGGTCCTCTGATGGGAGTGCAGACAGTGGTGGGGGTGGGAAGCAGGCGAAGGAAGAATTTACAGTGGTGGGACTGGCGAGAGGTTGGGAGATGAAACTGGGATTCTGGGTGAGAAAATATATATAAATATATTTATAATTAATTAACATTATATAATTATAATATCATATATAATTATGTAATTAATTAATATTATATAATTTATATATGATTATAAATATATTTATAATTTATATAAACATATATCCATATATTTATATTTGTGTATCTATACACATATACATACATACATACATACATACATACATACATACATACATACACACACATATATGTCAGGTTAGGGGCCAGAGAAACTTGTTGGGTGGTTGGAGTTTAATGAGGGTAAGCATGGGCAGACAGGCACTGTGCTGACATCAGAAATGGCAGCTGGGGTTGGAGATGATTGGGGTTAGGGTATGTCAGTAAAGATGTGAGTGAGGTTGGGGATGGGGATGTGGCTGGAGACCTAGCCCCTGCCCGCTTACCTGGCAGGAGTCCTTGCCCTCCTTCCGAACACTAGCACACAGCATGGTCTCTGTGATGTTGCCTGGGTAGGCGCTCTCACACTCCTTGTGTTCGATGATGGAGACATTGGCGCATCGCAAGGAATGAGGCAGGCGCACTGAGGGGACAGCAGCGGAGGTGAGCAGTGAGCTCCGATTCTCCAGCCCCACCACCCGTCTCACTATAGCAACAGCCATGCTATGAATAAATTCTTCATATCGCTTGCTCCCTACGCATTATCTCTGACCCCACTGTGATAGGTGGGTATGATTATTCCTTTAATGGAAAAAATCAAAGTCAGAGAGGTAACGCCCTCTGCCTTAGATCCCATAACTAGAAAGTTTCAGATTTGGGAACCACACCTGTCTCACTCTCGAGGCCCCAAAGTGAGTCTCCCAGAATTTCCCTTTCCCTCTCTTGATAGCCTTTGAGCGGCTCTGGTCTTTATCTCTGCAGATTCATCTGGTCTCCATTCCCCACCTCCCACACTTCCCCCACCGGGAGCCCCTACACTGGGGGCTGGACGTGGTGCCCCATCCGGAAATGAGGCAGCTGGTGCCCGCAGTGACGCAGTGTGAGGACAGCGTGAGCGGCCGCACTGCTCGGCTGACGACGGCGGGAGAGGACATCTTCACTAGCATGATGTCGTTCCGGTGGTCTTTGTTGGGGAGGCTGTTGTTGAAGCCGGGGTGAGGGAAGGACTCCGTGGCCGTTCGCTTCTGCTCATAGCCATCCGTCTTCTCCAGATTGTGTTCTCCAAGGAGGACCACGTAATGGCTGAGGTGGGAGAGCAGTGGTCAGAGGTGGAAAGGTGGGAGGACAGGGCAGGGGTGGGGAGGGAGAGATGAACACTCACCCCTCCATTCTTGTTCTGACTAGACTAACGTCACCCACACCGAGGCCACCTTATCGCTCTGTCCGCCACCCAACTAGATCTTCACTGGACAAGCTAACCCCACTCTACCCCCCACCCCTCCATCTTCAGTCCCATAGATCCGCGCACGCGCGCACACGCACACACGCGCACATACACACACACACACACACACACACACACAGTCTTGATCATACTCTCAGCATCCATGCTAATGCCATGCCATTCCCAATCCCTTCACCTACTGCCACCCCCGTGTACTCTCTAACCCCAGCCCCTCTCCATCCATCTCTCCATCTCCAGCCCCCTCCCAGCCCCGCCCCAGCCCCCGCACCCACGGCTTGCGGCAGTGGGCAGCTGTCAGGAGCCATTTGGGGGCGATGAGGGTTGCCCCACAGAGAAGTCGTGTCTTCTGAAAGAGGGCCACCTGCCATGGCTGGGAATGAGGGGTGCACTCGTAACCCTTGATGATCCTCGTCTCTCCCCCTACGTGCCCTGAAGGGGGCAAAAGATGAGGTGTAAGCGTAAAAGGAGGTAGGCTGGTAGAGGAACCCCCAGAAATGAGGGTGGGGAAGAGCAAATGTCTTAGCTGACGTGTGCAGGCATAAGACTGCTTCTAGGTCATTAGAGCTAGAGCTTTTGAAGTGACCCAGATCCCCTCCTCCTCTACTGAGACCCACTTGACCAGGTCTAGTATAGCTCAGACCAGCTGACAGTGACCCCCCCCCACCTGGGTTGTGGGAGAGGGAGGCCCCACATGTCCCCTAAGCCCCACCGTACCTGTCACCAGAGCAAGTGCGATGAACCGTAGAATCGTCATGGCCCGAAGCAGAGCAGGGTGGGCTCCAGGCTCCCCTGGGGACAAGGAGGAAGGCCTAATCACTTTAGCAGGAGATCAGAAGGCTGGCTTGTGGTTTCTCCTCTCTCCCTCACCTGCTGTGGCTCTCTGCTTCTCTGACCAGCTGCCTTCTTCTCCCAAGGGAACCCCCTGATTCTCACACAACCCCCCAAGCTGTGAGAAGAAACTTATGCTCTGGAGAGCCCTTGGCCAGAGGCTGGGATCCTGGCTGGCAGCTTCCTGGGTGTCGAGGAGAATAGCAAAACAGCTGGGAGGGGCTCTGCTGGGCAGGGTTCTGGGCTCACTTGGTTTAGGTTGCCAGTGGAGGGGAAAGCCCCCTGGGGAAATCTCAGAGAATATTTTTCTTCTCACTCATCTGGGAACCTGGCTTGCTCCACACCTCCGAGTGATGGGGGGACAAAAGGAAAGGGTCACCCACTGGGTAAGGACCTCATTTTGGTCATCCCAACAGCAGTGCTAGGGGCCTGTGGGGCCTTTCTGCTACTGGTGAAGTCCCTCTCTCCACCTTGCTGAACCCCTGTGAAGGACAGCTGGACAGGGCTGGGTGGAGTTGGCTAAGTGACAGCCAGTGCCTATAGGTGCCCTGGCTGGCGTGGGTGGGAGAGAAGGGCAGGACTTGGCCACCTAAATTGGGGACAGAGGTCATGGAGTTTGGGGGCAGCAGTTTGATGGTGAGAGATACAGAGAGAGGCAGAGTGGTCTCAAGTCCTTCCCCATCCTCCAAGGACAGATCAGAGGCGGAAATGCATGCTGGGACAGAAGAGGCCTAGCTTCTAGGGTGGAAGTCTCTTGGAATGGGTTGGGCAGGGGATGGGGGGAACCTTCCCTTCCCTCCTGACTCACTCGGGCTCTGGGGATAGGGCTCTAACGAGCCCAGAGGTGGCAGCTGCAGCAGCTGGGGTCTGGGCACCAGGCAGACAGACAGGCAGGTAGGGGGTTGGCCCCAGGCAGGCCCAGGATGTCTGGGCTCCTAGCCCTGCTTTATCGCCCTGGGGAAGGTGTGTGGGGAGGTTCTCCCAAGGCAACCTTGGGGTCTGGGAGACAGGATATGACCTCTCCAAGCCCATCTTTCCGCAGTGGCCACGTCTCCTTTCCAGCAGTCCCCAAGTCTCAGGTCCTCCCTGCCCCCTCTCCTATCCTATAAAACTGTGTATGATTTTGGTCTCTCTGCCACTAGGTTTCTGCCCCTGCATGTCTTTGGATCCTTGTCTCCTCTTGTCTCAGCTCTTTGTCCTGTCCCATCCCTCTCTAGATCTCCCTCTGCCTGTCTCTGTCTCCTCTCCGAGGCCTCCATTTCTGCCTCTCCTCCTGTGGGCCTCTCCTTTCTCACAGCCTGAGCCCAATGGGGTCCTTGACCTCCCTTGGGCCCTCCCTTGTCCTTTCCAAAGACAGAAGGGGGGAATCTGGGGCATCCCAGAGTTGGTGGGGGAGGCAGGTCAGGGCTGTGACAGCCATGGCTCAAGGAAGGAGGAAGAAACCTCAGCAGGTGTGCCAGGGGCCCGGGCTCCTGTGTGGGCCTCCATTCCCTACTGACCCTCCCTCCTCTCCCGAGCCTCCACTGCCCAGGCCTCCAGCACTTACTGGGCACTGTTGATCTGCAGTCGCTCTTCAGCCTCCTGGGCCTCCTCATCGGACAGCCCCAGGTTTGAAGCCTCGCTTCTTCCCAGCTTATGTTTTCATTCAGATCTTCCTTTCCTGGGCCTTCCTCTCCTCTCTCCCCGAAGCAGATGTGGGGCAAGGCGGAGTAGGCCCAGGCTGTGCCGGCAGCCAACCGTGGCCTCAAACCCTACGGGCTCTGCCTCTTCCTACCCAGGTGACGTGGGACGGGCGACTCCACCCCAGGGAAGTTCAGCTCCCTAATCTGTGGCATGGGGGTGCTGGCCCTGCCTTGGGGTGGAGTGGGGGATAAAATGCCAAGAGGATGTGGGGAAAGGCCACCCCTGTGCTTTTCGATCAGCACACCTGCTCCCCTCTTTGGCATTTTTGAGCAAGGCCTTCGTTTCTGCCTTCTGAAGAGAATGTGGAGACAGCACCTATGGGCGGGCACAGCCTTGTGCTGCTTCAGCTGGGTTGGCTTGTCCCCAGAGCCAGCCTGGACCATCTCTGACACAGTGAAGCAGACTGGCGTCTCGTTCCAGATGTGGTGCAGTCAGGGCTAGCGCACCACCCCCACTCTGGTCATTCACATCCAGTTCATTAGAAAGCTGGAAGTGGGGGCTAGAGAAATGGTTCAGGGGTTAAGAGCACTGTCTGCTCTTCCTAAAGGATCTTGGTTCGATTCCCAGCAACCACACAGTGACTCACAGCTGTGTGTACCTTCCGTTCCAGGGGATCCAATGTCTTCTTCTGGCTTCAGTGGGCACCAGGCATACATATGGTGCACAGACATACATGCAGAAAAATACCCGTAACCATAAGATAAAGATGATAATAATTTCAAAATTAATACCAAAAGCTTTGATTTTTTTTGAAACAGATTCTCACTATGCAGCTCTGTCTGGCCTAGAGCACACTCTGTAGGCCATGCTGGCCTCAAACTCAGAAATCTGCCTGCCAAGGGCGGGAACTAAAAACTCCACCACCAGGCCTGGCATGTTTGCTTTTGAGACAGGGTCTCATGAAACCCAGAATGGCCTCAAACTTACTGTGTATTCCAGGACGACCTTGAACTTATCTTCTTCATCTCTTTCTCCTGAGAGTCAGGATCACAGACCTCTGCAACCAAGCCCAACAAAAAGTCCCACCCTTCCTGGTTTCCTCCAGGCTTAAACGGTACATTAAACAGACAGGTGCAGCCCCTTCCCTTGATTGCATAAGCGTTTATTCCAGAGTTTCACAGCCCTTTCTCCACCACCAGGCTCTCAGGAGGTTCTCTACACCAACAAGGGTGGGACTTGGAGTGGTGAGGGAGGAGATGTGGGTGTTAGAGGGTCAGGGAAGCCCCTGGACAGAACCACACAGACGCTGGGGAAGCCTGTTAATTGTTCTTGATGACTGTTCTGATCCAGGGCACGTATTTGCAGATCTTGGTATACACCCCTGGAATGCCCTTTTTGTCCGCAAGGCCCAACAGATCCCCAGGAAACCAGGCCTTGAAGAACCCCTCTACACACCAGGGGGCCTCCAGAGTCACCCTAGAAGACAGAAGCGAGACAGCACATCAAGAAGAGGCTCCAAGCCACGTTCTGGGAGAAGGGAGCACGGATAGTTCACAGGAAGAACATTGTAACAGCTAGCCAATAGGAAGGAAGATGCCACCTCACTGGGGCCAATAAGGGAAGAGAATGCTATCTTCCAGACCTAACCCCAGAAAAGGAGGACTGGAGTTTGAGAATAAAGTGCCCTGAGGGGGTGGTTGGTCTCCGGGCACTAGGATAGAGTGGCCTCCTCTGAGGTGCCCAAGAGACTAAAGATGCAGTGTCACGCCACACATTGACACAGCTGGTTTTGTGACCTTCTTTTCCCAACCCCCCTCTCTTGAAACATGGGGTAACCCCAGCTGCTTGATGGTGTGGAGAAAGCCTTGGAGTGCCAGCAAAGGGGACCGACAGACCACATCCTGGCTAGTTCTCTGCCTGACTGTTTTACTCTCCTTCTTTACAGCCTCCTGCTCCTCCATTCTGGGCTCCTCCCTCCTTTCTCCTGTCTCTTCCTCTTTAGGCTGTCTCCTCTCCTTTCTAGTCCCGTCTCTTCCACATCCCATGTCTGGGACTTTGCCTACTTCTCCTCACTTCTGCAGAGTGAAGTCAGAATCCATCTCCTTTCTAGTCCCGTCTCTTCCACATCCCATGTCTGGGACTTTGCCTACTTCTCCTCACTTCTGCAGAGTGAAGTCAGAATCCAGCTGTGGTTCGAGCAGCAAGACCCCTCTCCCCTCTCACAGACACCGACAGGCATTCTACAAAGATACCGTTTCCCAGGCCCTGGCTAGCAGAGTTCCAGGCCCCAGGATCCCTCACCTGGGAACCGAGCTTAAGTCCAAGTGAGTATTGGTGGCCATACATGCTTCTGCTGCCCTGCCCCTCCCCTGCCTCCTGCAGAGGCTTACTGTGAAACCTTCCCCACTCTCACAAAAGTATAAAAAAGAACCCCCTCTTCTTTTGCCACGCGGACTCTGGTTCCTCCTCGGAGTCCCATCATGCTCTCTGTCTCTGGCGCTCAGAGCCCCTGCCATGCTGTTGTCTCTCTGTCTGTTTATGGCATTAAGAACTCTACTAAAAACCCCGCACTCCACCTCCAGTCGGCCTCAGTGTCCCTCTTGAGCCCCCCACGAAACCGTTCACCTTCCTTCCTTCCTCCATCAGCTCCTTTCTGTCCCCAATGGTCATCATCACCCTGAGTTGATTCACCTGGCAGGCGTCCTTCCCGGCTTCACCACCCGCACACACCATATTGTCCGTCACTCTCCCAGGGAACACGGCTTGGCACGTGGCGTTGGAGACAATGGAGAGGTCAAGGCACTGGAGCCGGTCTGGGAATGGGTCTGGGGACAGAGATGGGTGGTGTAGACCCTCTGGGATCCCTACCTTGAGGCTGCGTTCTTCCCAAGGACATTTGATCCAAATTTATACCCCTCCACTCAACCTCACTGCCATCCTAAACACCCTCAGTTTCATGAAAGATCACTATGGCGACCCTTGTCCCCAGGCCTGGTCCTTTGACCTCATTACTTCCTGATCCCAGTCTCACTTCATGTCTTCCACCTCCTGAACACATTAACCAGACCCCAGTTCCACAGCTGCCAAATTTTCACTTACTTCATCTCAACTAAAATAGTAATAATAATAATGATAATAATAATAATAATAATAATAAAAGTCTTCTGTTTTCAGGACATTTGACCCCAGATTCCTAAGACCCTATAACTTCCAAATGTGACATGAGAAAGATTCTGATCAGACTGTGGTTCAGCGACCTCAGCTTCCCATCCCTGGTAGAGACAGAACCTAGGATCTAGGGATTCCACCACTGAGCCACATCTACAAACATTGTTATTTTAATTTGAGACAGGCTCCTGTTCTGTAAGAGAGGCTGGCTTTGAACTTTCTCCCCTCTTACTGCAGCCTCCAGAGGACCTGGGATTAGAGGCCTAGCAGGTATCAGCTCTGTTATGACCTCTGACACCCGAGCCCATGGGCAATTACTCTGACCTTTGACCCCTGGCTTCTGGCTCCACACTCAACCCTGAACCTCTCTGACTCCAAAGACTCCTGCCTACCATGACCCTTGCCCCTGGTGTTTCTCCTCATCCCATGTCTGAAGTGAACGACTTGACCTCTTACCCTATATCCCTCACCCCCAACCTCAGGACCCTCTTACCCCATGGCTTGTTTGTGATACCCCATCCTGAAATACGACACTTGGTCCCCATAGGTGCACAGGAAGTGGGCAGGGCCAGGGGCCGGACAGCGTGGGTCAGGCGGACGGGTCTGCCCAGTCGCAGGAGTCGAAGATCATGCTCGTGGTTCTTATGGACACCCTGGTAGCTGGGGTGCGTCATGGAGAAGGTGGTGAGCCTCAGCTGCTCTGTCCAGTCCAGTCTGGTGAGGCTGTGCTCCCCAAGGCGCACCAAGTACCTGAGGGTGCAGTTGGTCCATGGGTGGCAGATCGGCCACCCCTTGCCTCTCTCATCATAGGTTTCTGTACCCCATCACCTGTGCGTGTTGGGTTAGTCTTCTACCCCATGGTTTCTCTCTACTGCTCTTCCACAGCAGGGCTCATGGGGCAGGGATGTCTTCTGCTGTACCAGCTGCCATGTTTGTCCCCATAGCCCAACCAGCAGTGTTACCAGGGCTGTTGACTGAGCAATGGGTACGGAGTACACCTGTCCTGCATGGAGCCTCTTGGTCCCTTGACCCCTGGCTCCTCTTTCACAGCAAAGTCTAGACCTAGAAAGTGGATCATTTGGGATCTGGGAAGATGGCTCAGGGTGCTGGTTAGTGTTTTTGTCTACTTAAAGGTATGCGCCACCAACAGGCCAAACGAAGATATTCTTAAGAGACACTAGTGTCTGTCAGATTAGCGGAATAATGGACCCAAAGGAATGGGAATATTCCCCTAGGAATCTCATGCTGGGGAAAGGTGCCACCAGAGGGTGACTTGTCTTCCAAATTCACACTTGTCAGACACCTTATGGTTGAGGCCCAGACAGCCATGGGTCAATGGCGGCCAGCACATCTTGGACGGCTTAGATATGCATATTGCTAGCCCTCTATCTGCACTTCAGTCTCACGTCAGGAGCCTGAGATGGAGTGGAGGGGTCACTGACCTATTTGCCTCTTCCTGATGGGGCCACAGTGAATACATCTCTTTTCTATGATTAATTTGTCTGTTTTAATTGGCTTCTCACGGAAGGGTGGCTGAACTTGGCTTCTTGGGGTACAGTTTGTGACTCAAGTTTAGTGACACCCTGAGTCTCACTGGGG
This sequence comes from Myodes glareolus, assembly GCF_982192425.1. NCBI lineage: Eukaryota > Metazoa > Chordata > Mammalia > Rodentia > Cricetidae > Myodes > Myodes glareolus. The sequence continues at coordinate 50,302,122 of NC_142049.1, forward strand.
TCAGGAGATGCCCGAGGCTGGTGATAAGTGTTGTATAGGAAAGGAGGAGGAAATGGGAGAGGAACAGAGGCACCATCCCAGGTCCTCCGCCCACTGCACTGCATGCCTCATCCCACCTGGCAGCTCCCAGCCCCTCTGCAGGAAGTTCTTCTGCACCTCTAACCCAAAGCTGACTGACTCCTCCTGTCCTGTGACACCAGACACCCTCACGGGAGACCTGCTCTCCCCCTGGCCCCCTGCTTTGCTCTCCCCGAGGGCCCCCCCCGGGGGGGGACTCACTTGCCACTGCAGTGAGCAGCTGTGAGGACCCACTTGCGATCCACAAGGACGCCACCACAGCGCAGGTATTTGCCACGGAACAGCCCCACCTGCCAAGGCTGTGAGTTCTTCACACACTCAGCACCACCAAAGATCTTCACGCTGTCAGCCTGACTGAGACCTGAGGTCAGGGGTAGGCCAGAGAAATGGGGTTAGACATGAAGATTGTGGGTGGGAGGAGACGCGGAGACAACTGCTGAGTGTGTGTGTATGTGTGTGTGTGTGTGTGTGTGTGTGTGAGTGTGTGTGTGAGGCTGCATGCTTGTCATCTCAGCTCTCTGGAGGCTGAGGCCAGTGTGTGTGTGTGTGGGGGGGGTCTGTCACAAGCTTCAGAAAAACAAAATGAAACAAGAAGATGGGAGATGAAGAAGAGAGAGCTGGGTGGTGCCCACCCATGCAGCGAGACACCGAAGCAGGCTTGGCTTCTTCCCCCATCCTCAGTACCAGGTTTGGGGTGGCGGATGCATAGGACTTTACCATGGGGGAAGAAAAGGACCTAGGGTTGCCACCACTCTCCCTCCTCCACTCCCCACCCCGCCCTGGCTCAGAATACTCACCCACAACACACAGGAACAAGAAGATGCTGAGTCTCATGTTGGGGCTGCGTCCGAGGTCTGCCAGGAAAGGTGGGGTATCTGAGCTCACCCCTCTCCGTGCTCCCACCTCTGCCCCCTCTTCGGCCCCCTTCCCCCCAGGCCACTCCCTCACTGCCTCCATCTGACCCCTCCTCACCTGCTTGCCAGTGTCTCTGTCCGCTCTGCTGTCTCCCTGTTCACCTGCCTGCCTGCCCTTCCATCTGCCGGTCAACTCTCCTGGTGTCCACCTGCCGCGCATGATGCCCCACCTGATACCTCAGCCTCAGCTCATCCAATTTCCGTGTGGTGTGGGGTGGAAGAGGATGAGGAAGACAGGGTAGGGCATGGTTCTAATCCAGCAGAAACTCTCTTCAGATGATGACACTTAATTGAGCTTCACCGCTCCATGAAGACCCAGCCCCATCCCCCACCCCCTCTCTTCAACCGGCCCAGGGGATGGGCCCAGGGGACAATGACTCAAGGTGTCTGTGGGACTGAATTCTAATCCGCACTCCAGGGAAGAGTGAGCCTCAAGGGTGGGGCCCTAGAACACCTTGAGCTGGGAAGGGCAGAGGAAAGAGGTTGGGGATGGGGGAGTGGCCTGAGGGCTCAGTGGGAACTGAAAGCAGAGAGAGAGAGAGAGAGAGAGAGAGAGAGAGAGAGAGAGAGAGAGAGAGAGAGACAGAGAGAGAGAGACAGAGAGAGAGAGAGACAGAGAGGAAGAAGGAGGAGAAGGAGGAGGAGGAGAGAGGGAGGGAGGGAGGGAGGGAGGAAGAGAAGGAGGAAGAGCAGGGGCCAGCAGAAACTGCCCAGCCTGGTGGTCAGAGATATACAATGTGGGCTCCTGACCTGAACTTTTCAGGAATTCAATTCTAACTGAATTCCCCTTTAAAGTTGATTTTTCTTGTTTAAATTATTTTATGTGTATGGGTATTTAGCTTGCCTGCATGTCTGCATGTATGTCTGTGCACCTCCTGTGTGCCTGGTGCCAGTGGAGGCCAGAAGAGGATTGTAGATCCCCTGGAAATGGCTATGAGGTGCCATATGGGTGCTGGAAATTAAACCTCTGGAAACAACTAAGGCTCTTAACCCCTGAGTCACCTCTCCAGTTCCCTGAATTTCTTTTTGATCTCATTGTTGTATTTGTTTGGGTTTTGAGTCAGGGTTCTGCTAGCCCTAGCTAACTCTGGTAGTTGCTGTGTAGTCCAGACTGGCTTCAAATTCAGGCAACCCTCCTGCCTCAGCCTCCGGAGTGCTGGGGTCACTGTTACCTTCTGTCCCCCTGGTTGCATCAATGAAAAATTTTTCTCACAGCAAAAATTCCTTTTTAATTTAAAACAGATTTCTTTTCCTTTTTACTTAAATGTATTTGCGTATGTTTCAGAGTCCACAGAAACCAGAAGAGAGCATCGGATCACTGGGAGCTTGGATGTAAGCAATGGGAGCCACTCCACATTGCTGCTGGGACTCAAACTGGGGTTTTCTGCAAGAAGCAAGTGCTCTTAGTAGCTGAGCAGTCTCTCCAACGCCAAGGAAAATCCTTTTTAAACAAAGATTAGCGTTGTTGGGGGCGTTCACCAGAGAAGACTGCTTGGACATGGGTTTAAGCCAATAGAAAGTCTTTATTAGCTGGCCAGCAACTACACAGTTGCTGTGTAGTCCCGGGATCCCAGTGTAGTCACGAACCTTTCCCAGAGTGCGCTTTTAAGCACAAAAAACATGTCCTGGGTTGGCACGCTTCAGTTAACGAGAACAGTTAGCCAGAGGCAGAACTAGAGAAGCCAAAAAGCAAGGTCAGTATGTTTAGAGGCTTTCCCAGAACTATAGATTTTGATAGATTAGACCTCTGTTTTGGGTTTTTCAGGTGGTGTTGTCTACATGCTGGGTTTCACAGCACTTCCATCATGGAGTCAGTTGTGTTAAAATCTGGGACCTACTAAGTTCTGGAGGCCTGTTCCATTCCCTTCTGGTCTAAGTGGATGAGTCAAATCTTGGACTCATCCTGCCCTGAAGAGGTGTGGTTGGTCTTAAGGAACACTACTTTTACCGAACTGATACATAATTAAACATACAGTTTAAGATACAAAAACATGTAATCCAATCAGAATGAATTAAAGGCACAGTCAGGGCTGAGAACCAAAAGAAAAGAGATTTGTATCAATTATAGGACTCTCTCTCTCTCTCTCTCTCTTCCCCCTCTTTCTCTCTTTTCTAATCATAGCAAGATTTTTCATTTACTCCTGATCAATTAGCATATAAAAAAAGCTTTTTTCCTCACAAAGGCAGATAGTTTCCTTTATCTCATGAGAAATCTGTCTTTTCAATTTTGTAGAATGATTCCTGCAAGGGAATCTAATTGCTGTTTTAATACCTCTAGGTCCTATTTTAAGTTTAAGCTACTGGCTTACATTTTTCCTGCTGTGCATTTCTTGGGAGGGGGCTTTCTTTCTATACACTCATCCATGTGTTTTAGGAAACCTCTGTTTTATGACCACAATTTTTTTTATTTATAAGAATTTCCACTTCCTCCCCTCCTCCCAATACCCTCCCGCTCCCCCCACTCCCTCTCCCCCCCCCCACTCCCTCTCCTCCTCCCTCTCCAGTCCTAAGAGCAGTCAGGGTTTCCTGCCCTGTGGGAAGTCCAAGTTCCTCCCCCCTCCCTCCAGGTCCAGGAAGGTGAGCATCCAAACAGACCAGGATCCCAAAAAGCCAGTACATGCAGACAAAACAAGACCCAGTGCCATTGTCAATGGCTTCTCAGTCAGCCCCCGTGTCAGCCACATTCAGAGAATCCGGTTTGATCACATGCTCGTTCAGTCCCAGTCCAGCTGGCCTTGGTGAGCTCTCATTCGATCAGTCCCCTTGTATCAGTGGGTGAACGCACCCTTTGCGGTCCTGACTTCCTTTTTCATGTTCTCCCTCTTTCTGCTCCTCATTTGGACCTTGGGGGCTCAGTATGAACACAATTTTTGCATGGAAATTCTCTTGTTTTTGGCAACTAGGGTGCCCAGCTGCAGGACATGCATATGTAAACTCTGTATTCTTATCTCAAAAGATAAACTCCCACACCTTTCCTTTTTTAAAAAAAATAGAACCAGACATTTAAAGTAGACATCAGTAAGTAAAGGTCAAGATGGAATATGGGTTACTGGTCTGTAGCCACATTAGCTAATACCTTCCCTGTATCTGTCTTTCTCAGTTTCCAGTCCAGGCCTGAGGGCTCGGGGGTTGGATCATGACTCTGTATTCATACCAATAGTGTAAAACATAAGACTCAGGGGGAGGTAGAGGGCTAGGGAGTAGAAGGGCCCAGGTCCCAATGAAACCTTAATTTCATTGTGTCTACAGTTCAAAGACAATCTGTTTGACAGCGGTATCTGTGGCTTCCGTTTTCTTGACCTAGGTGAGGTGGATCCATGGCGTAATGCCAGCTACCTTCCTGCCACAGTGGTGGAGAGAATCACCTTGTGAAGTCTCTTCCAGATTAGCTTCAGTGCCCATTTGGCTACTTGCTTGGCCCAGACGGTATCACTGAACTCGAACAAGGGGAACCTGGTGGTGGACTCAGAGGTCAGCTGGCCTCTCGGACAGTCCAGAGAACAGTCTGCACGGAGAGCTGGAGCCTATAGTGACTGGGAAAGAAATGCTTGGAGAGTTCTGCCAGCTGCTGGTCTCTGAGCCTGGGGAGAAGTGGGGGAGGTCTTCCAAACAATCGCATAGCGAGTAAATCCCTCCCCCTATGGGGTGCAGTGTACCCAAAGCAAAGGAAGGAGGTCTATCTATCCTTTGCTGGACTCTAAGGAGAGTTCTGTTGAAGTTTCTCTTAATGCCCTGTTTATTCTTTTTACCTGGGCAGAACTCTGGGGTCTATATACACAATGAAGTTTTCAATCTACATCTAAAGCTTTAGCTATTAATTGAGAGGTTTTGATTGTGAAAGCCAGGCCATTGTTGGATCTCATTGCTAGGAGAAGGTCAAATCAGGTAACCAGTCTGTTCAAATGCTTCTACCCACCCTGAAAAGCAATCTATAAGAACTAGCAAGTACTTTTATCCTCTCCCAACAGGTTGGATATTGGTTAAGCCAGTTTCCCAGAGTTTGACAGGGTCTTGGTCTCTCATCTGGACCCCTCCTTGGGTAAGGGCTCTCTGTTTTGAATTCACTTGAGCATAAACCTGGCATCTGGCTGAGACATCCCACACTAAGCTATCCAGTCTGGGTATAACATACCTTGGGCTGAGCAATTCAGAAAGTTGTATGGACCCCAGATGAGCAGCCCGGGCAGTTACCAGAGTCCTGCCAGTTGTTTCTGGGAGAATAATCTTTCCCTCTGGGGTTCTCCATCAGCCTGTGGGGTTGAGCTGTCTGTTTCTTCTTTACCATGAGTCTCAGGTAGCACTGGGTTGTGATATATCATCAGCACATCCATAGGCCCCACTGGTCTTAGAGCCATATGTTGACCAGTCAGGTCATCAGCCTGGCAGTGGAGGACAGCAATTTGTAGGAGAAGCCAAATAAGCCTCGATGAGGCCAAGTCTTTTTTCCCAGCAGTGAGAAGCCCTCTTTATGTTTAGATCATACCATGGACACGCATGGTAGTAAAAGCATAGTCACTGTCTGGATATATGGCAGTGGACTTTCCCTTTCCCCATCTGAGAGCCTGAGTCAGACCAATCAGTTCTGCTCTCCGGGCTGATGAGGTACCTGGTTTGGACCCAAATCATTTTGGATAAAGTAACTGCTGCTGTTCCCATGCACCTGTCTTCATCTTTTGTCTCGTGACAGTCATGGATGAGCACTTGTGGGTCATCAGCAGGCAAGAAGGTAGCAGGATTGACGACAATGGGTTTCTCAAACTGGTCTTGAGGCTAGAATAGGGCCTGGTACTGACTCACATAGGCGTTAGACAGCCAGCACTTGTGTTCCTGAAGGAGGGCCCTAACCTTATTGTGTGGGGTGCTGAGAGTATAGGAGCTTGACCCAGAGTTAATTTCTTTCTTTCTCTCTCTCTCTTTCTCTCTCTCTCTCTCTCTCTCTCTCTCTCTCTCTCTCTTTCTTCTGTCCTTCCTTCCTTCCTTCCTTCCTTCCTTCCTTCCTTCCTTCCTTCCTTCCTTCCTTCCTTCCTCATTGAACTAGCAGTAACCACCATAGCTCTCAGTGGGCCATCCTAGTGCTGCAGGGTCCAAGTGTTTGGACAGGTATGTCTCAGGGCATTTCCATGACCCCAAAGTTAGTATTAAAATCATTTCATCTTTTGTTTCATAGACAAACAGGTTAAAAATTGAGATATCTGGAAGTTTTAGGACTGAGCCTGAAGTCAGAGTTGTTTTTAAAACCCCAAGTGTCTTTTGTTGGGTGTCAGTTCAGGTTAGGGACTTCGTGCCCCTTCCCGCTTTGTGCTGGTGTATAGTGTTCCTGATATTTCCACAAGCTCTGGAGTCTAGGGACAGCAGTGCCCACTGCACCCCGGAACTCTGGAACATGTCTCTTACTCTTTGGAAGGGGGCTCTGAAGGATAGCAGCAACCCCACTGTGAGACAGGCTCCTTTTGCCTCCCCTCAGCTAGTAGGCAAGATAGGTAGCCTTTTACAAAATTAGGCTCTCTGTAGCTCAGGGTCTGTACCCCAGTGGTCAATGGCCCTTTTATAATCCCAGGGGGCCTCTGATGGAAGGACACGAAGTCTGCGTACTAAGTCTAAAGACATTATCTTTAAATCCTGGGGCTTACCCGGTCCATGTAAATTGCCCACCAACTGTGTGTGTCCATCTAAAAGCAAAGATTGGTTGAGTCACCTCTGCCAATGGGGTACTAAAAAAATGCATCTTTCAGATCCAAGGCAGTGTACACCCATTTTTCTGGAAGAATCAGACCCATGAGAATGAGTCCCCAAGTATCGCCATAGGCAGGAGAGGTGTCCAGGGTGACTGGCAGGACCAGGATGCCCGTCTCTCCAAACCGGCAATAGAGGCTCCAATTTCCCCTTTTGTTTCCAGGGCCACTGAGTGTTGTTTAATCCGGAGAGAGGTAGCTGAACTGGTTAGTTGAACAATTATAGGGACTTGGTGTTGGGACACTGCTGGGGTTAGTTTCTTCTGACAGAGGGTAAGACACTACAATTTTGCAGGGTCAGTCTAACTGCATCTCATCATCAGAGAAGGTGAGGGTGGTTTTCAGTTTATGTTAAGAAATCTTGTCCCAATCCGTTCTCTGTGGTTAAACACCCGCCGAACTACTTCTAGCAACTGGGTCCTGTTTATACCTTTAAAGTTTTCTAAATTTTCTAACTTTTTTCTAATATCTGGGGCTGACTGGGTACCAAAGGAAATCGAGCAAAAATTATTTAAAGTCTTCTTGTCAGTGTTGGATAGAAGATAGAGTCTGTCTGTCCAGGCTGCATTGTTCGGCAGTGATTTCTAAGCCTAAGGGCAGTTTTTCTACTTTTTTTTTTTTCAGAGAATGATGGATTTTGAGTTTTTTTTTATTATATGAATCATTGGTTTAAAAAAAAGGAAGGGGGTGAATTGGTTTAAAAAAGAGAAAGGACTGGAACTTCCTTTCTTTCTTGGGTCTCAGCCCAGGGGAACTTCTCCCCTTCTGTGGGGCTGCTTAAAGTAGGCATGGGGTGGAGCAGAGGGGTGTTCACCTGGGGAACCATTTCCTGTCCTTGCCCTCATTCAGATGCCAGGGGGGCCTGGGAGAGAGGCCTGACTCCTCCCCACCTCCTCAGGGGACCTTGAGCAGGAAGTGCGTCACTGTGTGGGTGGGCTCTGAGGTGTTGCATATGCCCAAACCATGCCCAGTGTAGCGAGTCTTTCTCTCTCCCACCTGCTAGTCCCAAATCATGACATGGAGACTTTTTATTAATTACGAAAGCTTGGTTGATAGCTTAGGCTTGTGGAACTTCTGTCATCTTCAGAACAGTAAAACCTCCTGGTTTGATCAGTTTTCAGAAGTTAAGTAGTAACCCAAACAAAATTCTCTCTCTCTCTCTCTCTCTCTCTCTCTCTCTCTCTCTCTCTCTCTCTCTCTTCCCCCCGCCTCTGGTTTTGTTTTTTGCTGTTTTGTTTTTTTGAAACAGGGCTTCTCTGTAGCTTTGGAGCCTGTCCTGGAACTAGCTCTTGTAGGCCAGGTGGGCCTCGAACTCACAGAGATCCGCCTGCCTCTGCCTCCCGAGTGCCCGGCCCAAAATTCACTCTTGACTTCAGGCAGGAGCTGACAACAGACGGTGTGCACTGCCAAACCTCTAACTGATAACAGACGGTGTGCACTGCCAAACCTCTAACTTTTCAAGACTAGCTGGGAATTTACACGATGCTAAGACATTTGCTGACTGTAAAATAAGGGATAACGAGCAACAAGGTGGCTCACCAAGTAAAGCCACTCACTAACAAGCCTAAGGACCTAAGTTCAATTCCTAGGCCCAACCTGTTGAAAGGGGAGAACCCTTTCCTGAAAGATGTCCTCTGACCTCTACATGTGTGCTGTCTCCCGCCCCACAGAATAAATAAACAAATGAATAAATGCAATTAAAAAAAAATAAGAGTGGAAAAGTCGGACATGGTAGAGTATACCTGTTATCCCAGCACTTGGATGACTGAGATGAGAGGATCAGGAGTTCAAGTCCAGCCCCAGCTACTTAGAGAGTTTGAGGCTCACCTGGGCTAAAACCTGCCATAATTAAACCAGAACAGGGTGTGTGTGTGTGTGTGTGTGTGTGTGTGTGTGTGTGTGTGTGTGTGTCTGGGTGCATGTGTATGTGTGTGTATGTGAATGTGTGTCTGAGTGTGTGTGTGTATGTGAATGTGTGTCTGAGTGTGTGTGTGTGTACGTGTGTATGTGAGTGTGTGTCTGAGTGTGTGTGTGTATGTGTAAAATCCGTGTGCAGGTTAGCATTGTGAATATAACAAAGTCTCATGTCTCTCCTCTGCCTTCATCTTTCTAAAAAGTGTGGATGGTAAAATTTACATATTGTTAGTTAGCATTTTAGCCAATTTAAAGCCCAGTGGGAGATGTCTATCATAGTCACAATTTCAAAGCATTCTGAAACCATCACCGCTATTAGTTAAAGAACACTCCATCGCTCCCCACAGAAGCCCCGTGGCCATCACCTGAGATAATGTGGCATGCTGATCGCTAGTTTATTAGATAGATATGTACAGGAATGATGCTGTGATGTATGCGACACCCTAAACAGACCTTGGAAACACCAAATGGCTGGACAAAGGGCCACAGGTGAGGGGACTCTGTGAACACACAGAACAGGCAAATCCATGGAGATCAGAAGTATGTGGTTGCCAGGACTTCAGGGAGAAGGGAGTAATGGTTCTCTCCCTTCTGAGCTCCATGCTGCCAAGCTGGTGAATTCTGGGTAAAACTGACCCCTTCCTTTTTCAGCTGGAGGGAGGCTCCAAGAGGGTCAACCCCCACCTCTCATTCTTGGAGAAGCCACTAGGGCCCCTTGCTCCCACATCTTGTGCATACGTAAACCCAGTAAACCCACCGGTGGGGCTGGAGATATGGCTCAGTGGTTAAGAGGACCAGAGTTCGGTTCCCAGCACCCACGTCAGCAGGCTCACAACTGACTGTAACTTTACCTCCCGGGGGTCTTCCGGCTTCCACAGGCACTGCACTCTCGTGCACAAACCCATACACACATACACACAGATGACTGAATATAAAACAGAGCCTTAAAAATGAAACAACAACAACAAGAAATATCCTCACTCTCTAGAGAGAATGTGGACACTTTCTAGCAAGCACTTGGAGACCCTCATAGATAAAGAAACTGAGCCTTGGTTTGGTGAAGCTACCCGTTCAAGTGGATGATTGACTGGATGGGGGTGGGGTTGAACCAGGTGACTCCAGAGCCTTTGCTCCCGTTCCCTATCCAAACAGCTGAGTAAACAAAGGACTGGATGAATGAGTCAGTGAAGAGGTTTGTCAGGCTTTGTAGTCACACAGTCGTACCTAAAATCTTCAACTGGGCACATGGCTCACCGGAGCCCGTAGGGTCTCTGTCTATCTCCCCTACCCGCGCCCCACACTCAGCTTGCTTCTGTAATAGTACCCCTCATACTATCAAGAACACGGGAAACAAGGGAGCCAGCATCAGATGGGATGACGTGGTACTTGTAGGCCCATCGTCATGGCTGGTGGGGAAACTGCGGAAGGATGGTTGTAAATTCAAGGCTAATCTGACCTATAGAGAGAGCTCAAGGCCAGCCTTGACAATTTAGTGAGAGCCTGTCTCAAAATAATGAGTGAAAAGTGGGCTGGCCGTGTACTCAGTGGTAGTGTTTGCTTAGCATGCACTGGACTGTAGGTTCACACCCTAGTCAGGGAGGGTGGGGGGTTAGCCTAGCAGAGATATTACCAAAATGGACCTTATTGGGTTTTTTTTTTAAATGTTTTTAGTTGTTTTTGAGACAGAGTCACATGTAGCCCAGGCTTGCCTTGAGTCCCTTACATAGCCAAGGACGACAACTGAACCTCTTCTTTTCTTTTCTGAGTTAGGGTCTTGTATAGCCAGTGGTGACCTTGAATTTGCTAGCCCCAGAGGACATCTCTGAGCTCCTGATCCTCTTGCTTCCACCTCCTGAGAACTGGAGCCATGGTGTGAGCTATGTCCTGGTTTGGGACTGGTGACTGAACCAAGTGTTCTTCCAACTCGGTCGCATCCTCAGCCCCAGACATCTTTAAAACAGTCGCAGGTTGACTGCAGCAGGACCACTCAGACTGCCGACAGTCAGGTTGAATGGCCCCCGGACCACTCAGACTGCCTAGTTGGGCCCACACTCCCCAGGACGTCCTCAGAGGCCAACAGGAATCTTTCCGCTGTGGTGAAGGTCTACACCCACAGAGTCCCAGGGGCGAGATGCCACTGCTGCTGTTCAATCGACTGATTCTAAAGGGAACCAGGGTGCCTCTTCTGGTGGCTAATAACCTTTGCCAATTTGACTAGGTTTCTTTTTCTTTTTTAATGTTTGTGATTTTTTGGTTTTGAATGTGCATTGGTGTTTTGCCTGCGTGTATGCCTATCTTAGAGCGTCAGGTCCCCTGTAAATACAATTACAGACAATTGTGAGCAACCCTGTGGGTGCTGGGAATTGAACCTGGGTCTTCTGGAAGGGCACTCCATGCTTTGTAACTGCCGAGCCATCCCTCCAGCGCCCTCTGTCAATTTGATGGTGTATCCGTGAAGGCATTTTTTGTTCTCTGTCTGTTAAAGAAAAGTATTGTGTGGGGCTGGAGAGATGGCTCAGGGGTTAAGAGCCTTGGCTAACTGGCTACTTTTCCCGAGGATTTAAGTTTAACTCCCAGCCCAGCCCAATGGCTGTATTTTCAGGGAATCTCTGCAGGCACTGCATGCATGTGGTGCCCACACAACAAAATAAAAGTGAAATTATTTTTAAAAATAAAAGAGAAAGTCACTCTTTAAAAAAATAAAAAATAAGCTTTGATTATTTTTTGAGAATTTCATACAATGCACTTTGATTATGTTCAACCTCCCTGACTCTGCCCAGATCCTCTCTATCCTCCCTTCCCTGGCTCTGCCCAGATCCTCTCTATCCTCCCTTCCCTGGCCCCTCCCAGATCCTCTCTATCCTCCCTTCCCTGGCCCCGCCCAGATCCTCTCTATCCTCCCTTCCCACACAAGTTCAAGTCCCTCCCCTCTCTTTTTAAACCCAGTAAGTCCAGGTTAAGTGCTGGCTAAATACTTCTGGGATACCAGGAGTCACATCATTAAAACATTTCATTTAAAGCATTAAATCGAATGTTAATAGCTCCTCAGCCAGGAGTGGGATGCACGTCCGTCTCCCACACCTTGCTGGGATTGTGTCGGCTGGAGCCGTAGGTGTGGGCATGCTGTCCCAACCGCTGTGTGTTCATCCATGCACCTACCCTAGTGCGTCTGGAAAATCGTTTCCTTGAGGTTGTCTCCACCCTGACTAACAACCTGCGCAGTGGACGCGTCTTGAAATCCGGCCATTGTTTTAACACATGGTTCCCAGTCTGGAAAGACAGACGATCACTTCCCTTCTCCAACAGTGAGCACAGCACCTTCCAGCACTGTGAACGTTAGCTGGTAGGGATGAGGCTTCCATGTCAGTACCAGTTTGATTCCTTCGTGTTGTCTGATTTAGGTGTGTGGTGTCTTTAACTATAGCATCTTGCTGTCAATCAAGTTCGGGGGACAACCGAGAGCATGGGCAATAGTCTATAATGTCTGAGGTGCCTATGGGACCGTTGGCAAACAACTCAAAAAGAGGAAACCCATTCTTAGTATCTGTAGTTTGACTTGTTGGGATATTATCTTCCCATTTCAGGGGAACGCCATTGAACCTCTACTAATATAAGTATATATGATTTCTTCAGTAGTTCTTAGCGGGAGACGGTCCTTCCTATACTCCACACTCCCAACCCTCACTGTATTTAATCCTTCTTGATAATTTTTCCCTTTCCTGATTTAGGGTATTGTATCCTATTTTCCTTTCCTTGAAAGAGCCCACCCTGTTAGGGTACGTACTGGCTAATTTTTGTGTCAATCTGAGATAAGCTAGAGTTATCCGAGAGGAGGGAATCTCAGCTGAGAAAATGTCTCCAGAAGATGAGGCTGTAGGCAAGTCTGTAGGGCATTTTCTTAATTAATAACTGAAGGGAGAGGGTCCAGCCTATTGTGGGTGGTCCATCCTGGAGGGCAGGGTGTCTAGAGTTCTATAAGAAGGCAAACTGACCAGGCCACGATGAGAAAGCCAGTAAGCAGCGTTCCTCTATGGTCTCCAGTTTCCTATCCTGTTTGAGTTCCTGTCCTGACTTCCTTCAGCGGTGGACTGGGGTGTGGAAGTGGGAGCCAAAATAAACCCTTTCCTCCCCAACTTGCTTTTTGTCATAGTGTTTTGTAACAGCAATCATAACCCTAACTAAGACAGGCTATAGCTAAAGTGCACGTGTGTGGATGTGAGCAGGTGCGTGTGCACACATATGCACATATGTGTGGAAGTCAGAGGTCAACCTTAGGTATCTTCTCCAGTTGTTCTCCACTTCATTCTTTTGAAGACCAGATATCTCACGGGACTCCAAGCCCGGCTCCTGAATGTCTGCGCTCGGCTGCAGGCAGCACCTTGATCAACTTTGCTCACCAGGACCTAGGGTTGTCCTGCTCCACATCAGGGTGAATGGGACTATTTGTGTTTTTAACTCTGGAGTGGTATGCAAGCCCTGGGCTCCCATGAATGCCTCTGTACGGAAAGAAGGAGGATTCCCATGGGAAGCTTTCCCAGCACTGGATGGCTTAATCCCCCTTTGCACAGTACCTACCTGTCTCAAACACACTTCCACAAGCCAGGTCTAGGCCAACCATCTGCCATGATCTCTGATGAAAAAAGAGATGAGTAAACGTTGGATAAATGAGACAGGCTCATTTGTGAGTATGGTTTAGTGGTAGAGTCCCTGCATAGAATCTCCCAGTGAGGAGTTGGGGTACAGCTCAGTGGTAGAGCACTTACCTACAATCTCCCAGCGAGAGGTTGGGGTGTGTCTCAGAGGTAGAGTATTTACTTAGCTATCATGAAGCTCTGAATTCCATTCCCAGTACCCAGGTAAAAACAAACAAAACAAAACAAACAAAACATAAAGAAATCTGTGTGCACTGTGGGGTGAATGACTCCAGTTAGTTCACACGCACACGGCTATACATGGTTGTCATTGTTTGGCAATGACAGCACTTGAAATCCCTTTAGCTTTTCTCAGGACACATCGCCTGGGTGGGAGCTAAAGTCAGCATCTTGTACAATGGAGTTCTTGAGTTTCTTCATCCACCTAGCTTTTAAGAATTCATTTAAAGATGTTGTAATTTATTTTTAAAGTGTTTGGTGACTGGATACACATTGGAGTGGGGTGGCTCCCCTCTGGCACATTGGTACGTCCTTCGTTTCCTCCAGTTAACCCTAAGTCAGTGTTGTCATGATTGTCACAGCTACGGGGACGTATTGAATGTGTGGATGCCCGGGTTCAGCTAGGTTTAAATGGCCAAGTGCTGTGTAATGTTATGGGAATACAGGGGGATGAGGCAGCAGAGACACTTTGTAGGGACTCAGTTAACCATCTGCCCCCTGCAGGGTTTGACCTCGGCCTGTGACACAGTAACTGCCCTTCAACAGTAGTGGCCATGCTATGTGACTTTCCGAGGGAGACACCAGACACACATATCTACTTGGCCCAGATAGGAAACCCACAACAGACCAAAGTAAGACAGCCCCAAAGTCTAACTTGGAAAATGAAAGAATATTGGGCTACTTCCAGGAATAGGGATGACTTAAAGACACCCGTATCACCAAAAAGCCCACCCAGAATGGGTTACAGCTCGCTGTAGCCCTGGATCTCTCTGCAAAGCTTGCAGGCAGCTCCACAGATCAGAGTCTCTTTTCTGTGGCTGATCTGGTGTGTGCTTGTAATGTCAGTCGGGAGGTGAAGACAGGAGGATCCATGGAGCTCCGCGCAGTTAGACTAGCCGATCCATCAAGTCTTGGGCTAGTGAGAAACTCTCTCCAAGGTAAGGCTGGGTATGGGGACGCGTACCTTTGATCCCAGCACCTGGGAAGCAGAGGCAGGTAGGTCTCTGTGAGTTCAAGGCCAATTTGTTCTACACAGAGAGTTCCAACTTAGTGAGACCCTGACTCAAAACCAAAGGAGAACAACAACCACAATAACACAAACACCAAACATAAGGTGGGTGATTAAGGTGGGTCAGCTAAAGCGCTTGCCGACAAGATAGAGGGCCCAAGTTTAAGTACCTTCACTCTCCAAAAATTAGTGCCACAAAAAAACACATTTGAAAAATGCAAGGTCAGTGGTAATAGACTTTCTGTATCTTGATAATAGGTTTCTCCACCTACACGGGAAGTCAGATCAAGCTGAACCAAAAAAGTAAAAGAATGGGTTTATTTGAGCAAAGCAACTCCTGGGTGCGTCCTCTAGACCCAGAGATCATGCTCGCCAACAAAGGCAGGGAGCTTATCCAGCCTGTAGGTGAGTGGTGATGTGTCCACCACAAGCTGGGCTTGTGCCCAAGTGTGGTCAAAAGCTGAACACTTTAGGTGGGGACTTGGGCAGCTGGCAACTTCAGGGTAGGAGGTGCCACAGCCACCAAGAGTGTGGAACTGGGCTTTTCTTTGTTGGAGAGTCTCTGAGTGGGCGGAGTCTGGAGAGAGAGACAGCTGGGGCTTCTCAGACTGTGCAGGAGCCAGCTGGCGTTTCCAAAAGAACAGGTGGCCCATGATGAATGATCCTTAAGGTTGTCCTCTGGCCTCCACATGCACAGACATGTACATACACATGAACATACACCAACACGAACAAAACCAAGTGTGGTAATACATGCCTGTATCCCAGCACTCAGGAGGCTGAGGCAGGAAGAGAGCGAGCCAAGGTTACAGAGCAAGATCCCAACTTGGAAAAAATCAAACTAGCCAGGCAGTGGTGGGGACAGCAGTGGCGGTAGCAGCTGCAGCCATGGCGCTCGCCTTTAATCCCAGCACTCAGGAGGCAGAGGCAGGTGGATCTCTGAGCTCAAGGCCAGCCTGGTCTACAGAATGAGTTCCAGGACAACCAGGGCTACACTGAGAAACTCTGTCTCCAGAAAACAAAAACAAAAAATGAAAAGCAAAACAAAATGAAAAAAAATCTTAACAAAACTAAAACATAGGCACATACAGAGCCAAGTCAGAAACATAAGCCGGGGCCACTTAAAGGACAGGCCCCATCCCACGTCTTCTAACTACGGTTGGTTCAATTCATACCAGAGCAAAGCGCACAAAAAACCTCAGAGCATCTGCCCACACATACAGGGACCCGTGGTGACCCTGCTCACAGTACCCCACACAGCACAGGGACCCGTGATGACCCTGTTCTCTATACTGCCCTCCCCCCCCCGCCACACAAACACATAACACAGAGACCCGTGATAACCCTGTTTACAATTTCTAACAGGAGCGTTGCTGGGCTACTGGACCTCCCCAGACCCACCTCTGAGGTAATTTTGTAAGCAGTCTGGCAGGAAGGAAGATATTCTAAAGATACACTGTGCTTCTCCTACTGGAGATCAGCCCACTGAGATAATGCCCTCCAAGAAGCTTGGTGTTCCCTAGAGTCTCCTGCTGGGAGAAGAAAGGGGGATTCCAGGTGCAGGTGGCAGAAAGAGGCGGAGCTTGTCTCTTGGAAACAGATTACAAAAAAACTTAATTATTTCTATTTTATTTGTATGGGTGTTGTGCCTATGTGTCTGAATGTCTGGTGCCCTCAGAGGTCAGAGCTGGGTGGTGGTATAGTACACTTTTAATCCCAGCACTTGGGAGGCAGAGACAGGCAGATCTCTGAGTTCAAGTCCAGCCTGGTCTACATAGCCAGTTCCAGGACAGTCAGGGCAACACAGAGAAACCCTGTTTCCAAAACAAAACAAAGAAAAGAGCATCAGATCCCCTAGAATTGGAGTTATAGGCAGTTGTGAGCCACCATGTCTGCACTGGGAACTGAACCCTTGTCCTCAGTAAGACCAATCAGTGCTCAAGAGACTTACATTTTGAATTGTGCGTGCACGCACCGCACCTGTGTATACAAATGGACTGTGTATGCAGGTGTTCATATCCATATGGTGGTTAGAGGGTAGCCCTGGGGAGCATTCGCCCTGGAGAGCATTCGCCCTGGAGAGCATTCGCCTTGGTGTTTTGTTTGCCTGTTTGGTTTTGAGATAGAGCTCTCATCCTTTTGAAGACAGCCAGTCAGAGCACCTGGGGATCCAGGGATCGGCCCCACCTCCTCAGTCCTGGGGTTACACATGTATCACCACCCAAAGGCCTTTCACATGGGTTCTGGAGATGGAACTCTGACTGAGCCATCTCCCCACACACTGATTTCAGGAGCACAGCTTGGTTGGGACTGCTCAGCTATGGGTACCTCGTGGCCCCTACTTCACATCAGGACTGGGAGGCATGAGCCCTGACGTCCTTTTGCCCCTCTCCCCACAGTGGATCCCTTTCCTGCTTTCTCTATAACTTCATTTTCTCTATAACTAGTACTCCTAGGACCCAGGCTCTGACCCTGAGAGCCCTCATGGTCACCTCAAGTCTCCTACAAGCTGAATGTTTTCCTCATCTTTTCTTAAACTGGAGACATGAACCCACTCTTTTGTCTCTCCTCTCTGCCCCCTCTCTTGACTATCTTTTCAGGCTAAAATATGTTCTAGAATGTGACTCCATTAACCTGGATGAACCTGGGCTGAATCTTTCTTGTTCTAGGTCTAGCCTTCGGTAAAACAGGGTCATGGCACCTCACCCTTGGGAGAGAAACTAGAAGGGCTTCTCATGCCGTAGGAGTTGGATGCCTGCCAGGATGTGCAGCTACCTTTTGACAAAGCCGTTCCAGTCGGGGAGGAAGTCCTTTCCAGTTTCTCTTCCCCCCTGCCTCTTTGAAAACTCTCTGTAGATTCCATTCTCCCCTGCACAGGCTTCCTTTGTTATTAAAACTCCCTTGGGCAAAACAGGAAGATGAGGCTAGCTGTCTGTGAAACTCGGGAGGAGGTAGGAGGAGGAAGCCTGCCACCTGGCTGTCTCTCCAACTCAGCTATGTCCTTATTTTCTGTTCACAAGGATTTGGGCGGCTGCCTCCTACTTGCTCAAATCCCCAGCTGTCACTCACGGCTGCTGGCTCTGGCCCTGGAACCTTGGAGACACTGGCATCATGGCAATTAAATCCATAAGGGCAACTGCTACAATAACAATAATGATGACAGCTACCGCTTACTAAACACACACTCTGCGCAAGGCGTTCTCTGTGCTTTCCACACCGTAATAGGCCGGCTAATCCTCCCAGCAACCCTCAGAAATCTCTGCTATTAGTTTTTACCAATTAAAAAAAATGTCTACAGCCGGGTGTGGTGGTGTGCACCTGTAGTCCTGGCTATGCCGGAGACCAAAGCAGGTGGCCAACCAGAGCTCGGGAATTGGAGACCAGCCTGGAAACACTAGCAGTGGAGGCTCCCTCTCAAACAAGAGCAAAGACATACGCCTTTGTTCAGGGTTAGCTGCCGGCGTTTTTTTCTTTAGTGATAGTGCTAAAATCTTGTTTTTCTTTATATGATTGCCTTTTATCTTTATTTGATACTGCCTTTATCACTGTATATCTTTCACAATCATCTTCATTAGTGTGTCTCCCGCGGTATTGTTTTTATTGGCCTTGACTTCTTATCTTCACGACTGTGTATCTTTACCTACTATGTCTGTTTTTTTTTTTCTTTAATTAAGATGTGGGCAGGGGATGTAGCTTAGTTGGTAACATGTTTTCCTGTCATCTAAAAGCACCGGGGCTCAACCCAGCATTGCATGAACATGGTGTGTGGTGTGTGGTGTGGGCCTGTGATCCCAGAACTTGGAAAGAAAAGGAGAGAGGATCAGAAGTTCAATTATCCTCAACGACATAGCAAGTCTGAGGCCAGCCTGGGCTACATGAGTGTCCTGGCTCCTCTTTTTGTCAACTTGACACAAGCTAGAACTACTTGAGAGAAGAACCTCAGTTGAAAAAACTGCTTCCCTCAAATTGACCTGTGTGCAAGTCTGTGGAGCAGTTTCTTAATTAGTGATTGATGTGGGAGGCCCAGCCCACCGCAGGGTGCCACCCCTGCTCAGGTGGTCCTGGGTCAATAAGAAGCAGGCTGAGCAAGCCACGGGGAGCCAGTCACCGAGCAGCAATCTTCCGTGGCCCGCTTCATTCCCTGCAGAGTCACTTATGTAAAATGGTACAGTATTTGCACAGAATCGACAGATCGCTCTCAATAGCCTTTGGGATTTAAGTAATATTTAAATAACTCATTGCCTCTGACTCAAGAATGTGCTGTGTATTGAAGAGTATGCTGGTTTCTCTGTGTGTATGTGTTCATGTGTATTCATGTATGTGTGTTTGTGTTTGCATGGTTATAAGTGTGTATTTGCATGTATGTGTGTAAATGTGTGTGCTACAGCGTGGGGGAGCACTTCCCTTGGTGTGTGCATGTTTGGGCCAGAGGATAACCTCTAGACTCTTAGGTTCTGTCGACCGTGTCTTCCGGGACAGGGTCTCTCGGCAAACCTAGTTTGACGAGTCGTTAAAGTGACTGGCCAGCAGCCCCTGGGATCCTCCCGTCTCACTGGAGTTGCAGGTATGTTCTACTTCCTGTCTTTTTACGTAAGTATGGAGATCTGAGCTTAGGCCCTTGTGCTTGCATGACCACATTCTCTAGTCCTGTTTTAAAGAGATACTTGATTAATCAGTGTGTGAGTTGGGGGCGGGGCATGAATGCAGAGATCCGAGGCCACCTGAGAGAGTCGGTTCTCTCCTTCCACTATCTGGCAGGGTGACTTTGTACACTAAGATGTTTCTTTGGCTCTAGTTTGTTTGTTTGTTTGTTTGGACAGAGGGTCTCACTGTTTTACAGAGGTCTGGCTCAAAGCCAGGATCCCCCTGTCTCAGTCTCCCAAGCATCAAGACTGCAGCACTACACACTTTCACGCTTCCACTGTTGAGAATGCTTCACAGCCACACTGTGGAGTGCTGTACAATACCCTTAAGAGTGAGAAGCCTGTGGGAGCAGCAGAGAGGCAGACATGTCAGGTGAGCTTCTGGGTCTATGTGAACAGACGACAAATAGATGAAATACGTTGTCTTCCGACAGAGACATGTGGAAGCATATGCTTGATCAGTAGGCAAAACCAGTGCGGCCTTCAGGAGCCTAGCCCTAGTTTCCTGCTTGGGCAAGGCTCAATATTTGCTTATTTGATGTTCAGGGAGGTTCTGCTAGAACACCACTATGAAGATCACAACTGATTGTATTGTTCAGTTTTACTGCTATTACAGCAGAGCTTTTTATATGTCTTATAGAGTGTATGTCCTGTGCATGTGTGCATGTGTGGGGGTGCATGTGTGTGTGTACATGTGTGGAGGGGTGCATGTGGGGAGTGCATTTGGGGGTGGGTGTGGATGTGGGTGCGTAGGGGGCATGGAAGTGTGCATGGGGCTGCATGTGTGGAGGGATACATGTGTGTGGTGCCTGTGGGGGGGTGCGTATGTGTGTTGTGCATGTGTGTGGGGGGGTGCATGTGTGTGTGGGGTGCATGTGTGGGGGTTTTATGTGGGGGGCATGTGTGTGGGAGGTGTGGGGGATATGTGTGTGTGGTGCCTGTGCGAGGCACATGTGTATGTGTGTGTGTGTGTGTATGTGTGTGGTGCATGTGTGTGTGTGGTACATGTGCATGTGGGGGGGTACATGTGTGTATGGGGTGCATGTGTGGAGGGTGCATGTGTGGGGTGCATGTGTGTTGGTTGTATGTGGGGGCATGTGTGTGGAGGGTGGGGGGTGCGTGTGTGTGGTGCCTGTGGCGGGATACATGTGTGTGGAGTGCATGTGTGTACGGGGTGCATGTGTGTGTGGGGTGCATGTGGGGTACATATGTGGGGGTGCTTATGTGTGTGGTACATTGTGTAGGGGTTGTATGTGGAGGCATGTGGGGAGGTGGAGGGTATGTGTATGGGGTGCATTGTGTGTGGGGTTGCATGTGGGAGCATGTGAGGATGTGGGGGATGAGTGTGTGTGTGTGTGTGTGTGTGGTGTGGGGGGTGCGTGGGGGGATGCTTGGGGGGGTGGAGGCCAGAGGTGCACAGTGTCTTTCTCAATCACTCTCCACCTTAGTTCTTCAGACAGGGTCATTGCTCACCAATTCCTTTAGGCTTTCTGGCTTCTCCTGATGCTTCTCCTGATGCTGCCTGCCCAGCTCTGGGACTTCAGGTACACCCCATCTTGGCATTTTCACATGGTTTTCATCATCAAATTCTCGTCTCGATGCCTGGTTTTGTACAGCAAACACTTCATCATGTGTTGACAGAGGTTTCTGTCCCACCGGTCCTTCAGTTGCTCAGTCCCAAAGGAACACACAGATCGACATTAATTATAAACTGGTTGGCCTAGTAGCTCAGGCTTTTCTTATTAACTAATTCTTACATTTTGTATTAGCCCATTATTCTTGTCTGTGTAGCCACGTGGCTTGGTACCTTATTCGGCGAGGCAGTCACATCTGACTTTCTCTGTGTCTGGGTGATGACTGCAGACTGAAACTTCCCTCTTCCCTGAATTCTAGTTGTCATGCCTCTACTTCCTGCCTGGCTACTGGCCAATTAGTGTTTTACTAAAAATAATACAAGTAACAGGATAAAAGACCATTGTCCCACAGCACTCCCCAATTTTTCTTTTTTTAAAAAAAACAAAACAAGAACTCTGAATCTAATATACTTTGTTTAGCTTTTCTTCTGACCATTATCCATAACAACTTGTAACCAACATTCTAAACACAGGAAAA
The DNA here is from genome assembly GCF_982192425.1 of Myodes glareolus. Lineage (NCBI taxonomy): Eukaryota > Metazoa > Chordata > Mammalia > Rodentia > Cricetidae > Myodes > Myodes glareolus. The sequence goes on from NC_142049.1 coordinate 50,323,395, forward strand.
TACTCATAGTCCACTTTTTGGGAATGTGGGCATAGTTTTCCAGGTTACTTCCTGCTGATTTGGGGTGCTGATAATCTTATACAGGGACCTAAAGAAGATTTAGAATTATGGTCAAGTCCTGAATGAAAAATTCTGTGAGACTTGATCATCTGAGTCAGCAGTCTTGAATCTGTTCTGGATGTAGAACTCAGACATCTGGGCCATCTCCCTCAGATTGGAGATTTCTCAGGGGGTCTTTCTTGATCAAACCTGATTTTTCTTAACCCTGAATGAATCCACAGCCTTTCATTTCCCATGGAAACAAAAGCAAAACCTTTTCTCCAAAGCAACATACCTTTTGACTTCAATTTGAAGTCAGGGTATTTTCAAAATACCTATCTTGGATTAATTCAGCAGCATTTATAAACAAATATCTTTTAGCAGCTGTTGCACCTTCCTCAGCACTCAAACAATTCAAAGAGAACATAATAGCATACAGTATCCAGACTCTCTGTGTATTTTTCATCCTTATGTGGCTTTATTTTAACCTCTATATCTTTTTATTATTAATTTTTTACTTTTTGAGACAGGGTTTCTCTGTGTATCTTTGGCTGTCCTGGAACTCCTTGAACTCACAGAGATCTGTCAGCCTCTGCCTCCTAAGTGTTGGGATTAAAGATTTGTGCCACCACACTCAACTACTTTCTTTCTTTTTTATTTTAAGGACTTTATCTTTTTTTTCTTTTCTCTCCCAAGCCTACAGATATTTTTAACACACTGTAAACTGTTTTGAGGTTTTCTTCATCTTTGAATCTATCTTTACTGTATATCTCTCTTTTTCTGACTACATGAGTCTTTAATTTGCTAAGCGATGTGGCTCGGATGAAAGCCATGACTTTTATGGTTGGATCCACTTTCTGGGAGTCTAGCCTCATGGCAGAGGTGTTGGCTGGAGCCATGTTTATTGTCACAGTTCTATGGCATTTCAAGGTCCCTGCCACCACCAAAAAATATGCAGTCAGCTTTTCATCAACACAATTTAAGTGTGGTTTTTTTTTGGGGGGGGGGTAAGGACCTCTTAAAAGAACTGCAAGGTTTTGCAGCTAAAGCTGAGTCAGGAAGCCTCTCTTAAATGAGAACGCTTACCTCTAGCAAGCAGAGCCCACCCAAGAAAGTGCTACTGTGAAGAAGCCATGCTAAACACTGTTATTTTGTATCTAGAATTACTTCCCAGGCTCTCTAAGGTTTTATGTGAATGTAGTTGTCCGCACATTGGGCACCATTCTGTTGATTAGGCCTTAGCCAAAGTTGGTTGTTTCAACATTGCAAGTAAGACTTTGGGTGATTGCTTAGGCAGTAATTTGTCTCTGTCATCTACCGCACATTTTGGAAGCTGCTTGAGTGCACTTCCTGCCTACTCAAGTGATATTATCTCCCTTCTCAGGGGTTGAAGATTAGATAGTCATAGTTACCATTCTCTTATGATGTAGCCAAGCCATTTCCAATACAAGACTTAGACTCCTTAGGATAGAATATTTATTAAAACATTTAGCATATGTTCCTTGCTTAATACTGTTTATGCTGATTGTAATTCTAATCTTTTTTTCTATGAATCTTTGTTTTTATTTGAGCTGAAGGCCCTTCCACCACTTGTTACTGATTTGGGCTTACATGGTTTTCTTTTTTCTATATTGGTTGTATTTATATTAAACCCCTGGTTGGTATACACATGTCTGTCTGTACTGTCTTGCCATAACAGTTTGTTTTACAATAGTAGGGTGAGCAAATGCTTCACCACTTTGGGGCTATGAGTTCATACAATAGAGTGTTGGGAATTCCTATCTGGGGACTTGGGGTGTCACTCAGTGGTAGAGCTAAGCTTATGCTCAAGATTGTAGGTTCAAGTCTACAGCATCAAAACACAAATCTCTTCAGGGCTGTCCCAGAAAATGCGGCTCCTTGTCCTGACATTGTCCTCGTGCCCTCAGTCACTGTCATCACCGCAGTTCTTCATCACCTCCTCTGGAGCCTTGGCATCCTCTCCATCTGCTCTCAGCCCTGATGGTCCCATCAGTGGAGCCAGTGCACAGCAGGTTCTCAGTGACTGGAACCATGCAGTCAATGGACTCTGCCCACCCTCAGGGCAAAGCGGTCACTTGTAGCCCTAAAACCATTCCAACTGAAGAGGTAGATGGTACCTTCACTAGACCCACAGGCCACCTTCTTCCCATATTTCATAAGGGTGACAGAGGTTAGGTCGCCTTACTGAGGCTCTGAGAGTAACTCAAATTGGCGTCTCTTGATGTTGAAGACACCAAGGCAGTCATTCCCACTGGCTGTCAGCAGCAGCTTCTTGGCTGGGTCTAGAGCCATGTCAGCAATGTACTCCTCACGCTGCCGGAGGGACCTCTTTCTGCTGGTCCCAATGATTAGAACATTCTCATCCGCAAGCAGCAGACTGTTAATGGGGGCACTGTGAGCCTTGGAAATTCGTCTTTCCTACTGTCCTTGTTCGACATCTAATACGTGGATTGCTTTGTCCTTAGAGACAGTAACAAGCTTCTGCCCATCCTCTGAGAAGACTATAGTTCTGCAGGACTTGAGGTGGTGTCCTGAGGACCAGAGTTCCTTGATTTCTCCCTCCTGACAAAAGTATGAGAAGATGAACATGTCCCCATCTACGTCCCCCGATGCCAGCAGATCTCGGGTGGGATGGAACGCCAGGCCACTGGCTGCGGCTTCCAGCACGATGTCTTCTGGGGTACCACGGATCCGGGGTGTGGCTTCCAGCACGATGTCTTCTGGGGTATCACGGATCCGGGGTGCTGGCCACTGGCTGCGGCTTCCAGCACGATGTTTTCTGGGGTATCACGGATCCGGGGTGTGGCTTCCAGCACTGTGTCTTCTGGGGCATCACGGATCCGTGGCTGTGGCTTCCAGCACGATGTCTTCTGGGGTATCACGGATCCACGGCTGCGGCTTCCAGCACTGTGTCTTCTGGGGCATCACAGATCCGGGGTGCTGGCCACTGGCTGCGGCTTCCAGCACTGTGTCTTCTGGGGCATCACGGATCCGGGGTGCTGGCCACTGGCTGCGGCTTCCAGCACTGTGTCTTCTGGGGTATCACGGATCCTGGGTGCTGCCTTCATGGAGTCAAGGTCTTCTTCATTTCTGAGTTCTCTGAGGAACTCTCCTCACACATGCGATCCATAGGACCCACATTAATTCTAATCTTATACTTGATATCTGTTTCTAGTGTACATAGTTTTGTATTGGGTTTGGAACGCTCTTATTTCAACAAAAGGGGGAGGTTGTGGGAGCTCCTTCTGCTTCTTCAGCCATTAGCCTTTTAAATACCGGCCCACTTGGGTGTGGTCTCTTACACTATAAATGCAGCTGTAAAGCCTGCGCTTGCTCTCTTGCTTACAGCTCTCACTTCCAGCTTCTGGACTCTGTTTCTGTTTCCCACTCATGCAGAGGATTGTGATTTAGGACAGTGATCTGCAAGTCTTCTCTAAATAAATAACCCTTTATTATATATAATCTGTGGGATTATTTTGTATCTTCTGCCATCAGCCATGGAAGAGGAGTCACTGCTCTAGCTCTGCAGAGCTTTCCCCCAGATTTATTTTTATTCTGTGTGTATGCATGTTTGCCTGCAAATCATGTGTGTGCCATCAGAGACCAGAAGAGAATGCAAGATCACTTGGAACTGGAGTTACAGACAGTCGGGAGCCACCCACTAAAGGTGCTGGGGACTGAATCTGGGTCCTCGGTTATTAACCACTCTACCCCCTGAAAAACTTTCTCTCTTTTAAGAGGTTTTAAAAGTTTTTCCTTGAATCCTTCTGCATCAGCACTCTGTGTTGAAAGCATTGCAAGTGTGCACCATTGCAGGCTTGCACCATTGCAGGTGTACACTATTTGCAGGTGTGCACCATTGCAGGTGTACACTATTGCAGGTGTACATCATCATGTCCCCTAATCCCCTTCGGCTCCTGCCTGGCCCAAAGTTGTCCTCTTGCCCAGCCTGACACGACAGAAGTCTGCTCACTCATCTGTGTTTTCAACAGCCCTTGCCCCTCTCTTAGCACCCAGAATGGTGCTGGACCTCAGGGAAGAGTCTCTCATGACCCCTCAGTGTCTCCTCAGTGTTCCTAGTGCCGCCTAAAAACATCTTCGGTATCTGGCCTCATGGATTAAGAAGAACTCCAACCTTCTGCTGAGTATAGACAAAAGCAGACACTCTCCCTCTTACACGTGTGTGTGGGGAGTGGATGAAGTCCTGAGTGAATGTGTGCTGGAGACATGAGCACAGCCGTGTCGAGGGCCCTAATGCCTTGGACCCTTCCCCAGGTCAGGCTCAGAGAAATGACAATGCTTCCCCTCGGTCCTTGTGTGGATGCTGACAGTGTGTCCAGAGAAATGTGTGCTCAGAGAAATGACAATGCTTCCCCTTGGTCCTTGTGTGGATGCTGGCAGTGTGTCCAGAGAAATGTGTGCTCAGAGAAATGACAGTGCTTCCCCTCGGTCCTTGTGTGGATGCTGGCAGTGTGTACAGAGAATGGCAATGGTGTCTTTCTCCCTGGGTTTTTATAGCCCGAGACAGCTCCCATACCAAGACCTCCCTACTGAGTTTAGCTAAACTTGCCTTCTGGTTCAGCTGTATATGTTAAACCCACTTCCTCAATTCAGAATTATAAAACAAACTCACTGAGTTATCTGGCTTACTGTTGTTTCTGAGTCTCCACCAGAGTGCACCGTGCCCCACCAATCCCAGCTTTTCTGTGTGTGTGTGTCTTAATTACTGTTTTATTGCTGTGGCCAAGGAAATGTTTATAAGAAAGCATTTAACTGGGGGCTTGCTTACAGTTTCAGAGGGCGGGTCCATGACCATCATGGCGGGAAGTCTGATAACCGGCAGGCAAGCATGGTGCTGGGGCAAGAGCAGAGAGCTTACTTCATGATCTGCAGGTGGGGCCTGGGTTTTAAAACCTTAAAGCCCACTCTCAGTGACACACCCAACAAGTTCACACCTCCTACTCCTTCCTAAACAGTTCCCCTAACTGGGGACCAAACATTCAAATGTGTGAGTCTATGGGAACCATTCTCATTCAAACACTACAATGTGTCTGTGGTTTCTTTACTGCCTGTCGTCCCAGTTGGGATGCATGGCCATGCATGTAGTGCCATGCTTACTCAATGATAATCAATACAGAAGACATAATAATCTCTCCCCAGCCAGTTCTGCAGTGGGTGCCATGGTCTAGTGCTCTAATGTCATATTAGTTATCTTTGGCATTGCTGTGACAAAGGCCACTGTCGGGGTATAACTGTCACGGCAGCAGGCAGCTGAGATACCTGGTCACCCTGTGTTTGCAGTCAGAAGGGGGTGAATACTTTCTCAGCTCATTTTCACCTTGTATTCAGGAGGGAACCCCAGCCTCTGGAGCGGTGCCGCCCATGTTTAGGGTGGGTTCTCTCACCTCAGATAACCTAGTCTAGAAACCTCACAGATGTGCCTGAAGGGTTTTCTCCAAGGCATTTCTAGACGTTGTCAAGTTGACAATACACGTTTGCCTGGAAACAGCATGAGAACCACAGGGCATCTTCCGTCAGCTCACACCAGTTGCCAGCTCCAGGTTGTTGACCGTGTGACTACAAACTGGATGTTCTAGCTTTGTTCCGGTTACTGTGACAAATGCCTTGGCCAAAAGCAGCATCAAAAAGACAGCGTTTATCTGGCTTGTAACTTCAGGTTACAGTTGCTAATGACATCACATCCACAGTCAAAAGCATCTAGCTTTCTCTGCTTAGGGACTGATGCTGTCCACAGTGGGATCAGTTATCTTATGCATCATAAGTTAACTTATACATCAGTTAACCATCCGGACAATCCCTCAGGAATGTAAAAGGAGACTGTGCCTTGGTTTCCCACCTGCCCAGACCCAAATAATCACATAGAAACTATATTAATTACAACACTGTTTGGTCAATAGCCCAAGCATATTCCTGACTATCTTTTATGACTTAAATTAATCCATTTCTATCCATCTATGTATCACCACAAGACTGCGGCCTCCCAGTAAGGTTCTGGCCTGGTGTCTGTTTCCTTCGGCAGCTACATGGCATCTTCTTGACTCTGCCTGCTCTCTCTATACCTCTGTTTGGATTTTCCACTTGACTTTACTCCGCTAAGCCTTCGACTTTATTCATCAACCAATAAATCAACACATATACAGAAGGACCTCCCACGTCACAGAGACAGGTCCAGAAGCCAACCGGATAGAGACAACGCCTTGCCTGAGGCTCTCTTCTCAGATGATTCCAAGTTGTTGCAAGTTGGCATGAAAATTAACCAGGACTCTGTTTACACACATGGACTTTTGTGGTCTGCTAACTTTAGTACTTTAGCAAATGCCCAGCAGTGGTACACTTGGGTCATAAAGGAGTTCTGTGTTAGTTTCTCAAGTTTACCGCCCACTCCTGACTTGTTAGAACAGCTCATGAGGTTCAGGGAAACACTACACTTACTGAATTATTACAAAGGATATTTTATTATCAGCTTATATTTATTGTACAAAAGAACAAATTCATTATGACATTTTGACATTTTACGTTCCTCAATTGTTCTTAGGTCACATTTTTTCTCTCATCCCCGTTCCTGGTTCTCTTTACCCCCAAATATATTTTCATGTCCTAGTTCCATGTGACAAAGTATCCCAACAAAACAACTTTAAAGTAAGGTGTGGTGGCACACCTCTAATCCCAGCACTTGGGAGGGAAAGGCCAGCCTGGTCTACAGAGTGAGTTTCAGGACAGCCAGGGATACATAGAAAGAGAAACAACACAAGAGTCATTCAGAGGAAGAGTTTATTCAGCTCACAATTCCAGGTTTACAGGCGATCATTCTGGGGCTGTCAGGGCAGGAGCTTGAGGCAACTGGCCGCATGCACAGTCCACAGCAGTAAGAAAAAGCATGCATGTCTGCTCTCAGCTCACTGTTTCCTCTTTCACACAGTCCAAAACCCAGACCTGAATCTTCCCATATCAACTAATGTTATCCAGACACTTGCCTCCAGACGTGCCTACAGGACAGCTCAGTCCTGCTGCATGGCAAGTTTGAGGTCGGCCTAGGCTACATAAGACCCTGTCTTAGATAGTGCATTTGAAAGGACTTGTAAGTGGATTTTTTTTCTCTGTGTTGCAACTATTAGAGGACATCTTCAGGAACCAAGGATGATGGGGTAAACACTTTAGGGTTTTAGGTCCCATGAAGCAGGAATCACAGACAAGATAAGACAAAATGCAAACCGGGTATGGTGGCACACGTTTGTAATCCAAGCGCTTGGCAGGCTGAGTCAGAAGGACTGCTTCAAGTTCAAGGGCCACATAAGTTACTCCAAGGCCATTCCGAGCTATGTGGTAAAAACCTACCTCACAAAAGGAAATGAAAGCCAAAACATACAAAATATACATACCACAACGTCCTATGTCCCTGCCCTGCACCATTGCTCCAGAGTCACACTGTCATCTCTTGGTCTAGAACTGCTGAATTCTAGGATTTTCCCAGAGATATACTCCCCGCACTCTATAAACCCCCCCCCAGGGGGCTGGCAAGATGCCCCAGCACTCTTGCAGAACAGAGTTCTGTTCCCAGCACCACAATTGCCCGCAACTTCAGCTCGAAGGGATCCACTGCCCTCTAATGGTACTTGTGGTCATTGCACTCAAGCACACATACACAGAGAAACAGAAATATAAAATAAATCTTTTTAAAAAACCAGTTCCTTTTATATGTGGAATCTTTACCCCCATGTTACCTACCCTGAGAAGGTCTCAACTCATCTCATTTGAACCAGCCTTCCCCTGATTCCAGAATGAAAGCCCTGTCCTTATCCTTTGGAGAATGCCATACTTTGTGAGCTCATAGCTATCACCACAACACTTGGGTAGCGGGACAGTTTTTCGGCTGGGTGTCAGATGGTATTCAAAGCCACAGCCTGGAGTCTTCTCCCCCACAGACTGGCCACTCCTGTTTGGTTACACCAGCTATTATTGGCCACTCAGCCTTTTGCCTCCCTTGTGCTGCAGAGAAGAATTTCAGCCTTGAAGCAGGTGGCTGATTCCTCTGGAAACTAATACAATCCTTAACACACAACAGGTTTTCTAGGGACTTTTCAAAAGTCAACTTAACATCATAATTATTACTGTCCATTATCTTCTTTAACTTTTTTTTGAGACAAAGTCTCACTTTGTAGCCCTGACTGTCCTCAAGCTCACAGAGATCTGACTGCCTCTGGCTTCTAAGAACTAAAATTAAAGGCATGAATCACTATGTCAGGCTATCTTTTTAAATTAAATTTATTTTGGGTTTATGGATATATATGCCTGCTTGCATGTTTGTGTATCATGTATCTACCTGTTGGATCCCTTAGAACTTGGGATAAGTCAATGTGAACTACCATGTGGGTGCTAGAACTTGGGTCCTCTTGCTCTTAACCGGTGAGCAATCTCTCTAGCCTCTCTTTTAAATTCATGTGTGCGTGCATGTGGTGTGTGTGTGTGTGTGTGTGTGTGTGTGTGTGCGTGTGTGATGGGTGTGCACCAGGACACCTGTGTTGAAGTTAGAGGACAACTTGTAGAAGTTTGTTCTCTCTTCCCATCACATATAGCATGGAGACTTGAACTCAGGTTGTCAGGCCTTTAATGCTGAGCCATCTCACTGGCCTCTGCCATTATTGTTTGAGACAGGATTTTGCTTTGTAGTTCAGGATGGCTTCAAACATCATCCTCCTGCCTCAATCTCTCAAGTGCTGGGAAAACGGATGTGTGTTAGCACATTCAAGAGCACCTCCCGTTCTAGAAAATGCTTGCTCTCTCTTGTGGCTCAGAATCTACCCTTGTGAGAAGGCACTCAAGGTAAATTATGAACCCATTTTAAAGGCAAGAGAGCAGAGAGCTGGGTGTGGGTGGCACACACCTGTCATACTCACACTCTGCAGGGTGAGGCAGGAGGATGGTCAGGAGGATTCCAGACCAGCTCAGGCTGCCAAGCAAGACCATGTCTCATGTAAAACAAAACAAAACAAAACAAAAAAAGGAAGCAAAGAAGTTTCAGGCTTTATGACTTATTCAAAAGCAGGGATTAGCATTAAGCAGATGCAGGGTCATAGGCAAAGATATGAAAACAAGGACTGCTGAATAAGGATGGGTGAGATGAAAGGAGACTCGTGGGGTGATGAGACCTTTGGCTCCTGTAACTGCAGGGAACAGAGAGCTGTTGATTTGTGGTGGCAATGACTCAGAGAGGGGCAGAGCTGACAGGGGCTGGGCCTTGCAGAATGTGGGATGTAGCTTGCATCGGGATGTCGGAGCAGGGAATAGACTGTGGGATGTAGTTTGTGTCTGGATGTCGGAGCAGGAATAGAATGTGGGATGTAGCTTGTGTCGGGATGTCGGAGCAGGGAATAGAATGTGGGATGTCGGAGCAGGAGTAGAATGTGGGATGTAGTTTGCATAGGGATGTTGGAGCAGGAATAGAATGTGGGATGTAGCTTGTGTCAGGATGTCGGAGCAGGAATAGATTGTGGAATGTAGTTTATGTTGGAATGTTGGAGCAGGAATAGAATGTGGGATGTAGCTTGTGTCGGGATGTCGGAGCAGGAATAGAATGTGGGATGTAGTTTGTGTCAGGATGTTGGAGCAGGGATAGATTGTGGGATGTAGTTTGTGTAGGGATGTCGGAGCAGGGATAGAATGTGGGATGTAGTTTGTGTGGGGATGTCAGAGCAGGAATAGAATGTGGGATGTAGTTCGTGTAGAGATATCGGAGAAGGAATAGAATGTGGGATGTAGTTTGCGTTGGGATGTCGGAGCAGGAGTGAGTTATGAAGAGGGTCTAGAGTAGTTGTGATGAGTCATCTTGAAGAGCATAGGATGTGGTCGGGGCAGAGGACTCTGGACAAGAGAAACTTTCAGAATGTAAGGAATCTAGAACCTTCTTGAATATAAAACACACAGTGTTGTCAGAGGGTAAATATTTTGAGGGATCCAAGAAGCTGTCAGGGAAGGTCTATCTAAGAATGCTCATGAGTGGCCTGAATAGGATAGACAGAGTTGGGATACACAGGCATAAACTCCAGTTTATGGAAGCCGTGATGATGGAGCTGTGGACTCAGATGGCATTTGAGTTGGGGTACTCTAGTTAATGAGGCGTTTCAAGGCTAGTAGAGGGGATGTGGCTGGTAGTGAATGTGAGCACATGGCTCCAAAGGGACACTTAGGGCACAGGGGACAGAAAAGGGAGGAGCACACCGTGAGATAGGCACAGTGGGGGAGGGAGGCAGGCAAATTAACCCAGTTTTATTGTCTGCCCCTTGTCCATCTCTGCTTCGGAGTGTTTCTGATTGTCTCCCAGATCCAACGCAGATATTTTGAGACTCGTGTGTAGACACCAGGTCGGTTGGGCTGTCCACATGGAAAATCTCCCCATGAGATGATGCCATAGAGTTTGCCGTTGCAAACCAATGGGCCCCCTGAATCACCCTGGGTCGGGGAAGAGAAAGAAGGGCTCTTGATACGTCTGTCTAGAAGGTAGAGATGGAGGAGATGTGGGGAGAAGAGTGAAAGGTGGAGAGAGACAGATGTGAAAAGTCAGGGAGATGGAGATCAGAGGGATGGAGAGTCAGGGAGACGGAGAGTCAGGGAGATGGAGATCAGAGGGATGGAGAGTCAGGGAGATGGAGATCAGAGGGATGGAGAGTCAGGGAGATGGAGATCAGAGGGATGGAGAGTCAGGGAGATGGAGAGTCAGAGGGATGGAGAGTCAGAGGGATGGAGAGTCAGGGAGATGGAGAGTCAGGGAGATGGAGAGTCAGAGGGATGGAGAGTCAGAGGGATGGAGAGTCAGAGGGATGGAGAGTCAGGGAGATGGAGATCAGAGGGATGGAGAGTTAGACGGATGGAGAATCAGGGAACTGGAGATCAGAGGGATGGAGAGTCAGGGAGATGGAGATCAGAGGGATGGAGAGTCAGGGAGATGGAGATCAGAGGGATGGAGAGTCAGACGGATGGAGAATCAGGGAGCTGGAGATCAGAGGGATGGAGAGTCAGGGAGATGGAGAGTCAGGGAGATGGAGAGTCAGGGAGATGGAGAACAAGAGAGGTACAGAGTCAGGGAGATGGAGATCAGAGGGACGGAGAATTGGAAGGCTGGACTGCACGCTTCCATCACTCTCCGTATCTCACCTCACAAGAGTCCTTCCCGCCTTCTTTGGTACCAGCACAAAGCATGTTAGCAGTGATCTTTCCTGGATACACCTGTCGGCACTCCTCGTCTGAGCGCAGTTCAATGTTGGCACACTGCAGGGTTTTAGGGTAATTCACTGGGGAGGAGAGAGACCATCTGAGGAGGCTTGTCCTGGATGTTAAAGAGTCAGAGTGGGCAGGAAATTGAGAAGGGATAAGTAAGATGGAGGGAAGGATGAGGCAGAAAGTAGTAAAGAGACAAAAATATGGACAGACATGGGAAACAAATGAGGATAAAAGGAGGGGAGGAAGGGACGGCTGGGCAGGGCAACAGGGATGGGGAGAGATAAGAGGCCTGAAGGTATGGCAGTGGGGAGGTACCCTAGTACTTTCCATGCAAACATGAGTTTAGATCCTTAGAACTTATGTAAATGTTGGGAGTGGGCATGGTGGCCTGCCTGTAATTTCAGCCTTAGAAGAGTCAGGGGATTCCCCCAAAGCAAACTGGTTAGCAAGGCCAGTCATGACGGTAGGCTTGGGGTATGATGGAGAGACCCTGCCTCAGTGAATAAGGTGGAAGAATAATCAAGGATGGTTCCCAACATCAGTCTCGAGACTCCACATGCACTCACACACACGTGTGCCCCAACACAAGCAAATGCGCATACATGCACACCACATGTGTGTGAAAATGGAAAAGTGGAAAAAGAACTCAAGGTGGGTAGGAAGCAAGGAGTGGTGGGAAGTGAGAGACCAGGTGCTGGGGGAGGGGAATGTGAGGGGGAGAGAGAGGCAGAAAAGAGATGGGAGCAAGCCAGGGATTGCCGTGGAGACGTCTGCTGACATGTTATGCTGTATGCTAGTCACATGTATAAAACATACCTAAAGATACACTTTTTATAGTTCATCCATCTCCATAAGATATACTTAACTAATGTATTATAAAATTTAAAATATGTAGATTATAAATATTTATTTCTTAATGTATATAATAAAGTATGAGATATTACATAGCAAACATTATCACATAACCTTTAATTTTCAGTGCTTGGGACTGATGCAAGATGCACTCTCTACGCCATACCCCAGCCCTTTTAATTTAATTTAAATTAAAAAAATATGTTGTGTGCCTGTGTAGTATGCTAAAATAGGCGTGAGGAGTCAGGGGACAACTTTGGGGAGTCAGTCCTCTCCTTCTACCATGCGGGGGGTTGAATTCGGGTGTTGGCAAGCACCCTTATTCACTGAGTCCTCTGGTCAGCCCTATTTTACTTTTTTAAAAAGAATTTTTTGAGGCAGAATTCTCTGTGTAGCCCAGGCCGACTTCTCTGTAGCTTAGGCTGACCCTGAACTTGTGATCCTCCTGACACAGGTCCCTAGATGACTGGTATTATAGGTCGGTGTCACCAGGCCCAGCTTTTATATAATTATTATTCTGAGTCTGGAGAGATGGCTCTGAGATTAAGAGCACTTGCTGCTCTTCCAGGGGACCAGAGTTTGATTCTCAGCTCCCATGTCAGGCAATTGCTTGAGCTCCAGCTCTAGGGGAACCCTGTACCCTCTTCTGGCCTTTGTGGGCACTGCACTCATATGCACAAACCCACACAGACGAACTCACTGAATTAAAAATAAAATAAAGTGTGTGTGTGTGTGTGTGTGTGTGTGTGTGTGTGTGTGTGTATACATATATAAAATGCATATGTTATCCCAGAACTTGGGAGGCAGAGCCAGGTGGATCTCTTTGAGTTCTAGGACTGTCAGGGCTACATAGTAAGACTTTGTCTTAAAAACCAAACACACACACACACACACACACACACACACAATATATATATATATTTGTGATTATCTTACATTTGTAATATTAATATTAAGGAGATACATGCCTTCATTTATATAGACTTATTTTTATAAAGGGACTGGAAAGGCTCATTGGGTAAAAGTGCTTGCAGTCAAACCTGAGAACCTGAATTTGATCCCACAGCCCAAATGGTGGGAAGGAAGGACAGGAATCCCACAATTTGTTCTCTGATCTCCCTTTGACGGCTTTGGTCTAAGCGCCTTCCCTCCAGCACACACCCCAAAGCAATACAAATATAATAAAAGGAATCCTCCGACTTCCCCTGCTTATGGCTGCCCCAGTTTCCCCCGCCATCTGCGAGAACTCCAGCAGCCATGCAGGCACTTACCCTGGGGGCTGGTGGTGGTGCCCCAGCCGGAAACGCGGCAGCAGGTGCCAGTGGGCAGGCAGTCATCCGGGGAGAGTGGCAGAGCACGGATGTGACTGCTGAGTTGGACTGGGGACTTTAACTCCAGAAGCATGATATCATGGTCGTGGTTCAAGTGGGTGGGGCTGACCTGGTAGTCAGGATGGGGGATAGAGCGGACCACCTCCATTGCCTGCTCGCCATTCTCCACACGCCCCAGGGCATGCTTGCCTAGGTGAACTGTGTACCCTCTGTGGGTGCAGGAAGTGGTGGGAAAGAGACAGATGAGCCCACCTCTGTCCCCACCCCAGTCCCAGCCTCTTCCCATTCTGCACTCCAGGCCCCACATACTCTTTCCTGCAGTGAGCTGCTGTGAGTACCCATTTGGGGTGAACAAGAACACCTCCACAGAGAAGCCGTCCACGGACCAGGAGAGCTGCCTGCCACGGCTGAGAGTGGGGGAGGCAGGTGTAGCCACCCGGGAGAAAACCGTTGGTTCCATTGGTACCATTGAGAATCTTGGGGTAGTCCCGGGAGATTCCTGTCAAAGAAAGAAACTTAGAGAATAGGGCTAAGGAAGTAGAAAGGGCCAGTGCTGTGGTTCTGGACTTGGGGAAAGGGTCAGATTATTGGTTTGGGTCATTGAGAACTGAGGATTCACTTGCTATCCTCTAAGTTGCCTTATTCCATCCAGTGGGGATGAGTGAGGCAGACGTTTCGCCTGTACTATAGAAGTGCTGCACTGTCTAATGGCACGGAGAAGACAGCTTATGGAACAAGAAGGTGACCAAGAAGTAAGTAGAGGTCCACTTTCTCTCCATCTACATTTTCTTAAGGTGAAAGAATTGACTTACGTATCTCCCTAGGCATCATCTATCCACTAATTCATTAGTTCATTCACCCATCAATCCATCTACCTATCCACCTACCCATCCATCCACTCACCCGTCCTTCCAGCTATTGACCCATCCATCAATCAATTCACCTAACCATCCATATATCTAGCTTCCCATATATTCACTAATCTACCCACCCAACCATCTACATATCCGTCAACATGTCCATCCACTCATCCAATCATATGTCCGTCTATCTACCCCTGCATTACATATTCAACCATCCATCAATCCATTAATCTATCCATCTTCTGCTCATCTACCCTTCCATCCATTCACACATCTACCTACCTACACACCCATCTATTCATCCATCCATCTGCCCATCCATCATCTATCAATCCTCCCATCTATCCATCCATCTACCCTACTCCTCTATCCATCCATTCAACCACCAACCTGCCCATCTATTCATCCTCCCAACCACCAGTCCATTCATCCACCTATCCATCCATCAATCCATACCTTACCCATCCATCCATCCATCCATCCATCCATCCATCCATCCATCCATCCATCATCCATCCTTTTAACACATTTACTGGGTGCTTTTCCAGTTCTATAGGCCACCTACAAGTGGTCATGCCAAAATTCTCATCACCAACTCCAACCTTTGAAGCTGGAAGCTCAAATGCTATCAACCCAAACACCTAATACATATCTTCAAGTTTGTGTCTGGAAACTGATCTTTCTCACCCCAAACTGTTCCTTCCAGTCCTTCTCATCTTGATGCTCAGCCCAAACCTGGGCATCAACCCTTGCTTCCCTTAATCCCTTCACTATCCACAACAGTCCTGTTTATCTCCTAAATATCCAGCTTAAAATGTTTAATATTTGTTTATTTTGTGTGTGTGAATGCTTTGCCTGCAGGTATGTGCACCATGTGCCTGGTGCTCAAGGTGTTAGAAGAGGGTGTCAGATTCCCTGGAAACAGAGTTACAAATGGTTGTAAGTTACCATGTGGGTTCTGGGAAACAAACCCGATCCTCTGCAAGAACAGCCATCTCTCCAGCTCCCTGATATCCAGCTTTTATCAGGGCCCTGCCACCATCTTGGGGGGAACAGCAGGTTGTCTGTAATCTCAGAACTGGAGGAGCAAAGACAGGAGGATCTCTGGAGTTTACAGGTAGCTGGTCCAGCTGAACTGGAGAGCTCTAGATTCAGTTGGAGAGATTGTCTCAGAAAATAAGGTAGAGAATGATGTTGACCTCTGGCCTACACACACACACACACACACACACACACACACACACACACACACACTGTGTCACTTGGAATCCCCACCTCTCTCTCCTTGGGACACTCTGCTCTGGCCGCATACACTTGTTCTCCCAACACACAGGAGCCTCTCTCTGCCTGCTGTTTCCTCCTTCTGCGTACTTCTTCCTTACGCCAATCATAGACCCACATGTTTCATTATGTCCATCACAGCCACATGCAGGTCTTGAAGTCAATTAAAATAAAATCCAAATCTCACTTCCTTGGGGATGCCAGACACATCTCAGTTATTTATTTATCCACATGATCAGGCATAAGTATGTGGTTCAGACAGAGTACATTTGAGCTGGTTGATGGAACACCCAGAGGCACATGACAGGGTCCAACTTCCCCGTGATAGCTAAGCCTGTATATTAGTTCTTTAGTAGAGCCTTCTGGGGCCTCCGGTCTAAGGATTCCCCTCCTGGACCTCAGGCATGTCATGTTTCTCTAAGGATGCTCATCAAAGCTATAACTGTCCATCTCTTCAGGCTTGTTGGTAATTCCCTCTCTGTCTTGTCTATTCACACACACACACACACACTCTCCTCTTTCTTCTCTTACTCTTTTTCTTCCCTTTTCACTGTCTCTCAATCTCTCTGTCTCTATCTCTGTCTCTCTCTCCCCCCTTCCCTTTCTCTCTGTTCTCCTATCTTCTTTTTCCTCTCTCTCCCTTCACCCTTACAGACAGCTCCACAGCTGACATCTGAATCACGCTGTTTAATCGTCTTGTTCCTCGGACCTAGGACATGTGACAACAATGGAGACACAGCTGTGGTCAGCGGGTCACATCTGGATTCCAGTGCACTGCTTTCTTACTCTGCAGAATCCTGCAGATGACCAGCCTCAGGTTCCGTCCCTCTCGGGTAGGAAGAACACAGTCAGCCCTTTGTACCTGTGGAGAACTGGTTCTAGGGCCCTACAGACATTACAACCCAGGAATGTCCAAACCCTTCACATAAAGCATCATGGTGTTCACATATAACCTCTGCACATCATTCCATCCCATTAAATCACTCCTGATGATTTATAATAGCCAATAAAAGCCAAACACTGTGTAAACAATGACCACACCTTATTTCTTATAGTGGGAAAGCCAGCATGAGCTCAGTACTGAAAAAAAAAATAGTTTTTTTTCTTCCTATTTTTGCCGCATTGTTAGTTGCATCCTCAGGTGGGGAGCTGTGGGCGTCGTCACACATCAGGAAGCCGTGGGAGTCCCCTTGTCCCACAGCCCAGGTCCCCACCTGCCCATGCTGGGAGTTAAGAGTTAAGGGCAGGAATACAGGGTCACTTTAGGTGGGGCCAAAAAGTGAGACAAGGGTGACATTAAGAGGTAGAGACAGGAAGATATAAGAAGTTCAAGGTCATCCTTGGCTACACAGCCTGGGTGGAGACCCTGTCTCACAAATGAAAGGTGCATAAATAAATGGCACACTCAGAAGCTGAGTTACAGTCCAGATCTCTTTTACCCCTGGATGTGTCCATGTAAGACGTAGGCCCTCACTCTCATCACTTCCCTCTTGGTACCAGGAGGGAGCAAAGCCTTTCCAGCACCTGAATTTTGGAGGGTCCACCATCTTTAGCAACTATTTTTACAGAAGACAAAAAGGGCCAATTAAGCTATGCTTGGTGGTGCAGGCCTGTTAGCTCATATCCTCGGGAGACTAACCGGGAGATTGCAAATTTAAGGACTGCCCAGAGTACAGAAGTTCAAGCTGGCCGGAGGAACTTAGTAGACTCTATCTCAAAATAAAAAAGTAAAAAGAAGACTGGGAATGTAGGTCAGCGGCAGAGACTTCCTTAGTTCTCATGGGGCCCTATGTTTAGTTAAATATAAGCAGACTACAGTGCACTAAGGTTCCAACCTTCTGCAGTTCTCAGGATTGGCCTGAAGGCCTCAAACATGCCAGAAAAGCACTCTACCCCTACCTAAGCTATATCTCCAGCCAATAATGTGTGCACAGGTGCAAACACACCACACACACACACACACATACACACACACACACACACACACACACACACGATCAGTCAATAAAACAGATAAAGTAAATAGAAAGAAAAAAACAGGAAAATGAAGCAAAGCAGCTGCACTTTAGAAGGTCAGACAGTCCGATGGACTTCCAGAGCAGGGCATGGTGGACCGGGTAGACAGCCTGGATTAGTGTCCTAGCTCAGGTGTGGCAGTGTCTTTGGGGCAGGATCCTTCTGTCCCTGAGACCTGGGAGTAATTGCAGAGCACATACCTCACTGGGATCTGGAGGGTTCCACAAGATGCAGCATGTGGGGCTCCTGGCCCAGGGCGAGGCACCAGGAGGGGCAAGGGTGTGAATCCTGGGTGTGACACCAAAGCCAAACAGCCACCCCACCTCCAGGGGAAGGCTGGTGCAGGGTGCTAGGTACTGTGGACCCTCCTCCCTTAAGTCAGAACAAAGCCCGGGGAAGGGGGGTTCTGGAAGCCTCCATTACATATCCAGGCTCCTGATTGTGGCTCACTTCACAGCAGCAGCTAATTATTAACTAATTATTTGAATAATTGTTTCAATAATGTCCCCCCAGATATGCTGTGGATGCCACAGGCAGCGTGCATGCAATGCCTGGTGCATGTCCCTGGTAGAATAAATGATTGAGTGAATGAATGAATGATGCATACACGGGGTTTCTAGAGAGTGTGTTTGCGAAGGCAGAGAAAGGGGCTAGGTTTGTAGCTCAATTGGTGTGTGCCTAGTACACACATAGCCCAGGGTTCCACTCCTAACACCCCATAAACAAAGCCTGGTGGCACACTCTTGTCATCCCTAAGGCTGGGAAGGTTTAGGCAGGAGGATCAGGAGTTCAAGGCCATCCTCAACTACGCAGTGAGTTTGAGACCAGCCTGGTCTGCAGGAGACAGAGACACTGACTCAAAAAGGAAAATACAAAGCCACTAAAATACAAAATAAGGAGCTGGGACGATGGCCCAGTGGTTAAGAGCACTGTCTTCTCTTCCAGAGGACCTGGATTCAAGTCCCAGCACCCACATGGCAGCTCATAACCTCTGTCACTCGGGGGTATCCAGCACCCTCCCTCATACAGACATGAGTTTAAAAAGATAATAAAATTTCATTATTTTCAGAGCCTTTTTTTTTAAAAAAAATCACACCAGGGACACCCCTCCTTTTCTTATCCCTAGCAATCGATGTTGCAGAAGGAAACAATCATTGGCTCAAGTTTTGCTCAAAGTGGCATTGTTAACATTTGAACCCGTGGTCTGCTGAGCTTCCTGCTCTTTGGTCCGTCTTGAAAAATGTGTGGTGGTGTTGAAGGGGGAGGTAGAGGAGGTGGTGGTGGTGGTGGAGGAGGTGGAGGAGATGAAGTTGGTGGTGGTGGTGGTGGTGGTGGCGGTGGCGAAGGTGGTGGAAGAGGTGGACAGAGAGGAGGTGGTGGTGGTGGAGGAGGTGGAGGAGATGAAGTTGGTGGTGGTGGTGGTGGTGGTGGCGAAGGTGGTGGAGGAGGTGGACATAGAGAAGGTGGTGGAGGTAGTGGGGGTGGGGGTGCTGCAAAGAGTCAAGGGAGTCGGGAGACTTGGGGCCTCTCTGAGCTGGTGCATCTCTAGAGTCAGAGGTGTTGGTGGGCTGACCCTAGCTAGGAAATCAGGTCACACAGGGACTAGCAGGAAGTTATCAGTGTGTCCTCCCTGGCCCTGAGAGGGCGGGGGTGGGAGGAGGAGCCCGCAAGTCCCCCCCTTCCCAGTGGCTTGATCCTTCCTACCACTGGCATGAATGACCTCCCTGCCTCCATCCACCCTTGTGCCTGAGTACTCACCTCCGGACAAGCCCACGGTCAGACAAACGAAGGCAGCCACTAGGGGCCACATGATAGCTCCGGGACTGGGGTGGGCAGAGTGGGCGGGGCCTGGGTCGAGAGGCTGAAGTGGGTATTGCAAAGCCGGAGACTGAAATTCTCTGCGCTTTGCAATCTTGAACTTTACGGCTCTATTCTCTCTGAAATCCCTGGCCCTCGAATCTTGCCCTTCTGTAATTCCATCCGCAGTGTGTGTGGGACACCCTGAGAGCTGGTGGAGGGACAGCGTGCACTCCTCTGAGCTCCAGCGCCTGCCATCACTTCCAAAAGGTCACCTCTTTCTAACCTGCACTCTAAGAGCTGGGTCCAGACAGCATTCCCTCGTCCATCCCTCCTTTCCCTCCTCTGACCCCATTCTCCCCTCTCTGGGTCTGTCCCGGACCCTGGGTCTCCTCCCTGGCGTCTAGACTTTCTGCATGCTTAGACTCCCTGCATCTCTGCAGGTTTCTGTCTCCACCTGCTCCTCACGCTGACTCAGCTGCCCTGTATCCCCTTACCCTCCTCTTTTCTCCTCTTGTCCCGCTGCACTGCCCCTTCCCCAGGCCTCTGCCCCTCTCCCTCCCAGAGACCCTACCTGAGGAGGGGCCCAGGTGGCCAACTTCAACAGCCAGCTGTCTAGAAACTTCAGCTCCAACCCATGGCTTTTAACCCCTGAGCTCCCTCCCCCAGCGCGCGCACCATTTCCCGGTGCTGGCTCCCCCTCTCCACCCCCAATGGCTCAGCTTGCTGTTGACAGGCACCCCCCAGCCTGGGCTCGGCCCTCGGCTTGGAGGCGGAGCTTTTGAAACAAGCTGGGACCCAGATCTGTCCCCGCCCAAGCCCGAGTTGAACCCACTGTGAACCTTCTTATGGCAGGACCACAGAAAAGGGGAAAGCCCACTTTCCTTCCCAAACTCCTCCCCTCCATACCCCTTGTCATGCACCTCCCTGCTTTCCTCACCTCCGCTCTCAACACCTGCACCTTTCAGTCTGCCGCAGCATCCAGACAGGCATCTCTGAGTTCTCTTGAAATCCCACCTTTACCCTAGGGACCACCCCCACCCAGCCTGTCCCTGAAGGCCAGTCCCTTCACCAGCGGCAACCCCAGCCAAGTCTTAACATTAACGCCAGCACTGTCAGCGGGAGTCTCACCTCCAGCCTTGTTCCTTCCTAAATTCAAGGTGATGACTACATATGTTCATCACCCTCTTCCCAAGACACACACCGTGTAGGTGCCTGGCTAACAGAATGTCTAGTGCCCTGAGCCTGTGGGGCTGAGGTTGAGTCTGGGAAAGTGCTGGAAGTAGGCTGCCTTTGAGAAGCAATTGATGAGGTGAGGGAGTGCATGGCAGGGCGGGTGGAGAGGAACAGGGCTGGCGGGGGGGGGGGGGGCAAGCTGGGACGAGATAGGGTGGAGGAAGAGGAAGGAGGAAGGGATGGTGTTTGAGGAATGAGTAGGAGGCTTCTGGAACTTTGGCGGGGTGGGGCCCCGTGAGTTAATCCCAAAAGGTGGATGGGGCAGGATTAGGGATTAAGAAGGACAGGGGTGGGGTCAGAATTTGAAAACAAGCCAAGGATGGGGATCCAGTGAAGTTTGGAAAGAGGGAGCTAGAAGAGGTAACTTCATTAAGATGCAGGCTGGTCGGGTGAAGGTTCACAGAGTGGAAGGTGGGCTATGGTGGGGTACAGGATTTGGGAATGGTGTAGTCCAAACCAAGGGAGTTCAGACTGCACCAAAGGTTTGGTTCCTTTTTAAAATTAAGTGTTGCAGGGCCTCCCCAACTGTAGTTCAGCTGCTAAAGTGCTTTCCCGGCATGCATGACGCCTGGGTACGCCCGTCCCTGTGTAGGGGCACACGCCTGTAAAACCAGCATTAGAGAGGCAGGGGCAGGAGGCCCAGGAGTCCAGGCTCAGCCTCTGCTATAAGATGAGCTTAAGGTCAGTATGCACTTTTAAAAAGAGAGGAAAAAGCCCACAGCACATAGGCAATAAGGAATGCTAATGTGTACTTGACAAAGCAATGCTTTGCTCAGCACATTTGTCCTGAGGGAAGCTTCACTAGCAAATTTCATTTCTATGGGTTTCGAGAAGAATATTTGCATTGCTATCAGATACCTGCAAATCAATTATAAAGTAGCACTCAGTATCACAGGGCCCCACTGCCCAGTTCTGTCCTCCTAAACACCTGGAGAGGCTGAGGCAGGAGAATGGAAACTTCAAGGTCAGCCTGCTCTGTGTGGTGAATTCAGGGCCAGCCTGTGCAGCTTAGCAAGACAGTGCAAAGAGCCCTGCCTAGAATCCCCCAGTGAGGGGCTGGGTGTGGCTCAGTGGTAGAGCCCTGCCTAGAATCCCCCAGTGAGGGGCTGGGTGTGGCTCAGTGGTAGAGCCCTGCCTAGAATCCCCCAGTGAGGGGCTGGGTGTGGCTCAGTGGTAGAGCCCTGCCTAGAATCCCCCAGTGAGGGGCTGAGGGCATAGCTCAGTGGTAGATCTCCTGTCTAGCATGGGGAGGCTCCATGTTCAAACCCTAGCACTGCTCAATGTGGAAAAAAAAAACATTTCAAAAGACAATAACACAAATGCAGAGATGTTCTAAAATCGGATGATCTATCTGACTTGCCATTGAAGAATCTCTTATCTCAGAGTCCTTCTCTAGGTTTAATGCAGGAATGGAAGGGGACTGTGTTTAGGGTTCTGGGGATTCTGATGAGTTCACAGGAAATGCGATGTGCAATGGGGCTGGGAAGAAGGGCAGTGTGATACTAAGTTATGCTTGGGGATAGGGTTGGGTTGCAGATGGGAGGGGTACAGAGATAAGGGGTGCTGATGGGGTGATGGGGTGTTGGAGGGCAGGATGGAGGATGGAAGGACGTTGAGACAGTTGGGATTGTGGGTGAGCACCAACGATGGGAACTAGACACAGGCTGAGCATCTGTGTTGGGGTAGGTCTTGGTAGGGGGGCTGGGTCGTATCTGTGAGTTCCTGTTAAGGTGACTGAAAGGCCAGTGTCCCTCCCCACCCTGGACTTCCTCCACCTCCTTGGGCAGGGCTTGGAGTGGGTGCTGAGCCCATTCCTTTCCGGTAGAGTCGGGTTCAGGTGGGGTGGAAGGAGGGAGGATGCTGGGTGAAATGAGGTGACAGCCTGTGTGGGAAGTCGGGGTACCTGTGCCCTCTTGTGGCCCAGGCTCAAGCTTCCAGTAAAGCTTTCTCGCTTGGGAGGGGTTGGAGCCAGCAGTGGGGGTGGCTGGTGTTGGCATTTGTTGAGGGGTGATTGCCAGGTCAATGTTGATGTTCAAGGTTATGATTGGCCAGGACTCAGGTAGCCTACCTATGTTGAAGTGAGGTCATGGACCTACAAGGGTTGGGTGCCTTCCACCCCCTCACTTCATTAATAAGGCAACAAGGAGTCCATGGCTGATATTCACCCTGGACCTGGTCCAGGGGCATCCTCTCAGAGATCATCGCCTTTCCGCGCATGGGCAGCCTCGCTGGAGGGAGAAAAACCAGGAGAGTCCGTGTTCCTAGGGGCTCAGAATCTGACACCAACACATAGATAGACTGAGCTCAGCTGAGGCGGTTGTTCTGTGACTCAGTGTCCCCGTTTGTGACATGGCCCCCATCCACAGCACTTACCTCACAGAAAAAGCGTTAAGGGACCTGATATCTAAAGGTGTTTGAAAGAATGCTTGGAGGGGACCGTGGGTCTCAGCGAACGTGTTAAAGAACCAAAGATGGAGATGGAGGCAGCCCCAAGGTTTCCAGAGGAGGCCCCACCCTAGCTTGGCTTCAAAATAGGATTCTTTGTCAAGCATAAACTGGAAGTTCTGGTTGGAAGTGTTGGCTGGGACAAGAAAATCTGCCCCACACCCAGAGCCTGCTGTAAACACGGATTGACAGAGAGGACACAGAGGAAGGAGAACTGATGTTCCTCGTGGTTCCCAGCTTGGGTCTAAGCACGGGGGAGGTAAACACACAGACACGGGAAGCTGAGGCAGGAGGGAGGGCAGAGGCATGGGGAGAAAGGCTGTGTTACCACGAGACAGCAGACTCTTGGGAGGCTGGATGTCCCACCTGGGCCCTTGTCATTAGGAATGCTGAGTTTGATCCCCATCACCCACATTCCTTGCTACCAGATAGAGAGAGTTCAAAGGTTCATCTGTACCACACCTTGCCTCTATCTCTCTGCATCTGTGACTAAGACAGACCCCTCAGGATCCTGTCCCTCCCTACACCTCCCTTTTGACAGAATCATCAATATTTTTTCTTCTCCAGAAAATGTCCTATTAGTGTAAGATGGTAGATTTTCTCCCATCTATCATTAAGACAATAGCAATGTGTGCGTTGGGGGAGGGGGGAGGCAGACCACCTCTTCTAACCCTGGCATCCCCTCCCACTGCTGGCTCATCTCTGCTACCCTTTAACTCAGTCCTGTCTCTAAAATATTGGCTACACCCCTAGCGTGCCGTTCCCCTGAGCCTATTCCATGAGTCCATTCTCCTCATACCCCATTAAGGCATCCACGTTTTAGAATCTGAACATCTCTTCATGGTTCTTCTTGCGTTATCAATAGGGTTCACAGTCCGTTACTCCCCGGTCCCCCGCGTTCCTTCCCTTGGCTCTCTAGGACATGCTCTGGGTCTCCTCTGCCTCTCTCACCGGAGGCTCCTCAGCCATGTCCCACTGCCCGCAGCCTCTTCTCCTTTCTCTTCATGCTCATTCCCGCCCCGACCTCATCCTGTCACGTGGCTGTAAATATCATCTACAGGTTGACAACCCCTTGCAAATCCAATGGCTCTGGACTCTTGTCCTTCAAGTTTGATGTCTGTCTGTTCACTCCCCATGGCCGTCCTCTTGACCTGCCTGTCGGTGGTCACACCATCCTTTCTGTTCTCAGCCAGAACCTTAGTCTTGACTTTGAATTCCTTTTCTCATATCATCTATCACTCTGCTATGACCCCTCCCAGCTCTACCCTCAAAACAGATCCAGAGTCTGACCAGGTCTCATGGTCCTCCTTCTTGCTCTCTTCACACCTTCCTGAACTCCCCTTTTCAGTGGGTTACTTCAGGTTCCCTGTGTGGTCTCATTGCTTCTCTCTCTCTCTCTCTCTCTCTCTCTCTCTCTCTCTCTCTCTCTCTCTGTGTGTGTGTGTGTGTGTGTGTGTGTGTGTGTGTGTATACACGTGTGAATATGTTTGTGTTTATAAGTGGAGGCAGAAATGAACCAGGGTGCTCCCGTGAGGGTCAGAGAACAATCTTGGTTTATGGTCACTGTTGTCCACCTTGTTTAAGACAAGAGCCCTTGGTGTCCGCTGCTGTGTACACTGTGGTAGCTGGCTGAGCATCTTCACCTCTCACCTCTCTGCAGGAGCAGTGGGGCTACAGATGAATGCTATAGCACCCGGCTTTATGTGGATTCTGGGGATCTGAACTCAGGTCCTAATGCTTGCATGACAAGCACTTCACCCACTTCACCGACCTGACAGCCCCTATTCATAGCCTGTTTCAACATCACACAAGCCCAGATGAGCAGGACAGTGTTAGCAGGCGGAATAGACCAAGGACTTAGAGACCATCTCCCACGTAGGAACCATATTTTCCCTTGTCAGGTGCAGGGTTTGAACGGCCCAGGTCTGTCAGATTGCACAACTATGCAGAGGGGCCTCACTCTGTTTTCCTTTCTCTCTGGGGTTTATTTGTTTTTATTTTATGTGTATGGGTGCTTTACCTCCACACCCTGAACATGCAGTGCCTAAGATCCCAGGAACTGGAGTCACAGCTGGTTGTGAGCCACCTTGTGGGAACTGAGAATCAAACCCGTGTTGTCTAGAAGAGCAGTCAGGGCTCTTAACCCCCGGGTAGTATCTTCAGCCCCCCACTCCCCAGAGTGACCTCTTACAGAGTAAATCAGAACAGGCCACTCCTGTTCTCAAAACCCTGGGACGTCACTCGGAATGAACACTATTTTTACTTCTGGGGGGTAAAGGAGGGTTTAGATCACCTGCAGACAATGCTCTTGATCGGATCTGATGCTCTCTTTCCCAGCTGCCTCTCGTGTCAGACACATTTCCATTTCAGGATATTTTTGTCCGCTTTCCTCGCTGCCCGGACCCCTGTTTTCTCAACTGTGTCTATGGTCTCATCCGTCCTTGTTATCTCCACAGTGATGTCTTTGACTAGTGAAGTCAGGGTTCCTCAGAACAGGACCAGTGAGTTACTAGAAGGACCGGCTCATAAACTCAGAGAAGTCATACTCATGGTTTTTGTTGGTCACCATGAAAGCTACAGTGAGGGCCGGTGAGGCTCAGAGAGCAGAGGTGCTTGCTGTTAAATCTGAAAACCCGAGTTTGATCCTGGCATCCACGTGGTGGAGACAAAAAACCTGTGTGCTGTAGCACCTGCACAATGATACACGCGCACCCACATTCGTCCCCACCCCCTCCCCTATACCCTCCACCCAAATAAAATTAAAGCTTTTAAAATGAGAAAGGATATTCTCAGATTTTCAGATGAAAATCTGGCACTGGGCATGGTGGTGTGCACTAGTAACCCCCGTTCTCAGAGGTAGAGGCTCAGAAGTTAAAAGCTGTCTTGAGACATAGTGAGTTCAAGGCCAGACTTGGCTACAGAAAATCCTGAGTGCCTCCAGTCCCACAAGAAACAAAACGAAACAAAAACCAGTCTATAGAGAGATGCTTTGCTGACAAACACCAGACCTGAGTTCTACTCCTCAGAATGCGCACAGAAGTCAGATGTGGTGGCACATGCTTGCAGCTGCCTTGTTGAGGAGGCAGAGACAGGTAGATCTCTGGGGCTCACTGGCCAGCCAATCTAACCTACTATGGTGAGCTTCAGGCCAGTGAAAGAAACCTGTGCCCAAAAACCAAGGGGATGTGCTGCAGATGCGGCCCAGCAGTTTAGAGTACTCATTGTTCTTGCAGAGAACCTGAGTTTAAACCCAGCACCCATGTTCAAACCCAGCGCACAATCATCTGTACCTCCAGTTCCAAGGCTTTAGACTTTCTCTTCTGACCTTTTTGTGCCCTCAACACACATAGGTGCACATATATACAGGAAGACAAAACATGCATACACATAAAATAGAATAAATAAGATAAAGCAAACAAAAGCCAAGGGGTGTCTGAAGCAATGGCTCAGTGGTTTAGGAACACACTGTTGCAGAGAACAGGAGTTCGGTTCCCAGCACCCATGTCCAGCAGCTCACCTGTGATCTCAGCACCCTCTTCTGGCCTCTGCAGATACTGCACTCACATGCACAAACCCATGTGCAGGCAAATGTGCATGTATACCTCCCCACATGCACAACTGCACACACAAAAGATATGAGACAAGAAGCAACAAAGAGGAGACTGAAGAGATGGCCAGTGGTTAGTAGCACTTGCTGCTTCTTCTGGAGGACCCAGGTTTAGTATCCAGCACCCACTGTCTACAGCTCCTGTTCCAAAGGATCTGACGCCTTCTGGCCTCCGCAACCACTGCACTTGCATGGCGCACAGCCGTACTTACCAGTGAGACACCCACATAAAATAAAAATGAACTAATATTTTTTTTAAAAAAAAATCCCAGAAAAGGCGAATTGAGTAGAGTCTGGAAGGTTCCAGATATGAGCATCCATCTGTCCTCCCCCTGTGCAATCCCATGGAGAGTTCTTCACATTCTCAGCCACAGTGTAGGTCATGTCTGGAGTGTTGCCAGCCAGGGACACTCACAGAAGCGTTGGTATCCAGGGTTTGTACTGGGGGAGTTGGTGACACCCACGTGGCTGCCCACCTGTGTGGGTGCTTACAGTCTCTTCACACTCTCTGAGGTCAAACTGATGTATGTCTCCACCTCCTTAAAGACAATCACACACAGCATTAGTATAGATCAGTGGTTCTCAGCCTTCCTGATGCTGAATCCTTTAATACAGTTCCACACGCTGTGGTGACCCCAACCATAAAATTATTTTCATTGCTACTTCATAACTTAATGTTGCTACTGTTATGAATTGTAATGTAAATATCTATGCTTTCTGGTGGTCTTAGGTGACCCCCGTGAAAGGGCCATTCAACCGCCAAGGGGGTCATAACCCATAGTTGAGAGTCACTGGTATAGATGATATGGTATAGCCAAATTTCCCAAGGTAAAAAAAGGCACTGCCATCAGTCAGGATGTTCCAAAGACTTACAGACACTGAGTGGGAGTTGGCAGTCTTTCCTGACAATGCTGATGCTGATGTGGTGATGGTGATCATGTGTGCAGAGTTGTCTGTGCACGAGGGGCAGGGAACAACCCCAATGCTGTTCTGTAGGTGCCGTTCACCTTAAAAAAAAAAAAAAAAACCGAGACAGTGTCTCTTATTGGCCTGGAATTAACTCAGCAGCCTGTTCTGGCTGGCCAGCAAGTCTCAAGTATCTGCCTGTCCCACCTCTCCAGGACTGGGATTCAAAGCACAAACCATCACATCCAGCTTTTCCTGGGGAAACGTGAATGAATATCTTCTCATTCCAGATAGGGCACCAATGACAGACCAAAGACACACTCCACTGCAGTCTAAACGCAGTGAGTTGGTGCTTCTATTGGGGTCACTTCTGGGAGCACAGATGGCGCAAACGGAATTACATCACCAAAAAACCCACTCCAGCATGGGCAACAACTTCTGAAAGTTGTATCCATGGAACTGTCTTCTGCTGCAAGCTGCAATAGTATCAGTAACCACTCAGCCATCTTTTCACAAGCCACTTATCAGAACCAACGAATCTGGTAAAGGCTAAATCAAAAGGCAAGACTTTTTGGCATTAAGGCTTTGTGGATAAGTGGCGGTCCTTTGCTACTTATTTCCGCTGTAGCTGACTTCCCTTTCTGTTACACATTTGGGAATTAATTCCGTAGTTCAGAGCAGTTTCCCCCTACCAGCCTCCATTCTTCTCCCCTAGGTAAATGTCAAGTTCTGCCTTCCTGCAATTATCTTTATCAATGGCATTTGGTCAGTATTTAGGCAAGAGCATCCAATTTAAGATATTCACAGATCTCCAAGGGTACACAATTACTACCTGCCCCAGCTGCTCCTCTGGTTTTACCCACACTTAAAAGATTCCTAACTCCTTATGCTCACATTCACCTGAGTTTACTGAAGATTTTAGTTTAGGACTCTCAAGGACAGCAGAAGGGATGATTAACTGCAACAGTAAAAAGAAATCCCACAGTAGCTCAGAATTGAGTATAATAGAGGGTTATTTATTTAGGGGTAGACTCAGTCTTCTGCTGGAATGGGGAACAACAACCGGATCCCTCAACCGGGAAAGAGGGCTACCATGTGCTTTACATCAGCATTTATAGTATAAGAGGCCACACCCAAGTGGGCGGGTAACTTAAGAGCTACTGGCTGTAAGAATTCCTACAGCACCTCCTCCTTTTATTTAAATAAGAAAGTTCTAAGCCTAATACAAAATTATATACAATAAGAACAAACATCAGGTATAAAAATAAGAATTACAACCAGCATACACAATATCAAGAAAGAAACATGTGATAAGTATCTCAATAATTATCCTATCCTAAGGAGTTTAAGTCTTATAAATAACTTGACCAAGTCATGAGAGGAAAGTAACTACAACTATCTACTCTTTAACCCAATCGAAGACCTGAGAAGGGAAATAATATTACTTGAGTAAGCAGAAAGTGCAATCAAGCAACTTTCAAAATGTGCAACAAATGACAGAGACAACTGGCTACCTGGGCAATCACCCAAAGTATCATTTGCAATGTTGGAGCAACCAACTTTAGCTAAGGCCTAGTAGAGTAACTGACGGACCGTTTTCAGGAGCAGGAAGCTTTTCAAAACCGTCTTACCCTGTCTTGGTAAGATTGGACAGAATGTTTTCTTGTACCCTGTTTGTCCTGTCCAGACATTGTGCATTTTGTCAGTGGTCGAGGCATGGGCAGTTCCTTGCCCAAAGGCCAGTTTTGCCAAGAAGAAAACAAACTCCAAGTGGAGTATCTTCAGAGCGCAACATTCTCTTGGGAACAGATCATGCTTCCAGGAGCAATTGTGTCTCACGTCAACAGAACTCTGAGTTATTTAAATGCCTTATTCTATAGCTCTTTGAAGTGGTTGAAGATTACTTGTCTATGTAGAATACAATCTCTATGTATCTAAAGTACCTAATTAGTCTAACTATAAGTATGACAAATATGGATGACTATTGATCTATAATTCTTAATACCTATATAACTTAAAGACTAAGACTTCATATTAGAATATTAAATAATCTTTAAACAACTGTGCAACAAATGAGGACAATGTCCTCAAAATTTAAACAATGTATAAATATCTTGATCAGATGTAGAAATGTATATTGAAATATGATAAATATATCCTAAAATTGCATCAATATACAAAATGTCTTAAGCATGTATACATACAATATGACAAAATAACTTTGCCTAGGTATACAAATATTGAAGATTAAAATAGGAACATATTCAATATAATTTAAGTTTGTATCAATATACAAGAATCTAAGCCAGTGTAAATTGCCTAAAATAACAGCTCACAAGTATTCAATCTATTACTCACTATTATTATTACTGTGAGTAAGCTCACACTAATCCCATTCAATTTCCTTTTTTTTCCAAAGATATCCCTGAGCTAACATAATTTTCCCCCAACCCCCAACCCTATACCAATTATAATCAACCCCTAAATGATGTCCCTAACCCTAGGACAAACTTTGTTGGGAGAGGAGACATCGTCTTCTAGAATTACTTCCAGCTGTCATGGGGGCGGAAGTTCTTTCTATGGGATCCTATGAAAGTAAAATGATGGTTAAGTTCCAAGATTACTGTCTGGTATAATTGCAAGTAGTCTCTGAGTATTTTGTAGGGTTTTCTGAGGTTTCTATTTGGATTTCTGGCCAGAACATTGTAAAAAACTGCACCGTTTCAGCTAATTAAGTTGGAACCATCTTGAGCAGCCGGTACCCAAAACAGGTCTTATAGTAGTGCTATCAGCACCATGACATCATATCAATCAGGTTGAGTTGTGGGGCCCCATCTTCTTCCTGAAAACTTCAAAGATTACTGCAGGGAAATTCATTGTTCATAGTAGAAAACTTAAACCTTATTTATACAGACATATACTCAATGATAGGTATGATAGAGACAAAAATAGGTATGAAGAAAAGTAATTTTTTCTAAATTTCTTTTTACTTTTTGTCTCATACCATAGCTCCTGACACAAGACAGAAACTCTGAATTTTTATTTTAACAAGATAAAAGGACAGAGCCATTGTCCAACTCCAAAGATAGCTCTCTCTCTCCCTCTCTCTCTCTCTCTCTCTCTCTCTCTCTCTCTCTCTCTCTCTCTCTCACACACACACACACACACACACACACACACATACACACATTTAAATGTATATATTTTGATCACCTGTCCTTATAAGTCAAATTCCCCCTTTTTTTCTGAAGATCCTTATTGGGTAATTATTTTTCCTTCTGTCAGCACCCAAACATCCAGGGTCTTTTGAATTTTTGAAGATGTGTATTTTCCTATAAGACAAGAGCAGAACCCTGCCCAAACCCTATATGATTTCCTTACCACATATATGGTCGCCACCTCTGTGGATAGCCATCATTTCTCTTTTTCAAGAGATTTTTCTTTTTCAAACCGAATCTTTATTAATTTTTATGATATCCATAACTTTTCTTCTCTTGTTGAAACAAGAGCAAAACCCCTTCCCCATCGTAGCATATCTCCTGGCTTCCATTGTGAGAGCAACACATCCTTGAAACATAGCAGCTGATTTAATTCAGCAGACTTTTCTATCATTCAATGTTCAAGGTCAATAAAGCATTATGCAATCTATTTCTGGGGGTATTTTCATCCCTTTCTGTTTGTTTAACATATCCTTTATAGTTCGATTTCATCTTTCTCTAACTACCTGACTGGTAGGATTGTGTGGTATACCTGTAATTTGTTTTATATTATAAGCAAAAAATTGTTTCATTTTCTTAGAGACATATGCTGGACCATTATCTGTCTTTATTTGTGCAGGTATACCCATGATGGCCATAACTTCTAATAAATGTGTGATTACTGAATCAGCCTTTTCTGAGCTCAAGGCAGTTGCCCATTGAAAACCTGAATAAGTGTCAGTGATGTGATGTACATATTTTAACTTTCCAAATTCTGCAAAGTGGAACATATCTATTTGCCAGATTTCATTCCTTTGAGTACCCTTTGGGTTACTCCCTGCAGATAGTAGTGTTTTGTTATAGAAAGAGCAAATAGGACATCTCTTTATAATCTCCTTAGCTTCTTACCGTGTAATGAAAAACTCTTTCTTTAAATCTTTGCTATTGACATTATGTTTCTTATGAATTTCTTAGGCCTTCAACACATTTCCAATCAATAACTGATCAAATTCTGCTTTACCTTGTGCTGGAAGACCTAGCAGACCTGTATGGGATCGGATGTGTGTTATGTATATGGGACAGAGCCTATTCCTGATTGTATCTTGAACCTGTATGAATAATAAAGTCAATTCTGTATCATCTGGTATAAATTCAACAGTTCCAATATGCAAGATGACTCTTTCTGCATATTGTGAATCAATAACTATAATAAGAGGTTCTTTAAAATCCCTTAGTACCATGAGAATAACATATAATTCTGCTTTTGAACATAATTTTGTGGACTTTGTTCCACCTTAATTAAATCTTCTGGTTTGTAACCTGCCTTCCCTGATTTATTTGCATCAGTATAGAATGTATAGGCTCCAGTTATTGATGTGTCCCATACAATGAGGGGAAGGATCCAAGTAGTTCTCTTTATAAGGTTGATTCTATCACTTTTGGTATATTTGCTATTAATCTCTCCTTAAAAATATTAGCCCAAGCTCTTTGCCAAGGTTTATTGTCTTCCCATAATTTTTCTAAGTAGTAAATAATTTTATCAGTAGTAAAAGGCACTATAATCCCCGCTGGGTCTATACTTGCTAGTTGACAAAGTCTCAATTTTCCTTTTATAATTAATTCAGACACTTTTTCCACATAACTTTTTAATTTTTTACTTGGTTTATATGGCAAAATATCCATTCTAAGATAATATCTTACCTTTGCATTAAAATTCCTGCAGGAGAAATTCTGGAAGGCAATATGACTAAAATGCAATTAAGATTTGGATTCATAACCATGGTTATGGGTTCTTGGCCCATAACCATACTGATGAATATTTTGCTTATCACCATAGAACCTTCATCGGGCGATGGATGGAGATGGAGACGGAGTCCCACATTGGAACACTGGACTTAACTCCCTAGGTCCAAACGAGAAGCAGAAGGAAAGAGAACGTGAGCAAAGAAGGCAAGACCAGAGGGAACCTTCATCCAACGATGGATGGCGATACAGACTGAGACCCACATTGGAGCACCGGACTGAGCCCCCCAAGGTCCAAATGAGGAGCAGAAGGAGGAAGAACATGAAAAAGGAAATCAGGACCCCGAGGGGTGCGATCACCCACTGATACAAGGGGACTGATCTAATGAGAGTTCTCCAAGGCCAGTTGGACTGGGACTGAACGAGCATGTGATCAAACCGGATTCTCTGAATGAAGCCGGATTCTCTGAATGTGGCTGGCCCGGAGTCTTTCTGAAAAGCCATTGACAATGACACTGGGACTTGTTTCCTCTGCATATACTGGATTTTTTGGGATCCAGTCTGTTTGGATACTCACCTTCCTGGACCTGGAGGGAGGGGGGAGGAACTTGAACTTCCCACAGGGCAGGAAACCCGGACTGCTCTTAGGGATAGAGAGGGAGGAGGAGAGGGAGTGGGGGGAGTGGGAGGGTGTTGGGAGGGGGGCGGAAATGAAAACTTTTATAATTTAATAAACTTTGAAAAAAAAAGAAATTTCCCACAGCACCAAATAACACGATAACATATAGGTTGTACCAGGTGAAGAAGCAATCAATGCCAAATGTTCACACCTGCACAGACACAGGCACCCACAAGCACGTGAACATGTGTATACAAACATACACACACATATCAGACACATAAGCCACAATTACATCTTGCTGTTTTCCACACTTCCTATTACCGTGGTGAACCAGAGTCCAAAAATATTAAGTGGAAACTTCCAGAAATAAATTACTCATAGATTACAGTGAAAAAAAAAATTTGGATTCACTTCAACCACATGTGCCTCCTGTAATTTTTCTTCAACAACGATCAATTCCTTTTCTGCTTCAGCTGTTAGTTCTCTGGGATTATTTAAGTCTTTGAAATAACAATCTTTGAAAATCATTAAGAGTCCGCAATCAGTCTCTCCTAATTTGTGCTTTTTGTGTTCTAATTTCCTATAAGCCTATTTTGTAACCTAGGTAATTGAGAGAATCTTCTCTCTGTATTTTTTCAGGAGCAATTTATAATCCCCATTTTGGCAAAGCTTTCTTTACTTCTTCAAACATTCTTTCTAAAGTATCTGTATTTGAATCAGATAGCAAAATGTCATCCATGTAAAGTAAATTATAGATTTAAGAAATTTTTTAGCATATTATTTCCAATGGCTGACCTACAAAGTATTGGCATAGAGTGGAGCTATTGAGCATCCCCTGTGGGAGGATAGTTCATTGGTATCTCCTAGTAGGTTGAGAATTATTATAAGTAGGCACTATGAAGGCAAATTTTTCTCTTTCCTTTTCTTGTAAAGGTATAGTGAAGAAACAATCTTTTAAATCAATAACTTTAAGAGGCCATCCTTTTGGTAATAGAGAAGGCAGAGGAATTCCAGATTGTAGCGGACCCATAGGTTGAATTACATTGTTGACAGCTCTTAGATCTGTCACCATTCTCCATTTACCAGATTTCTTTTTAACAACAAATATAGGAGAATTCCAAGGGCTGGTTAATTCTTCAATATGGTGAGCTCCTTTACCAGCCATTTAAAGACTGAAGTTTATCTTCTGTTAATGGCCACTGTTTAACCCATACTGGTTCCTCAGTTAACCATTCTAAAGGTAGGGCTGTTGGTACCTCTAAAGGTTTGCTAGTTGCTTTGTGTTCTAATACAGCCTGAATGGCTGGTGACCTTTGTGTATAGTACCTTATTACATCCTTCCCAGAATTATGAGTTTCTGGGACTGCAGGAATGCTAATCTTGGCATTCCATTGCTGCATCAGGTCACAACCCCATAAATTCACTGCAATATTAGCTACATATGACCTCAGCCTACCTCTCTGTCCTTCTGGCCCTATGCAGCCAACCCATCTCGTGCTTTGTTTCACTTGAATTAGGTTTCCAATTCCTAGTAATTGAATATCTGCCTCTTAAAGAGGCCAATTTGGATGTCAAGATTCTGGAGTAATGATACTCATGTCTGCACCCATGTTTATCAAACCCACAATTACAATGCCATTTATACATACTCTTAGCTTTGGTCTTTGATCATTTATAGAAGTCTGCCAGAATATACGTTTTCTATTGAAAATTTTGATTTATCCTCCATGTTTATTCCATCATCCAGAATAGTATTTTTTTTTTACAGAAGGCTCTAGATTTTTTAATTTTCATGGTGAGACATGTCCTCCACAGTGACTGGGAATGACTGGACCATTTTTGACTTGGAGACCTGTGAGAGGTCCCCCAAGTAGTTTCCTGATGGTATTGGGTTGCCTTGTCTGTCTTTTGTTTATCTGCATTCATTGGTCCAATGTCAGCCTTTGCCACACTTTCTACATATACCTGAAGGCTGAGTCCTCCTATTCTTGACATTCCCTGAGAAGACTTTATTCCTAGGAATTCTTTGTCTACAGTCCCTTCTCAGATGTCCTATTCTACCACAATTAAAACATTTGGCATTTCGATATCTCCTCATACCTTTGAAAATTGCTTCTCATACCCAAGATTCAGTATGATAGTCAAATGTCTCAATGTTCATTGTATGCAGAATCCATTCATCCATTGGTGCTGATCTAACCTCTAATGGCCCAAGTATCTTTTTGCAATCTAAGTTGGCATTTTCAAAAGCCAGAGATTCAATAAGTACTCATCTAGCATCTGGGTCTGTTACTCTTATTTATACAGCCTTAGTTAGTCTTTGTAAAAAAGACTAAAGGTTTCTCTCTGGCCTTGTATAACCCTGGTATATGATTAAATTTGTTTTCCTAGTTCTTAAATACTGCCCCAAGCATTTAAGGCTACTTTGTGGCCTAGGAACAGGATTTGTTAATCATAAAGAGCTTGAGCCTGTGGGCCAGCATCGGTGACCTCACCAAGAATTTGATCTTGGAAGTCTCAAGTCCTTTTACTTTTCCCTGTTGTTCTAAAAATTTAGCCTCTTCTCTGAAATAGCATTTAAGCATCAGTTGAGGCCCTTCATCCAGGACTGCTGAAATTAACTGAAGCCCGTCATGTGACGTGGCTTTGATGCTAGAAACCCATGTCTTTACTACCTTCCTAAAAAATGCGGAATGCAAGCCATAAATTACAACCGCTTGGTTAATTTCTTTTAGATCATTCATTCCTATAGGTATCCATCTACCTTCTTTGGATTCTTTTGGGCCTTTAGAACTTGATGTTTTGTCAGAGTAGATTACAAGGTAGGAAGCTAAAATCCTGGGTAAATCATCTCTGACAGCTACTGGCAATAAATCCTGTCTTTGTATCTTCTTTCTTGTTCATCAGCTCCAATAATTTCCTCAATCATTTCAAATCTTTTTCTACTGTCTTTGTAAAGCCTGAATCTCCTGGCCTGTATATATTTCTAGTGATTTCATTGAGGCACCTAGCCTCTGGTCCTCATTCTGCACATGTGATTTCAAGGTCTAAACTTTTTCCTTTAAACATAACATCTCATCCTTGGACATTATTTGGATAGCGTGCAGATTGCCTTCCTGGAGAGATACTCTATCTGTTAATCTATCATAACTTTTTAACAAATTTTGGTTGTCAAATTCAACAGTATGAATTCTTTCAGATAATTTCTCAGTATCCTTTGACATGGATTCAATTTTGTCTATCAAATTAATGTTACCCTTTTCAATAGTATTAATTTTTTCAAGTAAGTTTTGATTTTTGATGATATTAATTCTGTCAGCTAGCTGTTGATTATTAGTCTGTAAAGACTGTATCATTTCTAAAAGTACCTCATTTTTGGCTCTGTTATCAAACCATTTTATTAAGGACATATTATGAAAAAAAACTGAGCCCCAATATCCAATAAATAGATGTAGCACAATAATTATATAAGCCTTGCAGAATATAATCCATAGTATTAGGAAAAAAAGTTGCTAAAATTTTCCATGGTAATGTTTTCTGCCATTATATAACTTTCAAGTTTATTGATTTACTAATTATCTTTTATGAGGTCCGGTAAATCGTCTTAGGTGTAATAATCTTTATTGCCTCACAAGTGTCATGGTTGCAGAGTTGTGACTAGGGTCACAACCTAGAGCCATGAACAGTGCTGGGCCGCTTTGGTTTTTTTCACTTTGGTGCTGGTTAAATACTGAGAAATATGCTTTGCTTGACAAATTAAAAGCAATTAAATCAATTCCATACACGGAGTAAGAAGCCCAGAACTCACGGGCAGGGAGCTCAAACTGGAAGCTGCACAAGTCGTCACACGGCAGGGAACGTGGCAGTGGTGGAGGGGGTGTGCACAGTTTGGGGAATTTCCACGTCACCTCACACAGTTACACCTCACTCCGCTGTGGTGGGGGTTTACACAAACCCTGCTTAGGTTAAAGCAAGCCAGGCAGGCAGGGGTGGGAGTCTTCCTGGACTGGGGACCAGTTAGGCCTTTAAGCCGGTCCACCCAGTAGATATGAAGTCCGGATCCATGTGGGTGCCAGATGATGAAGGATCTAAAAAGAAATCCTACACTAGCTCAGAATTGAGTATAATAGAGGGTTAATTATTTAGGGGTAGTCTCACAGATCACAGTCCTCTGCTAGAATGTTGAACAGCAGCTAAATCCCGCAGCCAGAAGAAAGGGTTACCGTCTGCTTAACATCAGCATTTATAGTATAAGAGGCCACGCTCGAGTGGGCGGGTAATTTAAGGGCTACTGGCTGTAGGAATTTCTACAACACCCAGAGAAAGACCCATAACACCCACGATCAGAATGACTGATAACAGCATAGCCTGGAACTGAGAATTTAGAGGCCTGGGTCTCTCCTTCGCTTAGAGCAGTAAGTCTAACACCAGACCTAGGCCCGTAGGAACTGCAGCATCTGGTGTAAGAGCCGTCAGT
The DNA here is from genome assembly GCF_982192425.1 of Myodes glareolus. Classification (NCBI taxonomy): domain Eukaryota; kingdom Metazoa; phylum Chordata; class Mammalia; order Rodentia; family Cricetidae; genus Myodes; species Myodes glareolus. The sequence goes on from NC_142049.1 coordinate 50,361,063, forward strand.
TTCTCCCTGACCATTTGTAGGCTGCCTGGTTACCTGGTGTTGTCTCTGTATAATGGGAGAAAAGTAATGGCGTGCTGATTTAAAAAACAATCCGTGCCCTATTCATAATTTTACTCAAAGTAAACCTTTTAGCTCTTTTATCTATCACCTAATAATGTAGCACACAAACCTTCTTCCCTAAGAATCCCCTGATGATTTAATTCCTTTCTTAACTAACTTTCTCCATTAATAATCTCACCAGACGTGTACAAGCCACTCCTATGGGTGTGTGTGTGTGTGTGTGTGTGTGTGTGTGTGTGTGTGTGAAAACCTTATCTGGTTTTCTATTGGGCAAAAGAATTCCTGCCCTGGAACCTGCTAGGGCTTGGGAATTGCTGGTTTTAAGGGTATATTTGACTGGGAACATTTGTAATGGGTAGGACAAGGAAGAACAATGTAGAACTAAGAATATTGTAGAACAAAGAGAATAAGCAATAGGTGTAACAATGAGAAATGATGGATTGAAGAGAGAAAGATAAAGAATGAATAGACAGAACCTGTTGTGAGTAGACTTCTTTACCCCTAAGATCTTTACCCTTAGATTTTTAGCTCCCCTTTAGCTACTCATGGCATCTTTAATTAAAAGCAAGGCTCACTAAACTCTTCAGAACTTGCTGGCAGCTTCATGGGTTAGAGAATCTCTTTTCCTCAGTTCTTCCTTATATGACCTAGAAAAGGAGCCTTGTGGGTCTTGTACATTTTGATGACTCTCTGAGACTTGTGAGTTGGTTACCTGCTAAGTTTTAAAAGAACCAACTTCCAGAGTTGAATTTTTCAATTTAAAGGAAATTGTCATACCACTTGCTTGGGTTGGAACTCGGGTCACTATGCTTCTTTAAGCAACTGAGTTATCTCCCCAGTCTCAAATATCTTCTCTGTGATATGCAATGCTGGGACAACCTAGCCTGCAAAGTTCCATAACCACCCAACATAAAATCTCAACTCTCCACAGGCATTCTCTTTCCCAAGCTTTACTTCTTCTCTTGTAAACAGAGACTACTTGTTCATTTCTTGTCCACCCAGACCCAAGAGAATTACACAGAAACTGTACTAATTACAACATTGCTTGGATGATATCATAGGCATATTTCTGGCTAACTTATATCTTGAATTAACCCATTTCTATTCATCTGTGTATCATCGTGAGGCTGTTGCCTACTGGGCAAAGTTCTGGCATCAGTCTCCTACGGCAGCTACATGGTGTCTCTTTAACTCCACCTACTTTCTCTCTATATCTCTGTTTGGATTTCCTGCCTGACTTTGCTCTGGTGAGTCATTGGCTAAAACAGCTTTATTCATTAACCAATGGTAATAAAACATATTCACAGCATACAGAGGGGAATCCCACATCATCTCCCCTTTCCTGCCTAATTAAAATGGAAGGTTTTAACTTTAACATAGTAAAATTGCATACAACAAAACAGGTATCAAGAATTACAATATTTTGTTTATTTGTATTTGACAAAGTAAGAAAAATACTCTATCATCTATCCTATCATTGTGAGTCTAAAGTTTTATATCTAATTTGTCTTTTATCATAACTAAAGAGAATTATAACTATCTGTCTTCAACTCATCAAAGACTCCAGAAGGAGTCTTTACCTAAGTAAATAGGAAGTGCATTGTAAGCAACTTCCAAAATTCTAGAATTGACAGAGACATCTTGCTGCCTGGACAGTCACACAAAGTTCTTCTGTAACATTGGGGCACCCATCCTCAGCCTACAGGCCTGTAGTAACCAGCATACTTTTCCATGGAGCAGAAAATTTGAAGATCTGTTCTGTCTTGTAATGGCAAAGTCCATCAGTTGCTTTCTTCTCTGTCTGCAGAATGTCTGGTAATTTCCTCTGTGAAACAGGAACCCTGAAGGTTAGTGAGTGGTACAATACTTGCTCTGCATGCAGAAAGCCCTGGTTCAGTTCCCAGCATTAGGAAAGATAAAATTAAAAAAACATACTTATTAGAATCAATTAGATAAAACATAACCGCTACAGGTGGGTTGGTGAGTTGGAAAAGAGATTAAAGTCATCTTTAATATAAATTATTTTTGTTTGGTTTTGAGGAAGAATGCAAACTAAGAATTACAGGGTGAGCTTTTCAAGATATAAGAAATAATGGTCCAATTATTGAGAATGAAGTCAACTCAGGTCCTGCTTCAGACAGAGAGATCCCTGGACAGACAGATAGTGGACCCTTGTTCACCTCTGGTTATTTCTTTTATTTTATGTGTATAAGTGTTTTATATGCATACGTGTTTTGACACATGTATGATTGGTGCCCAGAGTGCAGAAAATGGTTTGGGATCCCCTGAAATTAGAGTTACAGATGTTTGTGAGTCACCATGTGGGTGCTGGGAACTGATCTTTGGTTCTCTGCAAGAACAGCCAGTTCTTCACCACTAAGAAGTCATCTCTCCAGCCCTTACTTTTATTTTTTAAGTGTGTGTATGTGTGTGTGTGTGTCTGTCTGTCTGTCTACCATGCATACACAGTGCCTACAGAGGTTAGAATGGACACTGGATTCTCTGGAGTTGGCTATGAGCCCTCCAGTGAGGGTGTTAGGAGCTGTAGTCAGGTCCTCTCCACGAGCAGCAAACATTCTTATCCACTGAGCCATCTCTCCTCTTCTGCCCTCAGCTGTCTTTGGTGTTTCTTTAACAATACAGGTCTAAGACCCAAGAGTTCCCAAACCCCATGTTGTCTCCCACATGAGGCCAGCCTGGTAGCTGTCTGTATCTGAACCACACCATATCCAAGACACACAAAGATCATGAGATGAGATCATTCCCAGGCAGCCATTTCCGTGACTGTTCTGGTAAAGGTTTGATGTTGACTTTGGAAGCAAAGCTGCCTTGTTTGCCAACTGCTGTGGTGTAAACAGTCCGACTTTGACGGATGCCAGTTTACTGGGGTGTTCTGGTTTTACACTGTCGCTGTGAAAAGTATCATAAGGAAAGCAACTTAGAGGAGGAAAGAGTTATTTCAGCTCACAGGTTCTTCACTGAGGGAAGTCAAGGCAGGAATCCAAGGAGGAACTTGGAGAAAAAACCATGGAGGAATAGTTTCTTCCCTTGCTCACCATCAGCCGGGACCACCTGTCAAGGGAATAGTGCTTCACCACAGCCTGGGCCCTCTGTCTCCATCAAGACAATCCCTCACAGAGATGTCCAGAGGCAAATCTCATCTAGACAATTCCTCAATTAAGACCCCCTTCTTAGGTGACTCTAGGCTATGTCAGGTGCTAACAGGAAAAGCTGTTAACTCACAGGGTGTGCAGTTGGGATATGCAGTTTGTTAGGAACTGTCAAGTTAACTGTCAATAATTGTCAAGTTGTCTGAATTAAGAAACACCCAGAGGGTCTGGAGAGATGGCTCAGTCGTTAAGAGCACTGACTGCTCTTCCAGGGGATCCACGTTAAATTCTTAGTACCCATACAGTAACAACCATCTGTAACTCCAGTTCTGGGGGATCTGAAGCCCTCTTCTGGCCTTGACAGGCACCAGGCATGTACATCGCTCACAGACATATATGCAGGCGAAACACTCGTGCATTTTTAAATTGAAAAAAAAATTTCTAGAGGAACTGGCGACGCTGTGCAGTTGGTAACACTAGATGTCTCAAATGACAAGGTAAACAGCTCCTGAGGCTGACCTCTGACCTCCACACCCCTCACACACCGCATGCATGTGCATGCCCCTGGGTTGAAACATTCCACCCTGGAAGAAGGATCCTTAAGGCTCAGGAAGTTTTAAATTGAAACATTCCCTCTGTCCTACTTGGCTTTTTGTCAGTTTGACATAAGTTAGAGTTCTCTCGGAAGAGGAACCTCAACTGAGAAAATGCCTCCATTTGATTGCCTTGGGCAAGCCTGTGGTGCGTGTTCTGGATTGCCATGAAGAGCCCGGCCGATGGGCAGTGGTCCTAGGGTGTGTGAGACAGCAAAGTGAGCAAGCCAAGGGGAGCAAGCTCAGAAGCGGCACTCCTCCACAGCGTCTGTCTCAGTCTGGGCCATGAGCGCCCACCCTGACTTCCTTTATGATGAACTGTGCTGTGGAAGTGTAAGTCAAATAAACCCATTCCTTCCCAAGCTGTTTTTGGTCATGATCTTTATCAGAGCAATAGGAACCCTGACTAAGACAGAAGCTGGTACCAAAATTGGGATATTGCTGTGACAGACCAGACCATGCTTTGGGACAGACTGTGGAAGGACTTTAGAACTTTGAATTAGAAAAGCCACTGATGTTCAGAGCATTAATGAGCTATTGTGGGGACTTAGAAGATGAGGTCTGGCTTGTGAGACTTCAGAGGGATGTTTCAGAGGCCCTTAAAAACTCTATTTGGACTGTTTGGTAGTTTTAATTGAGACTTTTGGTTCTAGTCAGATGGGGTGAATCTGTGATTAATAAGAGACCAGAAACACGTGAAATCTTTTCTTTCCTGGGACAGTGGGTGCTGACGGGTTGGCGCTGTGGTTAAGCCAGCAGCATCGCTGAGGTGAAGTTTTCTGGGAGGTGTTTCCTCGGGGTCAGCGCACAGTGGCTCAGAGAGAGGGCCAAGGCTGCATCTTGTGCTGGCAGCTAAACTTGGTGATGTGTGAAAGTTCCCGGGGCGGTACTGGTCTTGAAGACGTGAAGAGGACATGGAGAGCAGTTGCAGCTTTGCACTGTGTGGCAAGGCTTGGGCCCCCGAAGAGAGGCCAGTGAAGGTGCAACTCTGGTCTGCAGCGGAGGCTCCAGTATTTGAGGGGTCATGGTGAGAAGCTGAGGCTCGGCACCGAAGAGAGCTGAGGAGAGTCCCCGAGGAGGCTGTTGGTGAAGGCGAAGCCCTGCTGCAGTCCAGACCCGAGCGTTTTGGAGACAGATACCAGCAGGTGTGGAGTGGAGCTGGTCTGGGGCTAGGATACGAGCTTTGAGGTTGTGGATGGCAGAGCCAGAGGAGCAGAACCGCTCAAGCCCTTGGAGCCCAGAAGTGAGTCCCAGACTACTGACACTCGAGTGGAAAAAAGAAATGAAAAGGAGAGCGTGACTGTTCTAGGCACGGTGGAGGAGGAGGTTTACTGTAGACAAGAGCTCCCTCTTTTCTACACTATCTACGTAGTCAGAGGCGGGAGCACTTGGGAGAGTCCAGAGTGGACGCGATCAGACTGAGCTGTGCCACGTGGGAGGAGAGGGGGCGGGGAGAAGAAAGAGAGGGGACCGGGTGCAGCAGCTAGGAGGCCCAAAGGTAGAAAGAGAATGGGTAAACAAAATGGCTGGGCTGTATAGGGAAGGGCAGCCCAGGCCCCAGGGCTGGAGAGTTCAGGGTAGGGGCAGGGTATGCCAGTCAGGAGGGCCCTGTAAGAGGTTCGAACTGAGGGATGCTGGGAGAATCTGCTGGCCAGCATCCACTTTGTTATGTTAAATATGCACCTCAGCCATTTGTCCCAAGTTTGAAACCTAACAACTCTGAGCTTGCCACTGTTGGACTTTGGGTTTGATTTGATTTGATTGTGACTGTGTCCTTGCTCTTCCCTCGTGGAGCAAGAAAGTATTTAACTTTTTTTTTTTTTAACAGACGACTATAGTTAAAAGACTTGGATGTATTAGAGAAAGTGAATATTTTGAAAAGACTGAACTTTTAAAGTGTTTGAATTTTTAAAGACTGTGAAGGTTTTATAAGTTGGAACGTTTTGTATGGTTGTAGAGGCGTTAATACGAGCTTTTGGTGACAAACATGAAAGGAAGCCTTATGGTTTAATAGTGATGCATCAAGGTGCTAAGTAAGGGGTCGCCCTCCGTGGAGGCTGAAGCGATGACTCAGTGGTTAAGAGCTAATCTTGCTCGTGCTAAAGACCCAAGCTAGGTTCTCAGCACCCAGACAGGGCAGCTGGGACCTGCCTGTACCTCCAGTTCTAGGAATCCAACACCTATAGCCTCTTTGGTGTCTGTAGGCATCTGCATGAATTCATACACCCTGACTTCAAACACACACACACACACACACACACACACACACACACACACACACACAGAGAGAGAGAGAGAGAGAGAGAGAGAGAGAGAGAGAAATAAGCCAGTCAGATGTGGTGGCACACCCCTTTATTCCCACTGCTCAGGAGGCAGAGGCAGACAGAGCTCTGTGAATTCAAGGGCAGCCTGGTCTACATAGCCGGTTCTAGGCCATCCAAGAATGCATAGCAGATCCTGCCTAAAATAAAATGATTATTTTTGAATTACATGTACATTGTTTCCGGGAAGGAAGGGTGCGGAATACTCATGAAACTCTAAAAGTAAACAAATGTCACATGTCTGGCAAAGCTAAAATTCCCAAGATTCACAAGGCTCCCCTCCAAGGTTATAGCAACAAGGGCTGGAGGGGGATTCTCCCACCTGCCCAGCTGCCTGCCAGCCATGGACAGTGATCCAGGGCTGCGGTGTTCGTGACCCCGGCCATGCTCAAGGGGGCTTTGTCATGATGCCGCTGCCTCCGTACTATCCCTGATCATGTAAGGAACCTCCAAAACTCCCCTGGGCCAGCAAGCTGGACTTCGGCGTAATTGTTGGTCTGTCATTGGTCTCCTCCTCCCCCTCCCTCATGCTCTCCCCTCTCCTTCCCTCCCTCCTCTTCCACTGAACTGTGGGAAGGCGGCATTTCTCCCTCTATGCCTTCCTTACCAAGATGGTTGTTCACATCCCCTAAACTGTAAGCTAAAATAAATTAATCCCTCAAGTGACACATACCACCTATTCTGTCGCAGCAGACAGAAAATGGACAGATAGGGTACAGCATACACAGATGGCTTCAAGTGATAGCTTTTAGCTTAAATGTAAATGCCATTGTATGGACTGATTTATTAAAATTTATTTGTTTGTGTGTGTGTGTGTGTGTGTGTGTGTTCATTTTTACACCATGTGCATGTATTGCCTGCAGCAACCAGAAGACAACATCAGATCTCCTGAACTGGAGTTACAGATGGTTGTGAGCCACCAGGTGGGTGCTGGGAATTGAACTCAGGACCTCTGCAAGAGCAGCCAGTGAGCCGTCTCTCCAGTCGTTTTGTTTTATTTTTCAAATTACTTCACTATAAATTTGTGTCACTTGAATCTAACAATGGTTGTGTTTACCAACCAGTTCTTAAGTGCCTGAGGCGTCTCCGGTTGTTTCCATAATCACGAGTGGGCACTGCCCCTCAGCCTAGCTGAACGGCCTTTTGATTCACAGGAACTGCACTTGGCTTTTACGATGTTTACTATTTCCTGTGGGCTGCCCGCTGCTGGAATGTGGGTTGCACAAGCAGGGATTTGGATGGGCTTTGGACCTTCTCTTCCCAGCTGCTAGATTGAAGACTGCTGTACAATAGGCGTCCGGAATAGACAAGTGGCTGCTCGCTGTAGATGCTCAGTAAATACTACTTCAGAGAAAGAGAGACGGGGGAGACTGATGACATAACAGACTTGGGAAGTTAGGGATGGCTTGCCTGAGACCAGCAAAATCAGCTATCTCTATATCACACTCATGACTCTATGTCTGAAGGAGGAGGGTTGGGTCTGAGGGAGGAGGGCTGCGCCTGGATCCCTGGATCTGAGGGAGGAGGGCTGGGCCTGGATCCCTGGGTCTGAGGGAGGAGGGCTGCGCCTGGATCCCTGGATCTGAGGGAGGAGGGCTGGGCCTGGATCCCTGGGTCTGAGGGAGGAGGGCTGCGCCTGGATCCCTGGATCTGAGGGAGGAGGGCTGGGCCTGGATCCCTGGTCTGAGGGAGGAGGGCTGGGCCTGGATCCCTGGGTCTGAGGGAGGAGGGCTGGGCCTGGATCCCTAATCTGAGGGAGGAGGCTGGGCCTGGATTCCTGGCATTCAAGGTCACTTGTGTTCTGCCTCTGTGGGGATCAGAGCCAGGGATGAAAGCTGGAGGTGAACAGCAGAATGAGGCAGACTTTACTGGGACTTGAACGTAGCTATCCTCCCCCTACTCTGACTAGCAGAAGGAAGATGCTCTGTTTGTGTAGTTACCAGGGAACAAGGCGGCTCAGAGATGGGCAGGTCAAGCCCAGTGGATGGAGTGTGGTGGCTGCCTGAGCAGGCCCTTTCCACAGTAGTGTTCATGAGAATGGACTAAGGAAAAACATGGCGAAATTCGGAATGATTGCATTTTTGTTTTTATTTATTTGGGTAAGAGTTTTGGAAGCAGCCTTCTTTGGATGTGGGTGCTGGTCCAGACATTTGAATGCCAGCTTCTAGACCCAGTGAGTCTTGAGCTGTGACAAGAAGCTATGAGGGATTCCAGAGTCTGGGGGAGGAGGCAGCGAAAGCGCGGGGACGGCTGGTAACGATAGGATAAAGTGGGTCATCAGTTGCCCTGCATCGTCTTCTGGATCCAGTTTTGGTAATTGCACAGGTTTGTGTAGACTCCCGGGAAGCCAGGCATGGCACAACGCTCCATTCCCCAGGACACAAGGCCCTGAAGCTGTCCTCCACACACCAGGGGTCCCCCAGAATCACCCTGTGAGGAGAGGGAACGGGAACAGGGTCAGCGCAGGGGTAACAGTTAGACACCAGTCCTCCTCACCTCTGAGCCCAGCCTCAGGCCAGGGCAGTTGTTTTCCTCTGCACTGGCCCATCCCCGTCCACCTCCAGGGAGCTGACCACCCCCCACCCGCCCACTCAGATGACTGCATCTCTTCACGCCCGTCTTTGCCTCTCTCATGGTTAACTTTGGCTTTCCAGCAGGTCCCCAAATTCCCCTATAGATACATGCCACTCTATGCTGCTTATACAGACACAAGAAGTTAATTAGATAAATCAGGAAACTGAGGCATAATAGGGTTAAGTTCAAAGGAGCACGTGACTACAGACCTCTGAGGTCTCCTTCCAACCACATCCTCTGACGTTTCTGTTGTGATACTGTGGTACCGAAGACCAAGGCCCAAAGCGCCCCAAATACAAATCTGGGCCTCACCTGACAGGAGTCCTTTCCGCCTTGGGGCACCCCGGCGCAGACCATGCCAGAGGTGATGATTCCAGAGTAGGCCCGACGGCACACCTCCTCTGCCATGATGCTGACATTCACACACTGCAGAGCGTTGGGGTACCTGACTGAGGTGGCCACAGAAGCATCACAACTGGAGAACTATGGTCCAGGGCCAGCCTCCTCCCTCACACCCAGGGGCCCAGTTTTGTATTTCCAGGGTGAGGGCTCCTTACCAACGGGGCTGGATGTGGTCCCCCAGCCCGACACGCGGCAGGGGGTCCCTGGGCTGGCACAGTTCCTGGCCACAGGAATGGCCCTCACTGCTCGCCCCAGCCGCACTTTCTTCTGCAGCTGCAGCAACATCAGGTCGTTGTTATGGGCCCGGGGTTGGTACTGGGGATGCGGTACCTGGCGGACCACACGCACCACCTGCTGAGTCGCTTCCCACCTTCTTAGGTTGTGCTTGCCCACAGCCACGTGAAGAATCCTGTACCACAAACCCCAGGAGTAAATGCTGCTTAAAGTCTAACCACAGAGCATGCTCCAGCCCCATTTTCTTCTGTGGTGATGAATTTCACCCCGAGTCTAACCCATGTCCCTCTAACTGTGGGCTGAGCTTCGTGCGGCCTCTTGTGGCCTTCCCTTCTCATGGCCTGGGCATTCTCTCCTTACCCAACCTCATTTGACATTTCTTCCTCTTGTGAGCTACACTCAAGGGCAGTTTGGAGGTCCTCACTCAGTTCCTGTGTCCATGCAGGTTTCTTGGTTTTGAGTTCTGAATCGGCCTGGGCTCCACACTCTGAGCTGGGCCTCTCGGTCTAGGTTCTTTTCTAGACTCCACATCCTGACCTGGCTTCTGTGTTGGGTTTACAGCTAAACTCTGGAACCCTGGCTTCTGTGAGTGATGGACTTGAGAACAAGAGCGGTCACTCACGGGCGGGCGCAGTGAGCAGCAGTGATGACCCACTGGTCTGACAGCAGCACCCCTCCACACACAAGGCGACGCCCAGGGCCGGCTTGCAGGGCCACTTGCCACGGCTGGGAGTTCGGGATACACGTGTAGCCACCAAGAATTTTATCGTCTCCTTGACCCTGGACAAGGGCTAGGGACAATGGTGTGGGTGAGGTGGGGAGAGAAGGTGAACAAATGTCCTCTGACCCCCAACTCTGTACAACGCCCAGCAGACGGAGACTCCCTTGGGGCCCAACGCCTACACCATCCATCTTTTTCTGCTCCAAGTACGATATGCACTGATCACTGCCCCCAGCACAAACGCGGACTTTCCCCCTCCCTTCTGTCACTGTGCTCATGTTCAGCCCCGCCAGGGCCTGGCTGTAGCTGCAGTCTTTGACGCCTCCCTTCCCTGAGCACTTTCTTCCCTCGAGGTTGACAAGATGTCTCACTGCGCTCAAGGCAGGGCTTGAACTCCAGCCTTCTTCCCACCTCAGTCTCCCATGTGTTGGGAATTGCAGCACATACCAGCATTCACGGCTCCCAGGAATATTTCTGCTTTCCCATTTTCATGTGGTATGCATGTATGTGTGCTTACATGTATGTAGGTACACATATGCATTGCACATGTGTATTAATGTATGCACATGTAATGTGGAGGCCTGAAGGCATGTTGGGAATTTTCCTTGGTCACTTTCCCACATTGTTCACTGAGACAGAAGCTCTCAGTCCAACCCAGGGCCCACCCTCTGCCGTAGTCTTACATTCAGCTTCCTTTGGGGATCCCCTGTCTCTGCCTCCCAAAGTTGGAATTAAAGGATGCCCATCACAGCTGCCACCCATGTAGGTTCTGGGCATCTGAACTCTGCTCATGGTCGAGAGGCAAGTGCTTTAGCTGTTGAGCCAGCTCCCTGGCTCCCCAGTGCTCCCCACAGACCTCACTCTTTCCCAGACTCCCTACACCCTCTGCAGTCCACTTTTATCCTCCCTGTCATGAGCAAAGACAGCCTGCCCCAGGCCTGTCAGAGAGAAGTCCCTCAAGGCTCAGGCTCGTCTCTGATCGCTTATTTTCCTCATTTCCTGCAGTGGCCTCTCTCCCCAGTGTAACATGATTAATAAAAACCTGGAGACAGATATTGGGGTTCAACCTGGAGGTCAGAAAAGCAAAACAACCAGTCACTGGCTCTTTTTGAGGATTTCTGGAGGCAGGATCACCATTTCAGACTGAGGTAGAGTTAAGAGTCAGTGGCTGGTTGCTTTTCTGACCTTCAGGTTGAACCCCAATATCTGTCTCCGGGTTTTTATTAATTGTGCTACATCCAACCCTATTTCCTGGTGTCTCAAAACTTAGAATGAGGGCATGAACTTCTGGGTAAGTGAGGTCCTCAGCTGCGTTCTCTCTCTCTCTCTCTCTCTCTCTCTCTCTCTCTCTCTCTCTCTTTCTCTCTCTCTCTCTCTCTGTGTGTGTGTGTGTGTGTGTGTGTGTGTGTGTGTGTGTGTGTATAGAACCCAAAGATTAACCTCGGGCGTCATTTTTCATGCACCATCCATCTTTTTTTTGTTTCTTTTGAGACAGGGTCTCTCAGTGGCCTAGAACTTGCTAGTTAGGCTAGGCTGGCTGACCAGCAGGCCCCAGGGTGCTCCTTTCTCTGCCTCCTAACCCCCTTGGGACTCTTTCTAACCAGGTTGCCACCAAGAAGATATTTATACCCCAGAACCCATCCCCAGCTCATCCCAGAGTCTCAAGGGGACCCCATTGCTCTTACCTAGCGCCAAGGCTTGGAGTATGGTAAGTAGAAGGAACATTCTGGAGCTGGAGGTCCAGGTCTAACAAATGCAGAGATCAAGTGGAAGGAAAAGAACCAGAAACAGACTCGGGACAGAGAATCCCACTCACACTGAGGCCTAGACACTCAGTGACATGGGGACAGAATGAAGTGGTAGAGGCCAGAGCTGGAGAAGATGGGGTCACAGGCTCCTCCGGTTCTGAAGGAAAGATGTCTATCCGACTGGAGTCACTCTGGCTCCTTGCAAGTGCGAAAGAAGCAGGGTGGTGTCTCTTCCTGGACACGCCAGCAAAGCCTTTTATCCCTGGTCTGGGCAGCTGGCCCTGCCCCCCACCGCCCTCCTGACTTTTTTTTTATTGCCTAGTTTTCATTCCAAGATTCTGTGCTCCCTTCCCTCCCATCTCTGGCCAGAGGAGCAGACACAGTTATTAATGGGAGCCCCTCCCAGCGAAAGATGCTATAACCTGGGAAGAATGGGGATAGGGTTGACCCTGGGCAAGGAGGATGGGAGAGGTGGCCAGCCCAGTCAAAGAGCATGCAGTGGATGGGTAGAATCTTAGAATCTGGGTGGGGCAGAGGGGAAGATAGATAGATAGATAGATAGATAGATAGATAGATAGATAGACAGACAGACAGAGAGATAGGTAGATGGGGGGGGGAACAGAGACCCAGAAAGAGAGGGAGACAGACACAAGGGTCCAATGTGTGTGTGTGTGTGTGTGTGTGTGTGTGAGAGAGAGAGAGAGAGAGAGAGAGAGAGAGAGAGAGAGAGAGAGAGACTCAGAAAGAGAGGGACATAGACACAGAGACAGGGACCCAATGTGTGTGTGTGTGTGTGTGTGTGTGTGTGTATATATATATACACATGTGCATGTGTCTCAGAAAGAAAGGGACACAGACCCAGAGAAGGCAGGAGAGATGAAGGTGAGTTAGGAGAGCCTGTTGTGGGCCTTGGAGTTGGGGGGTCCCATTGCAACCTGCCCCTCTTGGTCCCTCCCCCAGCCTCTTAAAGTACCTAATGATTATAATTTTTCTCCGAGCCTTGGCAATCCCATGCCTGGACCACGCGGTGACTCACAGCCTGCAGTCTCTCTCCTCACCGCACCTCATCTCTCTCCTCACCCCACCTTGCTTCCCAGTGACTTTCTTCCTGGAGAGGCTGCTCGTGACTGTGTCTCTGAGACGGTGCTTCTCCTGGGTCTGCCTATACACCTGAGGAAATCTGCACACCTGGCTTTCTCTAAACTATTTCTGCTAACTGGGACTTCGTTTACTAGTTGATCTGAAAGCCCAGCAGCATCTTGCTGAGTGTGAAGACACACTCATGCTGAAAGGAAGAATCTCTGGTGATCTAGGGTCGGCGGCACAGGGGGCAGCCCCACTGTGACAATTCATGCTGGGTGCTACACAGGAGAAAATGTCAGAGAAACCCGTATGCACACATGTGTGCACACACTCAAGACAGATGTCCTTGAAGGAGACTTAAGTAAGCTCAACATGTCTACTTCCAGGCCTTGTACTGGGATCCAGGCAGGCCAGATGTCGCTGTTGGGGCAGCTGGGGGAAGGGCACGTGAGGTTTTCCTTCTTGCCTGTGAAACTAAGGCTGAGTGTATAATTGTCTCCACGAAAAGTTTGCAATACAATAGGATTCATATTCCTAAGAAGAATACCCTAAATAGTGGGTATGGTGGCTCACACCTGTAATCCTAGCACTTAAGAGGTTGAGGCAGAAGGATTACCATGAGTTTGGGGTCACCCTGGGTGATATAGTTCCATGCCAGAAGAAGAGGAGGAGGGAGGACCAGGAAGAAGAGGAGAAAGAAGAGGGGTAACTAACGGCCATGATGCCCACAGGACTACTGGCAAAAGGTTGGGAATGAAGCCATGACTGAGAGAAGCCTCCATGACCTGCCCATCCATCCACAGCCTGTCACAGAAGCATCCTCTTCCCACCAGACTCTGAATCCCCCTGGAACTCACTCAACTTGCTCAGCATCATTTTGACTTCTGCGGCACGGTTACTTAACAGTTTGTGATGGATGGATGAATGCACTAATCACACAAGTGTATGTCCTCGTTCCAAGCTCAGGGTCTGGTGGGACAGGTCAGCATGAAACTCGATCTTGCTAGAGCCCCGGGAAAGTCCCAGGGTTCTGCAGATGCATAGGAGTTTGCCAGGACGGTGAGTGATGGAAGAAGCACAGTGGGGACTGCCTATTGGAGGGTGGCGTGCACCTCAGAGGCTGAAAGAGATGAGAAAGAGGCAAGGTATAGATGCTGCAGGGGGTGAGGTGAGGGGATGGTGTGGGGTCTTAGAAGGGAGCAGAGGGCACTTCATGTTCGCTCGGAACTCTGAGAAGGTGTCTGGCTAGATCCAGTGATGTGTCAAGGACACCAGAGCATATGCAGTCAGTTTAACAGGAAGAAGGTGTATCATGGAGACCAAAGGAAGCCCACGGCTTAGAGGGCAAGGAGAAGCAACCTGGGGCCTAGGAAGGAGCAGTGAGGGAGCCCGGTGGGTGCTGAGGAAGAGAGAAGTGTCCTAGGGGCTGAGACACATTATTTGTTTGAGTCCTCTGTTGTGTAGTGCGTGTGCTTCATGTGTGGAGTATGCAGACATGCGGGTGCATGTAACTGTAGAAGGCCAGAGGAGGGCGCCAGAGGAGGACGCCAGAGGAGCGCACCAGAGGAGGGCGCCAGAGGAGGACGCCAGAGGAGGGCGCCAGAGGAGGACGCCAGAGGAGGGACGCCAGAGGAGCATGCCTGGTGTCCTGCTCTATTGCTCTCTTTCTCTTCCTTTGAGGCAGGTCCTCTTAGGAGCCTGGTGCTAGGCGCATGGCCATCAAGTCCCTGAGTTCCTCTAGTCTCCGCTGCCAGATCACTGGGGTGACAGGCTAGCATGTGGTCAAATCTGGGTTTTTAAATGTGGATATTGGGAGTTTGAACTCAGATCTTCATGCTTGAGCAGCCGGCTATCAGCATGGAACCATTTCCCCTGCCCCTGGAGTGTTTTACCTGCATGAATGTATATGTATCACGTGTGTTCCTGGTGACCACCGAGGCCAGAAGGGAGCATTGGAGCCCAGGAACTAGAATATCAGATAGTTAGGGGCCACTATGTAGGTGCAAGGAACTGAACCCAGGTCCTCGCAAGAGCAGTGAGTGCTCCTCACGACTGAGGCCGTCTCTCCAGCTCGCTGTGGGACAGTTTTTAAATGGGGTAGTGACCTCGGAGGACAAGGACAGCAAAGAGACCTCTTTGGAGGTAAAGGGTTTTAAAGGTGTGTGGGTGGGGAAGAGAGCCTGAGGGAGCCGTGCCTGGGGAAGAGGAAGGAACCACTGGGTGTTCTGGAAGACAGAGTTAGCAGTACTGCCCCGTGCCTTTTCCCAGCTAACTGTGTTCCAGGACAGGTCAGTGGGCCTAAGTGTGTCCACACTGTTGTGCTCCATCGGTACCACCCAGTTCGCCCACAGGCTTTGCCTCCCTCCTCCCTCCCTTCCTGTGTGGATATATGCATCTGTCAGCCTTTATGTGTGTGCATGCATGCGTGCGTAAGCCAGAGGTTGGTTTTGGATGTCTTCTTTGATTGCTCTCCAACTTACTGTTTTAAAGGGTATGTTTATGTATTTGTGTGCCTGTGTGTGTGTGTGTGTGTGTGTGTGTGTGTGTGTATGTGTCTGTGTCTGTGAATGTGTGTGTGTGTGTGTATGTGTCTGTGTCTGTGAATGTGCGTGTATGTGTCTGTGAATGTGTGTGTGAGTGTGCATGTGTGCCTCTATGTGTGAGTGTGTGTGTGTGTGTGCATGTGTGCCTCTATGTGTGAGTGTGTGTGTGTGTGTGTGTGTGTGTGTGTGTGTGTGTAGGTGCATATGTGGGACTCAGAGAGCAGCTTACAGGAGTTAGCATTCTTCTTCCATCATGTGGTGACCGGAAGACAGAACTCAGGCCATCAGATTTGGCAGCAAGCACCTTCTGCTTCAAGCACCTTGCCAGTTTCATCCCTGGCTTTTAAAGTTGGGCTTTTACTTAACTCAGGTTAGTCTTGAATTCACTCTCTTCCTGCTTCAGCCTCACAAGTGCTGGAGTTACAAATGTGCTCCTGCCATGCCCAGCTTTCTCAGCTGTGTTCTCTTTATTTTCATCTTGAGGCAGGGTCTCAGGGATCCTGGGTTGGCCTCAAATTGCTAAGTAGCAGAGGATGACCTTTAAAATTCTGATCATTCTCCCTTCACCTCCTGAATGCTGGGATTGCGGGCACACACATTGCCTTATCCAGTGTGAGGATGGAGCTCAGGGCTTCAAGCATGCTGGACAGGCACTGTGGCCACTGAGCCACATCCTCAGCCCTCTGACTCTGCTCTGTATGTAAGCTGGCTTCCTTCCGCCTGCTCTTTCTATTCTCCAGCCTACCTACCTTTCCTCGGCCTCACTGCTGTCAACCAACATTTACTAAGCATCTGTCCAGCATGATTCCAGGTACCCGGCACACAGTAATGAACAAAACTGGCCAAATAAGAAAAAAAAAAATCCCTATCTTGTATTCTGAAAGGAAGGAAAAGTAAATAACTGCAGTATGTAATTACAATTATGAGTCACACAACATTAAGAGACTACATGAAAAGAAGCAGGGGCTGGAGAGATGGCTCGGAGTTAAGAGTGAGCAATGCTCTTGCAGAGGCCTGGGGCTGGACTCCTGGTACCCACTTTAGGCTCACAGTTCCAGCTCCAAAGGATCCAACACCTCGACTGGCCTTTTAGAGTACTTTCCATGTGTGCATATACACAAACACATCTACACATAATAAGAATTAATAAAAGCAAATCCTTTCTAAAGGGAGGCAGAGTGCTCTGGGGTAGAAGGGTCTGGCAGATGTGAGACCACAGAGAGACCAGTGTGTTTAGAAGAGAAAGGAAACCAAAGGGGTGTGTGTGTGTCGTGAAAAGTCTGTAGACATTATCTCATGTCGGGATTACAGATTGGGAAACTGGGGTTGATTGAGAGGAAGTGGCATGTTTGCCTATCTGAGAAGATGAGGCAGTTTGAAAAACCCACAAGTGTCCTGACTCTTTCTTCTGTCACCTAGGGCAGCTGCCAACTTCGTCAGTACATCTGCTTATGTGACCAATAGGATTTCACGCCGTGTTGAGCAAATTAACTCACCCCATTGTCACTCTGACCTTTCATTGTACTGAACAAGGAAGTCAAGATGAAGTCAGTTCTCTTGTCCACAGTTGCACATGGTGATCTGAACCAAGGTGAAGGGCTCTTCCCAACTGTAGTTGGGAAATATTCAAGTGGATGGTACAGCTGGCTAAGTGGTGAGATTAGTCCCAGACGAGAGGAAGGACGCCTCTTCCATTGTCCAGGGAGGAAGAGGGAAGGGTGAGGAAGGGTGAGGTTGAGGTTGTGTGTGGGTTGTGGGTCAGGTGACAGGAAGTGGAGGACACACCTGTCTAGTGGCTTAGGTTTTCTTCTTCTTCTTCTTCTTCTTCTTCTTCTTCTTCTTCTTCTTCTTCTTCTTCTTCTTCTTCTTCTTCTCCTCCTCCTCCTCCTCCTCCTCCTCCTCCTCCTCCTCCTCCTCCTCCTCCTCCTCCTCCTCCTCCTCCTGAAAAGCCCCCCAGCTCATCTTCAGGCCGCACACACTCAGATGAGGTGGGAAGCATTGCTCTGCGGGGGCACTATTTGGCAAGTAGCCAAAACAAGGAGGCTAAGAAGGACAGCAAAATGGGTGCTGAGTCACAGATGCTGAGCCAGGGGAGCTAAAGATGGTCAGAGACTGGGGGTGAAGAAGACATGAAGACAGGAATGCTTAGTGGTGAGACCTACCTTAGGGGGCTCAAGTGTTTTAGGGGTGGAAGAACAGGCATGGGTGAGCCATCCATAGCATGCACCGGGAGTATGTCTCAGAAGTGGAGTCCATCCTGCAGAACTTTCTACGACTCAGCTGAGCTATGGAAAAGGGTATCAGGGAAGGAGGTCTATGGCCATGGGAAGATTAAAGACCTCTAAAGCTGGTAGGACCTCTGTCTCTGGGTTTTGACCTTGTGTTGCATGGTGTTGGGATAGGCAGTCTCTGAAGGACACATCTTGACACTCCTAGCTTCCCAAGGCCCCTGCTTCTTCATTTGTAACAGGGTCTCAAGACTGGTTTTGAACTCTCTGCATAGCTTGGACTTCTGATCTTTCTGCCTCTACCTCCTGAATGCTGGGATCGCAGGTGTGATTCCTGTTTTTCTTCAGGGATGGGCTTCTTGCTGTGTTAAGTCTCAATTCTTCTTACACATGCTGACACATACTTTACAGGTGAGGAGACAGATTTGAATACCAGCCCTCCTGACTCAATGTCCCTGTCTGGCTTTAGAACTCATGTGACTGCCGGGCAGTGGTGGCACATGCCTTTAATCCCAGCACTCGGGAGGCAGAGACAGAGGGGCCTCTGTGAGTTCAAGGCCAGCCTGATCTACAGAGAGATCCACGACAGGCTCCAAAGCTACAGAGAAACCCTGTTTAGAAAAACCAAAAAAATAAAAAGAAAAGAAGGAGAAGAAGAAGGAGAAGGACGAGGAGGAGGAAGAGGAGGAGGAGGAGAAGAAGAAGAAGATTAAGAAGAAGATGAAGAAGAAGAAGAAGAAGAAGAAGAAGAAGAAGAAGAAGAAGAAGAAGAAGAAGAAGAAGAAGAAGAAGAAGAAGAAGAAGAAGAAGAAGAAAAAGAAGAAGAAGAGAAAAAGAAAAACATCTCATGTGTGACTCTGGTTACCCAGGCTCCCTCTGACTGCTGAAGAATCTATGGAGTCCAAAAGAGCATTAGATCTCCTGGAACTGGAGTTATAGGCAGTTGTAAGCTGCTTGAGGGGGGGTGCTGGGAACCCAACTCTGGTCCTCTGAAAGAGCAGCATGCGCTCTTAATCACTGAGCCATCTCTCCAGCCCATCTCTAGATGATGTTTCTAAGTCACCAGACATCCTCCTCTAATCCCTGCAGCTACACCATCTCCTACTCATTTCTACGGAAGCTCTGTGGTCCATCAGAAACCAATCAGCTGCTCAGGTCAAAAGCTGGGAGTAGTCCCACCTTCTGCCCACAGTGCCTGTTTCACCAAGAGCAGAGAACCCACCCACTGACCTGCTCTCAGCCCCTGCCATCTGGGGCACACCCCCTCACACAAATTGCTCTCTCTGCTTTCCACACTCCCTCGACCCCCACCCCAGGCCAAACTCATTTTCACGTAGCAGCTATGATCTTCAAACTCAAAATAGCACATTGTCAAACCCATCTAAGTCCTTGGTGGAACTGAGATCAGTTCTAAACGCCCTAAGCAGCCTTCTAGATCTCACTCTTCCTTCCAATCTCGCCTTTCATGTCCTCTGTCTCAGGCCCCTACGCTTCTCTAATGTTCTTAACATGGTTGGTGCCTTCCTACCTCAGGGAGAGCCCCAGGACCGAATCTGGTGCCTGGTGTGTATGGGATGGGATTGTGGAACAGGCTGAAGGAGTGAGATTATCTTTGAACCTAATTCTAGGACTTCCGCACCCATCATTTCTTTCTCTTTAGATCTGAAATTTGTCTCATTACTCAGCTCTGAGACAGTACGTACATGGCCGGAAAGGACTGTAGAACTGTAGCTGGGAAAGCCTGCCTCCTGGTCACATCCCTGCTAGGAGACAATGTTCCTGAACTCAGGGCACGGATACTAGAATTAGGAAGACCCACCACCACATTAACAAAGAGTGTAGGGTCCTTTGTGTCTCGACAGGAGGTTGTTTCCCAAAGTGATAGTGTTTCTCACGGTTACCTGACTCTTTTTCCTGCCCCAGCAAGCTGCCGTTCTCTAAAAGACCCCCAGTATCTGCTAAGGCCACCTGAGTGGGAAATCTGTTTGGTCTGCTTATTAGGAGGGGTGCCTCTTGCATTTGTATTGTCTTTTAAAAGATTTAAAGATTTTTTTAAGTGTGTGTGTGTGTGTGTGTGTGTGTGTGTGTGTGTGCATGCGAGTACAGGCACCTTCAGAGGCCGAAGAGGGTGTCAAATACCCTGGAGCTAGTTACAGGATGTTGTCAACACCTGATGTAGAAGTTTAGAACCAATTCAGGTCCTCCACAAGGGCAGTATATGCTCCCAGTGGATCAGCCAGCTCTCGAGCCCCTATTTGTATAGTCTTTGAACTCACACGGGTGTTTGTAAAGTCTGAAAACACACTTAGTGTCAGCAGGAGTCTCCACTCTTGGTGAGAGGCTCTTTACGCCCTTGTATCTGCTCTCATCATCACCAAGTCCCCGACTCTCTCTAGTACAGATCCCCAGCCAACGTGGGGGCCCCAGCCTTAATCTCCCTGGCCTCTCTCCTGAAGAGCTCTTGTTTTGGAATAGGGTCTCAAGCCAGACTGGCCTCCACCTTACCATGTAGCTGAGGATGGCCTTAAACTCAATCCTCCTGCTTCTGATGCCCTAGTACCGGGGTCACAGCTGTGTAGACCACCACACCCGGTTTACACAGTGCTGGGGATGGAGACCGGGGCTCCGTCCATGCTAAGTAAGCAATCTACCCACTGAACCACACTGCAGCCTAGCCCTGTCTGCTCCGGGCTTTTTCCGGGAAGCCCTGCCCCCCATCTAGGGCAGCATCCTACCTCCTGTACCTGGAACAATGCTTCCTCACGGGGGCAGGTGCCTCCCGAGTCGTGGATCAAGTCTGCCATCATTCTACCGGGCAGTTTCCCTCTCTCACCCCTTCCTTGGCCTCAGTCTTACTCAGATCCTGGGTCGTGGCTTAAACATCACCTCCGCATTCTATGACACACCGCAGCGAGCTGGGTGCGCCACTTCTAGGCTCCCCGTGTCCTCCTGAACCCTCACAGTGACACCAGCGGCATTTAGTCCTGACTTGTCAGTGCCTGCACTTGCTTCCCCACCAGAGGGAGAGCGCACTGAGGGCAGGGGCCCACTGAGGGCAGGGGCTGAGCTGACTCAGTTATTTCCCCACCATCCTAGGCTGGGCAGAGCTGGGAGCTGTCAGGAAACATCTGCAATCATGATCTTGTCTTTGCCCTGCTGGAAGAGCTTCAGGGCTTGCTTTTGCAACTCCTGCCTGCCCCTCACGCTCTCTCCTTGTCACCTCTGGCCTGTCCTCCAGTCTCAGATTTCAACCTAGCCATTCCCTTTGGCAGGAACACTTTGCTGCAGTCAGCAAAAAACCCCGCCCTATTTTACATGGTTCTGCGCTGAGGCAGGGCTGTCTCCACAGGCACACCCCTTTTCTGCTTAAATGGACAGGACACAATCCCCCTGACACAGGTCAGCACCTGACTGCTGCAGTGTATTGAGCCCTGTACTCTCCTCCCTCTTCCCTCGTCTCATTTCTTCCCACCTCTCTCCTTCTCTGGCCTCCCTCTGTCTTCCTGGCCCTTTTCTTTTCCTTCTCTGGCCTTTAGGTTCTGTCCCGAGCGGCTTCTGCTGTTAGCTGCATCACAAGTCTCGTGCTCAGAGTCTGAGCACGGTGTAGACACAAGCATCTTAGTGCAAACTCCTCCAGGAGGCTAAGGCTGCCTCGGCCTGGGCTGGAAACCCAGCTTTGGAGTCAAGGCCGCCGGGTGCGCAGATGTGGTCACAGCGCCCTCTTGTGGCCACATCTAAATACAGCATCTTTCTCACACTAGTAGCCCGAGATGAGGGCAAAGTCCCAGGGACGCTCCTGCTCCAGAAAAGAGGGGGTGCCCTGCTGTGCGTGCGTCAGGAAGCAGGTCCTCTGGCTTCCAGTGTCAGCTCCCCGTACAGGGACCAAGAACACCTGCTCCCTCTCGGTCACTGCTATGTGACTCTGGGAAAGTTACTTGGCTGGGTTGCACATTCATTTACCATAAATGAGTATTAAACACATATTACTGCACTAACAAGGGAGGAACGCCCTCTTGGCATGAGGCTAGCCCCACAAACACACAAGTTGGGAACAGTACAATCTGCCTGGAGAATCTTCAGCTCTGCCTCCCCTGCCCCCCAATACCCGCTTCCTCTCCACAGTCGTTTCTCTTTACAGCAGCCAAGGGGTTTTAGAAAGTGGTCTTTGGATGAACTCCCAGAATAGAAGCCTCGAAAGAGTGGCACTCACTGTTAGAATAAAACCCAAGTATTTGACTCCACATACACCTGGTCCAGCCAGAGCTGGCTAATGGATCCCCTGCTGGTTCCTAGAAGGGAGCAAGGTTATTCCCATACTGTGGATGTTGTATTGGCTGAAGAGGGAGCTCTTCTCCAAGAAACTTTTAAGAGTTTTGCTTTATTTGGGTTCCAGCTCAAAGGCCACTTCCCCAAAGGACTTTCCCTCACTGGCTTCTTCCTCCCTTTCTCTATTCTACTTAAGACAAACCCTTGTGCTGGAGATGTAGCTCAGAGACTGACTAGAATCCCTGGGTGTGGCTCATGGTAGAATCCTGCCTAGCTTCCCCAGTGAGGGACTTGGGGTGTGGCTCAGCTTGTTAGGCCCTTGGTTCAATCTCCAGCATTGGAAAAGGAAAGAGTGACGTTTACAGCCACCCGGTATTTACTTGCGTGCTGTTCTTTTCTCAGAGGCTGTAAATGCCTGGGGACAGAGGCTCCTGCCTCTGCTCATTGCAGCTTCCTGCACCTAGGGACCAAAGGATGTCCAATGTTTGCTGAATGAATAATCGACATGGTGCTTAATAACCTCAGGGAACTTGAAGGAGGCAGGGCATCCTCTCTGCCTTTCAGACCTAACTTAATTAGGAAAATGGATATCTACAGAGTTCAAGGAGTACGCAGGTCACTTCCCTGAGGACAGGACCACAGAGTTTAAGGAGCAGAGCGCTCTCTGTCCAAGGTTCGGGGACGATCAGGAAAAGCTCCTATTACCCAGCCAGGACACACCTGGAGACAGGACTCACAGCACCAAGTCTCTCTCTTCTTAGGAAAGTTTCCTCAACCTCTCAATTTCCTACAGGGCAAGGTAGAATCCAGAAGCCTGGAGCCCCCTGGTGGCCAGTCCTTACTATGCAGAGCCAAGCTGGACACAGTTGGCCAACTACTTTGACCTCTGGACTCTCATCTCTGCAGAGACCTGATGGGGTGATGGCAAGCCAGCTCCATTTTCACAGAAGGAAATGGCAGATTAGAGAGGCTAAGGCAGGGACCGAGCACAAGCTCTATCCTCAGAATCCAAGCTTGGGGTGCCCCCCCCACAACAGCTACCAGGAGTAGATGAGGCTGATGACAGCCCCTGTGGCCTTCTAATTGAGTGACCAATGGCCACGTAAGCCTCGGGGTTGGTACCTGTGAGCACCATGAAGAAAAGCTCAAAACGTGTGCTGGAGACTCGCACGCTGATTCCGTTAGTTTTCTGTTGCTGTGATAAACACCATGGCCAAACGCATCTTAGGGAGGAAAGACTTTATTTCAATTCCCATCTCTCGGGGTCCATTACTGAGGGAAGTCAGAGCAGAAACCGAGGCAGATGCCATGGAGGAACACTGCTTACTGACTTCCTCAGTCTGTTTTCTTTCTTTTTCTTTTCTTTTTGGTTTTTCAAGACAGGGTTTCTCGGTGTAGCCTTGGCTGTCCTGGAACTCGCTCTGTAGACCAGGCTGACTTTGCACAGCCTGTCTCTGCCTCCAGAGTGCTGGGATTAAAGGTGTGCACCATCACCACCCAGCAGCCTACTTTCTTACAGTACCCAGGACCACCCGCCTAGGTGACTGCACTACTCACAGTGGGCTGAGCCCTTCCACATCAATCAACAACCAAGAATATGCCCCAAAGGTTTGCCTATAGGTCAACCTTATGGAGATATTTTCTCAGATGATCCCAGCCTGGGGGAAGTTAGGAAAACAAAACAAAAACAAACAAACAAAAAATGACCAGCCAGGACACTGACCCAACCGTCACGTGAAAACCACACAAACTTGGTTTGGAATGTATCCACTCAGCAGACCATTGGCTTCCAAAGACTCACAGGCAAAGAAAGTCATCAGAGGGCACCGAGACCCGCAGCAGGGATTTTCCAAGCCTTGCTGTAACCCACCTACACCAGTGTATCAGGCCAATGGCTTGACTGATGACTTCCTTTTGTTCTAGGGCTGTAAATGGTTGTGTAACTGCTTCCACAGCTTCCCTGGGGCAACCTGAACCCATGTAAACCCTGCAACTGAAGCTCTTTTCTGGTTCAGAACAAACTTTCTCTAATTCTCTCAGGAGCAAGTTTTCCCTTGATGAAAGGGGCAGGGTGACAACTGTGAATGTGTTCCTATTGTTCGTTTGACTTTGTTTACCTGACTTGGGCAGACAAAGTGAGGCCAGGGCTATTTGGAGCCCACAGAGGGGTGTAGGAATGCATGGTTGCTGGTCCCTTCTCCCTCAGGCCTGGTAGCCTAGCCCGGGGCTCCCTCACCAGCTCCAAGGTTCAGGTTGCTGTGTAGAGCACAGCCCCTCCATGGTACACAGTTGCTCCACAGGGCTCAGGTCCCATAGGACACAGGAAGCTCTGGAAGGGCAGGTGGTCACTTCACAGTGTAGATCGCTTCACAGGAACAGGGCACTACAGGGCACAGTCACTTTTCAGGGCACACTGGTCACTCCGAGGGGCTCACGTCACTCTGTAGGACACAGGTGGCTCCTGCCCGGTCTCCTCCTTCCTTGCACAGGGTGGCTCCATCTCTGGATTGCTCACAGGTACAGGGTCCCTGTGGGGCCGCAGGGTCACTGGTGGCCTGGCTTGAGTTCCCAGGCAGTGGCGGCTCGGCTTGCAACATGCGGCGGCCCTTGCCAATAGCCAGGCGTGGCAGGCCTCTGTTGAGGCCATCCAGAAGTGCACAGGCCTGGCAGAGCGCATGGCTGGCCAGTGCCCCGCAGCGGGTGCAGGTACCTGGAGGAGGGGGCCGAGCTGCTGGGGCAAGAGCAAGGCGCTCTGCCGAGTGCACGAGGTCCAGCACTGCCGATGGCCGCGCTGCCTCCAGGCGCTTGAGCAGGTCCCGAGCGTGACCACGGAAAGCCTCGGGCGCATATACACACTCCTCAGAGAAGTAGCGCAGGCGGCGGAAGTGCGCGTACAATACCACCTCCTTCTGCGAAGCAAACTGCAGAGGCCGGCACCGCGGGAGTGCGCACCCCTCGCCCGCAGAGCCTAGCACTCCACCCCGCGCCAGCCGCCCAGCATCACCGCGCAGGAAGTTCATGAGCACTGTCTCCGCCATATCGTCGGCATTGTGGCCTGTGGGAGAGAGCTCAGGTGAAGATGGAGACAGAGAGGAAAGGGGCGGGGAGGGGGCTCTGAGAACCCCTGGAGAGGAAATAGAGAAGAGGTCAGAGGGATTCCCTGGACCTGGAGACTGAGGAGAGGACCCTGTACATCCTCAGTAATGACAATGGAAAAGGAACCATAAAGGAGAGTGGAGGGAGGCGTGGGGACACCCAGAACCCAGAAAGAACGGGCGGTGGAGACACCATGCCACCCCACTTCCTGACACAATATACTACCCCCTCACACACCCTTCCTGAGCTCACCAGTCACGATGTGTGTAGCTCCCACGAGGCGAGCACCCTCCTCCAGCGCGCGCCGCCGTAGCACCCCACAGAAGGTGCAGCAGGAGCGACTGCGGCCAGAGCCGGCAGTGCTGCGGGCCACGGCATCCATCGTCCAGCCTCCGAACAGGTCTGCATAGGCCACAATGGTGAGCGGCAGCTCCCAGCGTGCAGCCTGGCTGCTCACCGCCTCCAGGGCTGCGTCACGGTAGCCGCCAATGCCCTCGTCCACGGCTACCAGGTGCAGCGTGATGCCCAGGCGCGGCGCGAGCTCGCGCAGCACGTGTGCCAGTACTGTGGAATCCTTGCCACCCGAGGCGCCCACGGCCACCACGGCACCCGAGGGCAGCAGGCGCCCGGCGATCACGGTGTGCAGCACCTCAGCCTCAAAGGCTGTACAGAAGCAGGAGCCGCATAGCGCCTGCCCCGAGCGCGGGCGGCGGAGGGCAGCGCGGGCTGCATGGCAGGAGGAGCACGTTGGAGCGGGCATCGGGGGAAGAGAAGTGGGTTGCTTGGGGTATTCACACTGTGGAAGAAAGAATAGGAGATTACTTAGTGCGTCTATATTGCAGGGCTGATGGGAGAGAAGAGGGGTCACAAGAGATAGCCACACTGCTGGGTTAATGGAGAGAGAAGGAAAGCTGGTCGTCCAGGATGTCTGCACTTTGGAGCTGAGGGGAGAGAGGCGGGTCACGTGGATAGTCTGTTGTGGGGATGCTGAAGAAATGGTATCCTACCCAGAGTGACCCTTGCACAGGGGAGGGAGTCCAAGGGAAGGGCAGTTTCTTTCTGCACCAAGAAAATAAGGACCTTATGACGTGGTTTCAGGCAGAAAGACATGTAAGAAGGGGGTTAAGAACCTTTTGAACAGTTTTGAGATCACTATTGTTACTATCTTGATCAGGGAGTCAAAGTAGGTGTCACTGACCTTGACTTCCAGGGTTGACCAGAACCCGGAAGAGCCTGCTATTGTTTGGATTTTAGTCGGGGAGGTAGGATAAGGACACGCCCCAATCTTGACTACATCCCTGAAAGACAGGGTGCCCTCTTCCTCTAGGCACACAGACGCTGCCTGCACCACCTCTCGGTTACCAGTAAAAACTCTCCAGGCTCAGCCCTGTCCGCCTGACCACCGCATCTCCAGCTTGGACTAGCCAGTAGCCTCTTGTCGTTCCCAGCAGGTACGGCTGCTCCGGAATTTACCACAAGAATCAGAATTATTCCGCAACTGCTGGTTTATAATCACTAACTTCCTTCCACTCAGCCCTCAAACCCCACATCTCCTATTCCTTTCGCCATATGGTGTTGTGCTGCGAGGCAAAGCGCTACCCTTCCAGGTGCACAGACTGGACACACCGGGGTCTAGAACCACCCCATCACTCACCCTGATCGGGGGCTCAAAATGCAAAGTCCAGTCTTGACTGGCTTCCCAAACGTGCCTAATCCATCCTCAGAACTCATGTTCAGAAGCCTAAAAGAGTGCAGTCAATCCTACTTGTGGCTTCAAAACAGACGAAGAAGCCAGATGCTCCCCACCTACTCCATGGCCAGCACGCTTGTTGGGTCTCTCTGCCTCGACCTCCCCACCTTTACACTTGCTGTTTTGCATAAAACAATCAGCAGATCCAGCCCAGTTATCTTTTCCACATTGTTCTGTGACTGATGCTGCCCTGTGATTCCTCCCCCTTACTCTCAACTATCCTAGGACCTCCCGCCCACAACAGTTCTCGCGGACTGCTGAGCCCCGCAAGCAGCTCTCTGGACACACTCATCCCTCATGGCTGAGCATTGCTCCTTAAAATATTTCCTTCCCAGCTTTTGATTCTATCCTTCCTCTTGCCTGGGTCTGTCCCCATCAGTGTCTCACCACTTCATTCCTTCAAGCCCTGCCCAGCAAGCCTGAGAACCATCAGGTGCCTCCAGGAAGGTCCTCCAAATGGCCCGCTGAAGATTGTTGCACCTTTCAGACCTCAAGTGCCCCTGAAATCAGTCTGCCTGGTATCTCTGTCTCCTGGGAGTGCCCACCACCTTCTGCCCAGTATTTATTCAGAATGGGGTGCAAAGCCAGTCTGTCCTCGGTCATCTAGAAGAGCTTGCTGTTGTGAGGAGTCGCGTGTGGGCACAGGCACAAACAGGGAGCCTGCTGAGCTGATGGATGTTAATACATGGGAGGAGGAGGAAAACTGTGTACCGACAGGCATGGTGGCGCACGCCTTTAATCCCAGCACTCAGGAGGAAGAGACATTTGAATTTCTGCAAATTCCAAGCTAGCCTCGTCTACATAGTGAGTTCCAGGCCACCCAGGACAACGTGGTGAAATCTCGTCCAAACATAAAAACAAACGCAACAAATAAAAAAAAGGGGGTACTTCCTGTTGGCCGAGTTGCCTAAAGGGCAGAGAAGGGGTCTCCAGAACTATTTAACTATGAGCAAGAGAAGACAGGTAGTCTGTCACCACTAGGTGAACAGGGAGGCCTGGCAAGAGACCAGATTAGAGGGGGATCCTGGCCAGAACATGAATTGGCAATCGTAAAAGCGAGTGCTAAATCCCTAGAGAGACCTTCAACTCTCCGGTGGCACTACAACCCCGAGCCCGCTCGATCGGGAGCAAGAGGAACACTAACCTGGGTGGAATGGGCTCTGCACTCTGCCTGCCACGCGGAAGCCTGGAGCGGAAGCTGCCCTGAAACTACAACTCCCACAAGGCCTTGGATTGCCTTGCCTACGACTACCAGAAAGCAACAACTCCAGACGAGCGCCTGTAACTCTACGGCAACTCGGACTACAATTCCCAGCAACACTAGAGGACACGGCTTTCTCCTGCAGTTTAAGGCTCCCCAAAATGCTGGGCTCCAGAAGGTGAACATGCTGGCGTATGGACTGAGCTGCAGCTACTGCTATTGCCCTAGCAACGCGAGGTCACCAGGCACAATGCTTGAAATCAGAAGTGACTGCGGTCTAATTTTCTAGTTTTCCTATTTATTATCCGCTACTGCAGCTTCCTTTTTTGAAGGGAAGTAGACCTCGCTCACCAGGCTGACCTTGAACTCAGAACCCCACCTACCGTTGCCTCCAGAACGCTAAGATTAAAGGCGTGCGCCATCTTGCTCTTTTCTATCTCCTATTTTTTTTTCTTTTTTCTTCAGAAAGGTGGAAGAAATCTAGACGACACCCAAGCTTTTGTAATAGACCCCAGTAAATTGTCCTCAGTGCTTTTTAATATCTCTCTCTCTCTCTCTCTCTCTCTCTCTCTCTCTCTCTCTCTCTCTCTCTCTCTCTCTCTCTCTTTTTCGAGACAGGGTTTCTCTGTGTAACAGCCCTCGGTGTCCTGGAACTACCTCTTGTAGACCAGGCTGGCCTTGAACTAACAGAAATCTGTCTGCCTCTGCTTCCCAAGTGCTAGGATTAAAGGCGTGCACCACCACCACCCAGTTCAACAGGTGCTCTTTAAGGTCACCGAGAACCTGGTTCTGGAGGTAGAATTACCTGGGCCACCCCGACTTTAGACTCAAGCATTTTGCCTTAACGGGTCTTCCAAGGCCACTGTTCAGCTGCCTGCCGGCCTCCTGGCCCTGTGGAAAAGCGAGGGAAAACAGCCAAATAGCCCGAGAGTAGAAAGGCCGCGCCCCTGAGAACAGGAGTGGGATGTGAACCATTCTCTGATACTTCCAATACTGCACATCTCTTGTGATATAAAACTAAAAATATCTGTTGTGGGAATGGCTAGTTGGGAGACAGTCTGCTGGGGACCCTTCAGTCAGATGCTCCTGCTGACTGTTGTGGTTGCCCGACTTCCCCAGCCTGTTTCTCCTGGATGTTTATTACAGTCGGATCTGGTGTCCCATTATCTCTGCAGTCTGCTGTTAATGCACTTGAAATGTCAAACACTGCTGTCACAGATCATTCTCCAGCCTGAGACAGCTCCCTTTACTCCACTGAACCACATCCCAGCTCCTCACTAGAAGATTCTAGGCACGGATCTATTATTGAGCCACATACCAGCCTCTCATGGGGAAATTCTAAATGGGTGCTCCACCACTGAGAAGATTCTAGGCAGATGTTTTAACACTGAGCCCTGTCCAAAGCTCCTCACTGGTGAATACGAGGCAAGCACTCTACTGCTGAGCTATAGCCTCAGCGTGCCCCTCTTCTTATGCTCTTGGTTTTAAAACAGGATCTCACTGTGTGGCTCACACAGACCTCAAATTTACAATCCTTCTGCCTCTGTCCTCCATGTAGCTAGAATTACAGTTTTGAGCTACAAGGCTGGGCTCAGCTGGGTGGTAGATTGACCTGGACCAGTAGGTCCTGATGCCGCGACCCTTTAGTGCGGTTCCCTATGTTATGGTGACTCCCAACCATAAAGCTATCTTTGTTGATAGCTCATAGCTGTAGTTTTGCTACTGTTATGAGTCGTGTCTGTGTTTTCTGATGGTCTTAGGTGACCCCTGTGAAAGGGCCCTTTGAACCAAAGCAGTCACAACCTATAGGTTGAGAAATGCTCACCCAGACCATGGGGATGATGTTTCAGTACCATGTTCAGAGCCAGGACAGTCCACTATGTCCTGTGGTCCTTGTATGCCAATTCCTCTTTATCAGCATCCCAGACAAATTGGTCAGTTAAGTAAGGGAAGAAAGAGAGACCTCACCACACTACAGAAAACCAAGTATCAATACAGACATCTGATTGGTTCCTTACACAGTCTTGGGGGAATGTGCCACCAATAGTTGGCAGGCTGTTTCTGGAATGGGCATGGTTCTATAAGGTGAAAACCTTCCACATCTGAGGCTCAAGGACACCAAGAACTCTAGACCAGGGATTCAAAGCAGAGTTTGTGAGTTGGCATACCTAATGCTTAGTTGTTCTGTATGTCTGAGCAAGGAAAGAAAGGAGTCTAGGTCCCACTTTCTTGTTGTGTTTATGGCCCCATGCCCTAATTTGATTCCCAGTTGCTATGACAAAATACTCGCCCAAATTAACTTGCATTTATTTTAGCCTATAGATTACAGTCCATCACCAAGGGAAGCCGTGGCAGGAACTCAAATCAGGAGCTGGAAGCAGAAACCATGGAGGAGCTCTACTTACTGACTTACTTCCATGCTCACATTTAACTGCCTTTCTTATACTGGGAGGGGTACCATCCACAGCGAGCTGAATCTTCCCACACCAGTCAAGAGTCAATAAGATAAGTCACAGGCTAATCTGATGAAGGCAATTTCTCAATTGAGGTTCCTTTTTCCTATGTGTTACAAGTTGATAACCTAGCTTAGCAATCACATGGAAGGAGGGACAGCTGACGTTCATTTACCACCGTTACTTAAGTAGAAACTATCGCATTTCTATCCCAGATACTGCATTACCTTTCACGAAAATAGCACACATGGGAGCTGGGGATAGACCTCAGTTGGCAGAGTGCTTGACCGTGGGTTCAGTTCCCAGCACTGTATAAATCACATGTTCTAGTACATACCTGCAATCCGAGCATTTGGGATGTGGAAGCAAGAGGATGTGGAGTTCAAGGTCATCTGTGACCACACAGGGAGTTTGAGTCTGCCTTAGTGATGTGGGCCTTGTCTTAATCAGCGAGGAAATAAAGTGTAACCTTCAGTGCAGTCGGTAGAAACACTACTTGGAAAAGTAAATTCTCATCTTAGTTTTTTCTGCTAGTCATGGTTCCCGTGGGCTATTGCTTTGTTCACCTTGCAGAATGTCAGAACTTATTTGTCTCTTAACTGGTTTAAACCGGCAAGGCTGCACCTGGATCACTCCACTTCCGGTTCTGCTCTGGGCTCTTTCAAGAGATTACACTTGAGACGGGGACTTTGCTGGATTTGGGTGTATGACCTCAACACCCACTACTGTCCTAGTTAGGGTTCCTACTGCTGTGAAGAGGCACCGTGGCCATGGCTGTTGCCAGATATTTGATCACACCGTGAACCCCGAGATTGCACTATTTACTGGAAAAATCTGTTCTAGTGTGGTGTGGCTCAGCCCTAGCACATACTTTATTTCAAAGCCTTCTGTTTGAATAGTGTCAAGTGGATTAAATAAAACCAACCACAGGTCAAGAGGAAGGGTAAGTAACCAGTTGACAGGAAGTGAACATAGGCAAAAAAAAAACGTCAGGAGGATGGATAGAGAGGTTCTCAGGAGTAGAAGGGGGAGGCATTCAGTTTGAGGAGGTTGTTTGGAGCTGGTGTAAGAGGACAAAGGCCTCTGGGATGCCAGGCGAGGAGGAAGTCAGCTGGGTGCTTTCTGACCTAGCAGGCTTTCACCCCAGCATCAGCTCACAACTCATTATTTGTAAAATCAAATGATCGAGATTTTGTTAAAAAATACCTCTTATAAAGGAAACATTTGATGGGGTTAGCTTACAGTTTTCGAGTCTCAGTCCATTATCATTAAGGTGTGACATGGTGGCACACGGGCAGTCACGATACTGAAGCTGAGAGTTAATAAATATTGATTGGTAGGAAGTGAACTGAGGCACTTGAGGACATGGCTTTAGCATTTATGAGACCTCACAGCCCACCTCCACAGTGGCATATTTCCTCCAACAAGGCCACACCTCATAATAGTACCATTCCCCTTGGAGGTCATTATCAAACCACCCACTCCATGGGCATATCTGTTTCCCACCAAGATGTGATTGCCTATTAGATTTGCCCTACCAGCCTTTACTGGAGACCTGGAGGAACAACATGAATGTGCTCTATCAGCTGAAAGAATGAATAATGAATGGAATGAGTGAATGAAATTTCATCCATCATCCCATGGGACACAGGTGATACAATTCATAAGCATTAAATTGATACCAGCAGACAAAAGTTGGCACAGGAGGGAATGGAGCATGATCTAGAGAATGCACACAACTGAACAACACAGTCCCTGCACAGAAGGCAAGATAGCACAGGTGTGCTGCTCACGAACGTAAGACGATTGGTCCTTATAGAGCAGGGGTCAATCAGAGCGGTGGCAGAGTCACTGTCTGGTGAATGTTCGTCTTCGCAAATAATATTTTCTCATGTGGTAGAAAAAGCAAACAACCTTCCTTGGATATCTTGTATGAAGGGCATTACTCCAATTTGTGAGGGCTCCATCCCCATGACCTAAGTCCTTCCTAAATGTGTTGGCTAGTTTTATGTCAACTCGACACAAGATAGAGTCACCAGAGAGGAGGGAGTTTCAGTGAATAAAATAAAGGGATTTTACTTTAGAAGATGGGGCTGCAGGCAAGCTTGTAGAGCATTTTCTTAATTACTGATTGATGAGGGAGGGCCCAGCCCATTGTGGGTGGTACCAGCCTGGGCTGATTGATGGTCCTAGATTCTCTAAGAAATCAGGGGTGATCAAGTCTTGGGGAGCAAGTCATTAAGCAGCACTCCTCTATGACCTCTGCATTAGTCCATGCCTCCAGGTTCATGCCCTGCCCGAATTCTGACCCTTGATGATGAACTGTTATACGGAACTGTGTGTGAAACCCCTTTCTTCCCAAGTTGCTTTTGGTCATGGTGTTTCATCACCGCAATAGTAATCCTGACTGACACACTAGATAAAGCACCTCCATGGGACTGGAAGGATGACCCAGTAAAGCGCTTGCGACACAAACATGGAGACCTGAGTTCAGATCCCCAGCTCCCACATGAGAACCAGATGTGGGTGTCTGGAGTGTGGAGGCAGAACGAGGTTCTCAGGGCTCACTGACCAGCCAGGCGGGGGTCTGTCTTAGTACTCTCTTCCTGTTGATAAAATGCCCCGACAAAGGCAGCTTAAAGGAGAAACATTTATGTGTGCTTACAGTTCAAGATACAGTCAGCTGCAGTAGAGAAGTCATGGCAGGAGGCTTGAAGCAGTTGGTTACATCACACCACAGTCAGGAAGCAGAGGGCAGTGCATGGTGGTGCTTGGCTCACTTTCTCCTTTTCACACAATCCAGGATCCCAGCCCAGGGACTGGTGCCACCCACAGTGAGTAACCCTTCCCATTGTAACTACCCTAATCAAGATAATTCCCCCACAGGCATGACCAGAGGCCCATCTCCTAAGTGAGCTTAGCTCATGCCAAATTGGCCACTGAAATTAACCACGACAGATCCTGCTCGGAAAGTAAGGTGGAGAGTGATGGAGGAAGATGCCCAAAGCAGAACTCTGGGTTTTGTATGTGCATGCGCAGGCAAACACACCCTTCACACACTTAGCTCCCTCCATACACAGGAACCTACCTGTTATCACCATATCCTTGGGGCTAAGGGTTTCAATACGTGTGTTCTGGAGGGGACAGATGCCACCTTAGCACTTCCATTCTGGAACTCAGTGTCCTCTGAAAATGGGGAAATGACACCACAGGTCTTCTCGATTCTCTGTGCTGTGTGTGCCGTAAGCTCCTCTCTTGGATGCAGCTTCTCGGAGTATCCTCTTTCTGTCCTGACTTCTTTACAAACTTCAGGCAACAGGGAACCACATGGGGCAATGGCCCAGCCCTTCTGACCACTGAGTTGCTGCAATTTCTGCTAAGAGAAAAAGTGTTTGGGCAAAGATGGGGGGGGGGGGGTAAAGGGTTTTTGTCAGTTGAAAATGCAGAAAGTGGTGTGGGTGCACTCTTGTGTGTGTGTGTGTGTGTGTGTGTGTGTGTGTGTGTATGTGTGTGTGTTTGAGAGAGACAGACAGAGACACAGAGAGATTGTTAGTTGAAGATGGTAGCTAGACATGCATAAACCTACATGTATTAGTCAGGGTTCTCTCAATGAACAGGATTTATAGAACGAATGTATGTTATGTATATGAGATATATATATAATTGTATGCAATTTATTAGAGTGGTCTACAGGCTGTGGTCCAGCTAGTACAACAAGGACTGTCTATTAAACGGAAGGTTTAAGAATTCAGCAGTTGTTCTAGTCCACGAGGCTCAATGTCTCATCTGGTCCTGAAGAAGTAGGCTCTAATACAGCAACAGAAGGTGCGGCCAGAGTAAAGGTGGATCTTTGTCACCTCAAAAGATCGGGATTAAACGTGAATCTTCTCACCTAAAAAGATCCAGATTAAAATTGGAGCTTCCCACTTCAAATGATGACAGAAAAACCCTCACAGGTGTGCCAGTTCACCTGGGTTTTAGTTAATTCCAGATGCAGTCAAGTTAGCAATCAAGAATAGCCATCCCATGGAGCAAATGTAGAAATAGGGGAAGGGCATACGCGGATGTACCTGGAGTACTCACAATAGACAGTTTCTTGGAGGCATTCATCTTCTGGTACATTTCTGGGATGAAGTCTTAATCAATAAAAACCCAGAGTCTCATCCCTTTCCCCCTCCAAGGTCCCCATGCTCCCAGTTTACTCAGGAGACCTTGTCTTTTTCTACATCCCATGTAGATTAGATCTATGTAAATCTCTCTTAGGGTCCTCATTGTTATCTAAATTCTCTGGGATTGTGGTTTGTAGGCTGGCTTTCTTTGCTTTATGTTTAAAAAACACCTATGAGTGAGTACATGTGATAATTGTCTTTCTGTGTCTGGATTACTTCATTTAAAATAATGTTTCACGCTTTGCAAACGCCGCTGTCCCCTCTCACCGCTTGCTGCAGCCATGGTCAACCCCACCATGTTCTTTGACATCATGGGCAATGGCGAGCCCTTGGGCTGCGCCTCCTTCGAGCTATTTGCAGACAAAGTTCCAAAGACAGCAGAAAACTTTCGTGCTCTGAGCACTGGAGAGAAAGGATTTGGATATAAGGGTTCCTCCTTTCACAGGATTATTCCAGGATTCATGTGCCAGGGTGGTGACTTCGCATGCCATAATGACACTGGCAGCAGATCCATCTACGGAGAAAAATTTGAGGATGAGAACACCATCCTGAAGCATACAGGTCCTGGCATCTTGTCCATGGCAAATGCTGGACCAAACACAAGCAGTTCCCAGGTTTTTATCTGCACCACCAAGACTGAGTGGCTGGATGGCAAACACGGGGTCTTTGGAAAGGTGAAAGAAGGCATGAACATTGTGGAAGCCATGGAGCATTTTGGGTCCAGGAAAGGCAAGACCAACAAGAAGATCACCATTTCTGACTGTGGACAACTCTAACTCTTTTGACTTGAAGGCTTCCTATCCACCAGACCACTCCTTCTGTAGCTCAGGAGAGCACCCCAGCCCCATCTGCTCACAGTACCCTGTAATCTCTGCTCTCATTGAAGTTCTTTGGGCTCCATATTTTCCTCATTCCCCTTCAAGTCTAGCTGGATTGCAGAGTTAAGTTTATAATTATGAACAAAAACTAAGTAAGAAAAACTAATGTTTTCTAGCTCTATCCATTTTCCTGCAAAATTCAAGATGTCATTATTTTTTTTCTGCTATGTAGTGTACCACATTTTCCTTATCCATTCTTTGATCGAGGGGCATTTAGGTAGTTTCCAGGTTCTGTCTATGAACAAAGCTGCTATGAACAAAGTTGAGCACATGTCCTTGTGGCACGATCGAGCATCTTTTGGATACATACCCAGAAGTGGTATTACTGGGTCTTGAGGAAGGTTGTTTCCTAATTTTCTGAGAAATCGCCACACTGACATCCAAAGGGCTTGTACCAGCTTGCATTCCCACCAGCAATGCGGAAGTGTTCCCTTTACCCCACATCCTCTCCAGCATAAGTTGTCATCAGTGTTTTTTATCCTGGCCATTTTTACAGGTGTAAGATGGAATCTCAGAGTTGGTTTGATTTGCATTTCTCTGATGTTGAACATTTCCTTAAGTGTCTTTCAGCCATTTTAGATTCCTCTGTTGAGAATTCTCTGTTTAGTTCTGTACTCCATTTTTTTTATTGGATTATGTGATCTTTTGGCATCCAATTTCTTGAGTTCTTTGTATATTTTGGAGATCAGTCCTCTGTCTGATGTGAGGTTAGTGAAGATCTTGTCCCATTCTGTAGGTTGTCGTTTTGTCTTGTTAACCGTGCCCTTTGCTTTTCAGTTTCAGGAGGTGCCATTTATTAATTGTTTCTCTCAGTGTCTGTGCTGTTGGGGTTATATTTAGAAAGTGGTTCCCTGTGCCAATGCGTTTAAGTGTACTTCCCACTATGTCTTCTATGAGGTTCAGTGTGGCTGGCTTTATGTTGATGTCTTTGATCCATTTGAACTTGAGTTTTGTGCACGGTGATAGATATGGGTCTATTTTCATTCTTTTACATGTTGATATCCAGTTATGCCAGCACCACTTGTTCAATATGCTTTCTTTTTCCATTTGATGTTTTTTGCTTCTTTATCAAATATCAGGTGTTCAAAGATGTGTGGATTGATATCCAGGTCTTCTATTCGGTTCCATTGGTCCTCCTGTCTGTTCTTATGCCAATACCAGGCTGTTTTCAGTACTGTAGCTCTGTAGTAGAGTTTGAAGTCAGGGATTGTCATGCCTCCAGAAGTTCTTTTATTATACAGGATTGTTTTGGCTATCTTGGGTTTTTTGCTTTTCCATGTGAAGTTGAGTGCCGTTCTCTCGAGGACCTTGAAGAATTTTCTGGGATTTTGATGGGCATTGCATTGAATCTGTGGAAATATTAATTCTTTGGGAGCTCTTTGTGCCAAAACAGTCTGATAGCCAAATGGAAACACGAGCATCTCTCTCTAAAAGTCTTCTCTCCTGCTAGATCGGTTATATCGGATTTCCATTTCACAGTCTTCTCTACCAAGCCCCATTGGACAGTGGCGCAACCTCCGTTTCCCAGGTCTCCTGTGAGTGAGACTCCACCTGTGGCCTTGCTTTTTGCTTTGTGTGTGTGTGTGTGTGTGTGTGTTTGTCTTGGTTTGGTTTTGAGACAGGGTCTGCTGAAATCAAGGCTGGGCTGAAATTTACTATGTAGCCGAGTTTGGCCTTGGAGCCCTGATCCTCCTGCCTCCGACTCCTAGATGCCGAGACTGCAGGCAGATTCTACCACGCACAGTTTGTGTGGTGCTGGAGGTGAAGCCTAGCGCTCTGTGCGTGCAAAGCAGACATTCTACAAGAGAGCTGCATCTCCAGAGCCCTTGGCGGGTTTCCGTAGGAAGAATGCTCACATCTCCTCCTTCGGAGCAGCTGTCACTCAATCTGTGGCTCCTCCACTGAGGCTCCAGGGGCCTGGGTTCTGTCTCCCAGTGTACAGTGGTGCTCTGGGAACACAGCCCAGGTCACTGTACAGAGGGTGTGCCCATGAGAAACTGCTCTCTCTAGGAGAGAGGAGAGGCTTGTTGCTCCCCAGTCTGCATCTCCCAGTCCCTCTTCTCCCCTATGCCCTAGATTCATCCCCAACTCCACAAGTATCATCAGCCTCAGGGGAGGCTCTGGGGGCTCTGGATGAAGCAAATCCATTTTCACTGGGTAGGAAATGTCACTCAAAGGCCAAGGTTAGTACAGAGAGAAAGAAGACAGGATCAGGCCCTGTATGGGTTAATTTGAGAGAGGCAGTTGCCTTCTTTGGCCTCAGGAGTAGATCTGGGTGGTGGGTAGCTGATCTTCACAGCCCAAGGGCCCTGGCAGTGCCTGGGTCTGAAGCTCCTCCTCCCAAGGCGGCCACTGTCCTGGCCTCACCCCTGCTTCGGGTGGGGCTTCCTCCAGGTCTTGCATCTCTTAGTTCCTCAGAGAAGAGCCCAGAGAGTCAGACTTGTGGTGGCCCTGCAGCTTCAGCTCGACATGCTGCCGCTGCTGCTGCTGCTGCTCTGGGGGATGAAGGAGGGAGAGTGTGGGCCTGAGGCCATGGAGGGTTACAGCCTGGATGTGAAAAGGGAGGTGGTGGTGCAAGAGGGCCTGTGCATCCTTGTACCCTGTAACTTCTCCTACCCCGATAAGGAATGGACTAAATCATACTCAGCTCATGGATACTGGTTCCGGGAGGGAGCCAACACAGAGAAGGATTCCTCAGTGGCCACAAATAACCCACAGCGGCCAGCAAAGGAGAGGACCCGGGGCCGATTCTTCCTGCTCGGAGAACCACTGAAGAACAACTGCTCCCTGGAAATCAGAGAGACCAGGAAGGATGATGCGGGGTCATACTTCTTTCGCCTGGAGAGAGGAACAGCGAGGTTTAATTATGTTCAGAACAAGATGACTCTGCAAGTGACAGGTCAGGTGGGGCTTGCAGAGAAGCCACCAGGGAAAGCCATGGGCGCCACAGGGCAGGGCTGGGGTAGGACTCCATCCTGGGAGCAGTGGGTCTGAGCATCGGGGTTCAGGGGAGAAGCTGTATCAGAGCCGGGGCTTCCCCTGAAGCTGCGCCTCACCCCATCCTGATCCTCCATGTCTCCCCTCTCCTCACCAGACCTCACGAAAACCCCCGACATCCTTATCCCGGAGACCCTGGAGGCTGGCCGTCCCAGCAACCTCACCTGCTCTGCGCCTTGGGCCTGTGGGTCCCCCACCTTCTCCTGGACTGGTTCCTCTGTGTCACTCTTGAGCACCAACACCGCTGGTCCCTCAGTGCTGACTGTCACCCCCCAGCCCCGGGACCATGGCACCAACCTCACTTGTCAGGTGACCCTGCCTGGAGCTGGTGTGACCACAAGAAAGACCATCTGTCTCAACGTGTCATGTGAGGCTGGGCTGGGTGGTCTGCCTGTTTTTCTAAGGCAGAGTGTTCCCCAGGGTGGAGTCAGGGTCTGGAGACTGGGTCCAAAAATCTTGATAAGGGGGCATGTCAGGATGATGGGCCCATCCATACCCACCTAGACAGCGTCTGTGGACGGAGGGTGGTTGATGACTCTATTCTGTCATTCTCTCTTAGATGCTCCAAAGAATCTGACTGTGACCATCTCTCAAGGAGCTGACTCAGGTAGGAGCTTTCCTGGGTAGGAGATATGGCACCTCTTCCGCTCAGACAAAAATTATTCCTGGGTAGGAGATACGGCACCTCTTCAGCTCAGACAGGAATTATTCTTCCACATTCTGAGCTCACCTGCAGTTGGAGGCTCCCTGTTGAGGAACCACTGGACCATCCTCTCTGAAGGCACCAGTCAGTGTCCACCTCTCGCTCCCCCAGATCTGCACATGCCCTTGACCACCACAGGCACAGGGTAACATGCACACAGCAGAACCACCCCATCCAGAACCTTCTCCCTTTTTATGGATCTGCCTGCATGCCCTCAAAGCTGTGCTCTGGGTTCTTGTGCAGAGACACAGCTACATGGTCAGACACTGAGGACACACACAGTGCTCTGTTCTCAGACACTCAGTCTCCAAACTGTAAGCAATCAGTGTCCTGTCTACATCGGCAGGCCGAGCCTGGCCTTGTCCCCCTGAGGTTCTGAGAGGAACAAGATGTCATTAGCAGAGATGATCTTTGGTCTCCAAGACTGCAGTACCCAGCACAGATGGATCCAGTCCTGTGGGTTTCTCATACCAATGCGTAGTAAGGGCAGGGTGTTCGTTCTGCCGCCAGCAATGAGCAGTGAATGGATATCTGTGTATCTACGACCACAAGTGTGTGTCTGAGTAATAAACTAAATGCAGGGAATGTGGCTTAACTGATGAAAAAACACTTGCCAAGCAAGCCCAAAGTCCTGACTGGGTGACTGGGTTCCATCTCCAGGACCACATAAGCTGGGCATGGTGGTCATTCAAGGTCATTCTTCTTCATCATGAGTTTGGAACTAATCTGGGCCACTTGAGACACTGTCTTCAATTCTCTCTCTCTCTCTCTCTCTCTCTCTCTCTCTCTCTCGCTCTCGCTCTCGCTCTCATTCCCCGCCACACACATTTGTCTGACTGTCTCATCATCGGTTCCAAACATAGCCTGGATCATATGTTCTCTCCAATTCTGAGGCGTACGACCAGGCAGCTCACACTGAAATAAAACAGGCTTAGATTCTTGCTGTGGTGCTGGGAAAAGTTTGTGTTTCCCTGT
Organism: Myodes glareolus; assembly: GCF_982192425.1. Classification (NCBI taxonomy): domain Eukaryota; kingdom Metazoa; phylum Chordata; class Mammalia; order Rodentia; family Cricetidae; genus Myodes; species Myodes glareolus. Next base: position 50,401,168 of record NC_142049.1, read on the forward strand.
CCTCTCCTCCCTACTGGGGTGTCAGTCCCCCTTTCTGGACTCTAGGGTCCCTTCTCTTAATCTCATCACACTGGCTCTGTCTCCTTCTCTACAGAATTCATAACCCCAGAGAACGGATCATCTCTTTTTGTCTCTGAGGGCCAGTCTCTACGCCTGTTCTGCAACACCGACAGCAATCCCCCTGCAAACCTGAGCTGGACCTTGGATAACCTGAGTCTGTTCCCCTCGAAGCTGCCCGAACCTGGGTCCCTGGAGCTGTTTCTGGTACATCTCAAGCATGAAGGAGTGTACACCTGCCAAGCTCAGCACGCCCTGGGCTCCCAGCACTTTTCCCTGAGCCTGCATCTACAGCGTGAGTGACCCCGGGGCCAGAGGCAGGCAGCAGGAGGAGGTCAACACCAGGCCCATCCTGTGGTCTTCCCATAAGTCCCCTTAGCTTCAAGGGGAGCTGAGCTCCAGGTTGTGCAGAGCTGTGAGGACTGAAAAGATTTAGAGTCTCACTATCTTATTCCTGCTACAAGGAGGGTGTGCGGGTCGGGGAGGGGAGTCACCCCAGGACGCAGCAAATCCTGAGGAGAGGGGCTGGGACTTAGATGGGTGAGCTGTGCACACAAGGTCCTTGCTTCTGTAGGCCAGGAGGAAGGGGAATTTGCCAAGAGCATAAAATTCAAGAGAAAGCTGAACCAAAACAAAGCAGCATAAAAACAAATGCAAAACACCTCAGTAGTCAAACCTGTGTAGTGGTTCAGCCCCTCACTGGGGGATTCTAGGCAGGGCTCTACCACTGAGCCACATTCCAGCCCCTCACTGGGGGATTCTAGGCAGGGCTCTACCACTGAGCCACATTCCAGCCCCTCACTGGGGGATTCTAGGCAGGGCTCTACCACTGAGCCACATTCCAGCCCCTCACTGGGGGATTCTAGGCAGGGGCTCTACCCCTGAGCCACACCTCAGCTCCTCACTGGAGGATTCTAGGCAGGGGCTCTACCCCTGAGCCACACCTCAGCTCCTCACTGGGGGACTCTAGGCAGGGGCTCTACCACTGAGCCACACCTCAGCCCCTCACTGGGGGATTCTAGGCAGGGGCTCTATCACTGAGTCACATCCCAGCCCCTCAATAGTGGGGGAATTCTAGTTAGGGCTCTACCACTGAGCCACACTCCAGTCCCTCACTGGGGGACTCTAGGCAGGGGCTCTATCACTGAGTCACATCCCAGCCCCTCAATAGTGGGGGAATTCTAGTCAGGGCTCTACCACTGAGCCACATTCCAGCCCCTCAATAGTGGGGGGATTCTAGGCAGAGCTCTACCATTGAGCCACACCTCAGCCCCTCACTGGGGGATTCTAGGCAGGCATTCAACAGCTGACCTGTATCTCCAGCCCTCTTTGATTTGTATTTGGAGATAGGGTTTCACCAAGTTGCCCAGGCAGTCATTGAACTCAGTCTCTAACCCAAACACCCTCGAACTTGAGATCCTCCTGGCTTAGCCTCAGAGATAGCTGAAATGACAGACATTTTTCACACATCTGGCTGTGATGGAATATTCCTTTGCCTGTTTGTGAAACTGGGGTTGAAACCCAGGTACAAACATATACTGAGAGACATTTAATGATCCAATAAATATGCAAAATGATCCTATGCTGAACAAGATACCAAACTAAATCAAGACAAGCTGCTGCCTAGCCTTTTCATGTCCCCCTTGCCACCTCTGGTCCTTCCATCCGTCCCTTCCAGTCAGGTTCTGGTTTCTGAACTAGGGGTGAGGAAAGCAGGAGGCCCGGCTTCCTGCAGGGGCTAGGGGAGGTAGGAGAAGAGGGGAGGTCTCTTAGGGTTTTCTTTCTCCAGGCGGTACAACTTTGTCTGAAGCGACGATGGGTGCCTTCGCGGGTGCCGGCGCCACAGTCCTCCTCTGCCTGCTTTGCTGCGTCCTCCTCCTGGCGTGAGTATCAGTGTCAGTGGGGACAGAGAACCTGGGGTGACGAGGGGGAAACCCGGTACATGACCGTGAGCCCAGGCCCAGAGGGGGCCCTGGACAGTGGGAAGCCTGAGGTCGGGTGGAGCATGGTTTAGGCATGTGGTCTCTGTGTGTGTGGGGGGGGGGGGGGAGTCTGGAGTGTTGCAACCCTCAGGCCCCACTGTCCCAGATGGTGGCAGCCACCTTCCAACACTGGAACCTCTGTAACAGGACCACTGGGCACCTTGACCGGTGGCTTAATTGCAAGTAGTGTGTGGGGGGAGAATGCCAGCTGCGCTCCTCCTGCCCACACTGAGAGGTTCCCTGCTGTCCTTGCACCCAGGGTGAGATCCTGTAGGAGGAGACCAGCCAGATCAGCTGCAGAACCTCCAGATCCAAACGCCCTCACGGGCTCGGTTTCTCAGGTGAGTGACCAGCATGCTTCCTCTTGCCTGGATACCACCCCTGAGATGGATCCCAGATTGTTCCACTGAGTGTGGCCCAAGTTGGGAGTCCTGCAAGCAGACCTCTCTAGTTCATCCCCAATCTGATAATTGCAGACCCGTCCTCACTGCTTGTTCTCTGACCAGGAAGGCAGGAGAACTTGGCTATCTCTCTCCTTTTCTCCTGTTCTACATCAAGTTCATGGGTTCTCATCCGGTTTCTCTCATCAAGATATCAAGCTGCAGGGCCCTTTCTGCATTTTGGCTCCTGCCATGACAGAGAGAAAGAGAGAGAGAGAGAGAGAGAGAGAGAGAGAGAGAGAGAGAGAGAGAGAGAGACTGTCTGCCTCGCTCTCTGTCACTCCCCCTCTCTTTCTCTCTCTCTCTTCCTCTTCTCTTCCTTTGTCTCTGTTCCTCCCTTTCTCTCTCTCTATCTTTCTGTCTCTTTTTTCTCTTTTAGTTTTTCTCTCTTCAACTCTATCTTTCCTTTCCCATCTCCCTCTGTCTCTTAGACTTTCTCTGGGTCTCTCCCTCCTCCTCCCCTCTTTCTTTTTCTTTTCCCTCTCTTTCTGTTTTTGTCTCTCCCTCTTTTCCTCTATTTCTCCGTCTGTCTGTCTGTCTGTCTGTCTGTCTGTCTCTCTCTCTCTCTCTCTCTCTCTCTGTGTCCCTCTTCTTCCTTCCCCCCTCTCCTCTCCCTCTATCTCCTCTGTCCGTCTCTCTCCTCTTCCCCCATTTTCTTCTTCTTTCTATATTCCTCTCTTTCATCTTCTAACTCTCCCTCTCTCAGTGTCTCTCTGTGTCTCTCAGGTGTCTCCTCCTCTTTCTCCTTCCCCTTCCCTAGCCCTTGGCCTCCTCTGTCTGCTACCATGACCAAGTTATTAGCTTTATCCACTTCCTCTGCATCTGAATAACTGTTCCTGGACCCCTCAGAATACAGCATCTTCTCCAAAAGTGCTCAGGGAGGGTGGGCTGATGCTGCAGATGCTCAGCTTTGCTGCTGTAACATGAAAAGCACCATAGGCCGTATGTAGCTCATGCCTGCTGTGTGCTAATAAAGCTTTATTTGTAAAAATGGGCAGTGGGCTGGAACTGACTCATTCACTGATTTAGAACATAAAGACCCAAACTCCTCAACCCCACATGGTGACATGGGAAGCTTTCCTCAGATGCAAATTAAGATGGTGACGAAGTATCAGTTATTGAGACAGTGTGTGTGTGTGTGTGTGTGTGTGTGTGTGTGTGTGAGAGAGAGAGACAGTGTGCATGCATGTGGATACTCATGCAAGTGGAAACTTGAGGTCGATCTTAGGGATCACCCTCATTGGCTCTTCCACCTTGTCACTGAGGCGACACCACCCAGTCAACCCCAGAGATCGCTGATATGGCTCATCTACTAGACAGCTTGCTGTAGGGAGCCCCCACCCCTGCTTCCTAAAGTGGGAATCACAGGTGTGCCACCACACCCACTTGGCATTCATGTCGTTTCTAGGGGTCCAGCCTCTGGCCTCCATGTTTTCACAGGGAGAACTTTGTCTCTGAGACATTACTCTAGGTCCCATCATGTTATCTATTTGTGAAATACTGTGTCCATGCAAAGGAGCCAGCACACCAGGTGCCAGGGACCCATCTTTGAAGATCCTTAAAGAACCCTGAACTCAGTCGTGTTTATTGTAGCCAGGGGTGGTTATATCAAACCACTCAAACAACAAAGACCAATGTATGGATATGATGTAAAAGATTTATTGCTGGGAAGATAGGCTGTATGACTAGTTCGTTTCCTATCTATCCTCTCTCTCTCTCTATCTGTCCCTCCCTCTCTCCCTCCCTCCCTGCCATCGCTGCTAGATTTTGGTAACCCCATGTAGCATAAAACTCATCATTGCTGTCCTTTTTGCACATACAGTTGAGCAACAGGTGCCTAGGATTTTTCATACTGAAAAACTGAAAGTTCACACTGAGTGACAGCGTCCACTGTTTCCCCAGCTTTTGCTTCCCAAGCCCCTGGCCCCCATCACTCCTCTCTCTCACTCTGTGAATTTGACTCCTGCAGATACCTACTATATGGGACCACACTGTATTTGTCCTTTAGTGGCTGTTTTTCCTTACTGAACACATGTGCTCGGGATCCGTCATGTGGCGGCATACTACAAGATTGCCTGCCTTTCTAGAGGGTTGGTAATATCCCATTGTGTGTATGTTTTTTAGCCAACTTCTGAGTTTCTTCTGTGTGTTCACTGTTGTGTTGCGCACATTCATAAATGTGAAAGACCAAGACTGCATCTTCAATTATTTTAGCTATATGCCTGTGTTGTTGGGTCATTAGTTCCACTTTTCATTTTTTGAGAACTTGTCATACTATTTTCCATGGTGGTTTAACCATTTTACATTTCATCTCAAGTACACAAGGTTCCCATTTCTCCATCAACGCTGGCTATTTTCTGTTTTCTTTTGTATTATTTTAATAGTGGATATCCCAATGAATGTGAGGTGTTATTTCTTTTTGATTTAACTGTACATTTTCTAATAATAATAGTAGTAGTAGTAGTAGTGAATATCTCTTTTCTGTGTATCTTTCTGGAGAAAAGTCCATTCGAGGTCTTTGTCTATTTCTCAGGTGGGGTTTGTTGTTGAGATATTCTTTATCAACTTTGATTCTTAGTCCCTTGCCTGATGCATGGCTTCTAAACATTTTCTGTAGGTTGACTGTGGTTTTGGTTAGTGATGAGGGAGACTGGATTCTGCCATTTGATTATTCCAGGTGAGGGAGGAGCAAGCACCAATTCTCAGAAACAGGAGACAGCCAGCTAGTGAGAAAGTGGCCCCCAGGGCTGTGTGAAGAGACAAAGGAAGCATGGGCCTCCTCCACAGGAAGTGAGTTTGGAGAAGTTGAGTGTGTAAATCAAGTCTGAGCAAACCACTTTAAGAGCGAAAAGGAACAACCTAGCTGCAACCTCCATGGAGAAGGAACACTCTAATTTTTGTAGATGCCTCTGGATGCAACAGGAGGAAAACCTTTCACAAAGGAAGAACAAGGCAGAGGCTTAGGAAGGAGACTGGAGAGGATGTGGAGGGAATCTGGGCAGGCTGGTGGGCAGCTCATGGAGCCAAAAGGAAGGGAACGAGTGTGGGCAGGAGTGAAGGATGCTGGGTGAAAGAGGTCAGAAGCTGACTCAGATGTTTGCCCTGAGCAAACAGGAGAGAGGTGCCCATCTCCGAGGGTGAAGAGATGAGAGGAAACAGTCTGGGGCAAAAAAAAAAAAAAGGAGTGCAAAATGACAAAAATCAAAGCAGTTACAAAAGGACAAACACTTTTTCTTCCTTCCTTCCTCCTCCCTCCCTCCCTTCCATATTACTATTATTGTTTAATTACTTGTGTGAATACACACTCTTGAGTGCAGTACCTATGGAGGACAGAAGAGGGAGCCAGATCCCCAGGAGCTGGAGTTACAGGTGACGTGGATGCTGGGAATTGAACTCTGGCTCTCCGGCAGAGCAGTGTATTCTCCTAACCTTGGAGCCATTTCTCCATCTCCGTGTACCATTTTCTGATTGACAAGGATTGAGTGTCCAGGTGCAAATGTTTCAGGCTCACAATGTTTCCAGTTATGAATTTTTAGATCTATGAGTTTTCAAGATTTTATTATTTATTGTGTGTGTGTGCGCGCATGTATGCATGTGTATGTGTGTGCGTGCGTGCGTGCATGCATACGCAAGCCAGGGTGTAAATGTGGAGGTCAGAGGACAACTTTCAGGAGTTGGTTCTCTTCTTCCACTTTGTGGGTTCCAGGGATTGAACTCAGGTCCTCAGCCTTGACAGCAATCACCTTTACCCCTTGAGCCATCTTGCCAGCCCAGTTTAGAAGTTTTTAACTTTGAGATCACATCAAAGCAAAACCCATTCTGTGGACACCATACTTCTGAGTCTGAGCTTTGGTTATTCGCTGCACCGTTTGATTACCTGCAGCATGTGGTACAACACGCTCCTGTGCGACTGGGCAGTAGCCATGGCCCCGAGACCATGAGGTGTGGCCCATGGTTTTCCTTTTCCTTTTTTTCTTTTCAAGACAAGGTTTCTCTGTGCAACAGCCCCGGCTGTTCTGTAACTTTCTCTCTAGACCAGGCTGGCTTCAAACTCATAGAGATGCCTCTGCCTCCCAAGTACTGTAGTTAAAGGCATGTGCCACCACCACCTGACCTTTAAGAAAATGTGGCTCTTCAGTACATCACCCACCACGCTTTATTATAAATAGAGTTTGTGTCCAAGGATTTTGCCCTGCTCTAGACAACTGTTAGTGTCCTGGGTACGTTTAAAGGTAGGCAAGAGAGCTGGCGAGATAGCTCGGAGTTTAAAAGAGCTCTCTGCTCCTGCAGAAGACCCAAGTTCAATTTCAGCACCCACATTAGGAGCTCACATCTGCCAGTAACTCTGGATCCACGGGATCCAACACCCTCTTTTGACATCCTTGGGTACTACACTTACCTGTTTCTCTCTCTCTCTCTCTCTCTCTCTCTCTCTCTCTCTCTCTCTCTCTCTTTCTCTCAAACACGCACGCACACACACACACACATACAAATAAAAGACAATTACTTTTAAAACAGTAAATGTAGGCAGGGTTAAACTTGGACACTCCTTGGGTTTTATGTATTAATTAAAAGCATTGTCTTGCTGGTCAGTGGTGGTGCATGCCTTTAATCCCAGTACTCAGGAGGCAGAGACAGGAGGATCTCTGTGAGTTTGAAGCCAGTCTGCTCTACAGAGTGAGTACAGGACAGGCTCCAAAGCTACAGAGAAACCCTGTCTCAAAAAACCAACAGTAAATAAATAAAAGAGGCCATGGTCCTATGCCTAGCACAGCCATTCCACCTTGGATCATTCAAGCACCACCTAAGAATCTCACACACGTGTTCCTAGCACAATACTAGGTGTTGGAGTCAGAAAAACTGGATTATAGTTTTGACTGAGATTTTCGTTTGAGTTTCTCTTTATGGTCTGTTATGATGGTTGAGGTTGGCCTTGAACTTGAAGTGAGTCTCCTGCCTCTGTCTCCTGAGTCTAGAAGGGCAGCTGTGCACCAGGTTGGCCAGAGAGTCTGTACAAGTTGCTATTTCCTTCTCATCTTCAGTTATATAAAATAGAGACAAAATAATATCTTACTGGTGGAGCTAAGAAGACCGGGTGCTCATTAAGTATTAAATGCTTGGAGAAAGCAGGAATGAAAGATTTCAACAAAAATGCACATGGGAGCCTAGAGAGCTGGCCCAGCAGTCACAAGAGTGTGTTGCTCTAGCAGACCCAAGTTCAGTTCCCAGCATCCCCATTGGCAGCTCACAGCCTCCTTTAACTCCAGCTCTAGGGAATCAGATGCCCTCTTCTGGACTCTGTAGGCACTGCACCACATGTACACACACCTCTACACACATACATGTCATTTAAAATTTAAAATGTATGTAGGTGAGTGGATGAGGGCTCTCAAAGGTCCCTGCCATCCTTCCCTGACTCTTGTCCTTTCTTTACAGAGTCCCCTGGTTGAACCCCAGGCAGACAACAGCTCTGAACCCCTGCCTTCTGCAGCTGAGACGCCATCCTCGGCCACAGAGGAAGAGATACATTATGCATCCCTCAGCTTTCATGAGATGAAGCCCAGGAGTCCACAGGGGCAGCAGGACACCGCCACTGAGTACTCAGAGATAAAGTTCCACAAGTGACCTGCATGGCTGTGGCCATGACTGGAGGAGCATGGCTACCACAGGGTGAAAGAGACTCCGGATCCTGGCTGGCTCCGGAGAAGGACAGAGTCCACTAGGTCTGTGTGCACAGGACTTCAGAGCCATTCCTCTATCGCACCGGAGTTCTGCTGCTGCTCACGCCCTGCACGTCTTGTCCACTGACTCCCAGGCTCTGACAACCACGGTTGTGCCCAGGAAACCAAAGCTTGACTTTATTTTGATTGTTTGTGTGTGGATGTTTTGCCTGCTTGTATGTCTGTGCACCACCTACATGCCTTGTGCCTGCAGAGGTCATCAGATCTCCTGGAACGGGAGTCACAGAGGTTGTGAACTGCCACAGGGGTGCTAGGGATTGAACCCAAGTCCTCTGCAAGAGTAGCCACCGAGCCATCTCTCCAGTCCCTAGGTTAGTTTTTTAGATTTAATTTTTGTTTAAAAATTAGCACATATCGTTTACACCATGAGAAGTTGTTATGTTTTCTTCCAAGTGTATCATGGACTTTGACCTTACTCATCCCTGATACCCTCTTCTGTCTGTATTCTGTTAGTTATGAGTCCCCTTTCTCTACCCAAACAGTCCCTTTTCTAGTTTCATGTTGTATGTATTAGTTACTTCTCTTGTCTTGTTGACAAACACAGAAACATGAAGGCTGGAGAGGTTTATTCTGGCCCATGGTTTCAGGCTTTCATGGTGAGCAGGGCAATGTGATGCTCAAGACAGTGGGTACATGTGGTGGAGACTCCACACATCTTGGTGGATCAGGAAACAGTGGGTTCAGGCCAGAACCAGAAGTAGATATCTTCCAGGCCCAGCCCCAGATACCTACTTCTACAAATTGGCCCACATGTCTGAAAGGCTCTGTGGCTTCAGAAAATATTGGCATCAGCTGGGTACCAAGTAGCCAAATATATAAGCCTGTATGGACTATGTACATTCAAACCAAAACTAGATATAGATGGGTGGATGACAGAGATAGATAGATAGATAGAAAAGTAGATGATAGATGATAGAAAGGTAGATGTAAATAGATGATAGACGACAGATTATATATAAAAATAAATGGTAGACATAAGATAAATAGATGATAAATATGATAGAAAGGTAGATGGAAGATAGGTATAAAAGATAAGTGGTAGATGTAAGTTAAATAGATAGATGATTGACAGATAAGAGATCGATCGATAGATAGATAGATAGATAGATAGATAGATGAGAGATAGATAGATAGACAGATAGATAGATAGATGATCGATAGATAGATAGATAGATAGATAGATAGATAGATGAGAGATAGATAGATAGATGAGAGATAGATTATAGACTGACAATCTGACAGAGACACCGCTCAATGCTTTGCTATTTTCAATATATTGTTGAAAACAGCTCAGAGAAAGTGGCAGACAGAGCACTGTGGATGCTGAGGAGCTGCTCAAAGTGTCCTTTTCCAGACTTTATTTTTAAAAAAAACAATGAATGTCTTTTGTGAAGGAAAAACGCTTTAGAATAAAAGGCATAAGGAAACTAACATAAGAGGAAAAACTGGTAATACTTAACATACTTTGCAATTTTTTCACTTTCATGTGAACATACAACTGGACTAAACCTGTATTTGTGGTGTACATGTTATACTTATCACCACTATTAATGTATACTTTTGTTTGAATAAAAATGACTCCTATAGACTCATAGGGAGTGTTATAGCGGAGGTGTGGCCTTGTTGGGGGAAGTACATCACAGAGGGTGGGGGTTGAGGTTTCAGAAGATCAAGCCAGGCCCGGTGTCACTCCCTCTTCCTGCTGCCTGTTGATCAGGATGTAGAACTTGCAGCTCCTTCTCCAGCACCATGTCTGCCTACCTGCCACCATGCTTCCTGCCATGATGATAGTGGACTAAACCTCTGAACTGTAGCCAGCCCCAATTAAACGTTTTCCTTTATAAGCGTTGTCATGGCCATGGTGTCTCTTCACAGCAATCGAGCACTGACTCACTGAGACAGACAGCTGCGATCAGAGCCGGGAGCTCTCACGCGACCCTGACCCAGCTTGGCCAGGCTGATTGGCAGGTGCTGCTTCTAGTGGCCAGGCTGCCATGATATCACCCCTTGTCCAGGTCCCCCGTGGGGTCTTCCAATTCATCTGGAATCCTTGTTTTCTTATTCTCACTGAGAATGACTGGTTCCCTCCCCAGACCTGTACTGGTTCAGTTCAGCCGGTCCCCATGGGAGACTTACTCTCCCTTTCTCTCCTTTACCTCCTTGCCCAGCTGGGGTGTCCTCTAGGTCTGCCATGGACTCTTATGTCTGGTTTCTCCTGAGGGAGGAAATGAGGGGAGAAGTCATATCTTGTGTTCCTAAAGTCCTGGGAAAGAGATAAAGGGACCCGACTCTTCCCCACACACATGCCTGTAAAAGAGATGACCCTGGGCTTAACCTCCATGGAAGAGATGGTCCTGGGTTTAACCTCCATGGAAGAGGTGACTCTGAGTTTAACCTCCATGGAAGAGATGGCCCTGGGGTTTAACCTCCATGCCCAGAGTCCCTAGCATTCCACCCACAGTTTTTAGTTTCAATTTCTTTTAATGTCAGAGGAACAATGAGCATAACCCACCTTTTTAGTCTCACTTCTGTTGCTGTGATAAAATACCCGACCAAACAAGGCTTCGTTTCAGTTGACAATCCCAGGTCCCAGTCGGCCACGGAGGGAGGCAGGTCTGTTTGCTGCCCCACACAATACGACGTCCAACTGAGAAACTCACTCGCAACCAAGGGAAGCACAGCAGAAGCCATGGAGGATGTGGCCTGCTGGTACCACAACTTTCTTACGTATTGTCACCATACCCACATCACCAACATCAGCATCAGCATCAGTGGTGCCAACACTGTCACCATAATTTCTGCTACGTATTGGTCCTAGAATGTTCTCTATAGAGAACAAGGTAGAGGTTTAGTCTCTAAGGTATTGAGAGTTGTGAAACCCTTAAGGGCCTAGTGAGAGTAAGCTAGGTTACTGGAGAGGAGACCCCTGAGAGAACTGGAAGCCTCGTTCCTTGCTCTCTCTCTGCTTTCCACTCTGTCCAGAATCCAGAATGTATTGCTTTGGCACTGGTCCAGTACCAATGGGGGGCAACTGACCATGAACAGAAAGTTCTAAAACTGTGAGTCAGGTATTTGTTAGAGGAACAGAAGGCTGGCTGATACCATCACCTCTGCCTTCACCGTCTCCGTCGCCACGTCCACTGCCGCTATGACACATTCTCTCACGTATCTCCTGGCTCTCCTAGGACTCACTGTGTAGACCAGGCTGGCCTAGCACCCACCTGCCTGGTACCTTCCAGTGCTGGGATAAAAGGTGTGTGTCAGCATGTCCAGCTTACCCTCATGTTCTAGGAGTCTCTCACGGCCCTAGAGTTTACCATTTCAGTTAGACTGATGGCTGACCAGGAAGACCCTGGAACACACCTGCCACACTCTGGTGTGTGGGATTACAGGCACGCACTGCCGTGAATGGTTTTCACACAGGTGTAGGATATGCATTTAAGTCTTCATTCTTCCATGGCAAGATTTTACCATTGTGGCATTCCTCCAGCCCCATCACTAATACTGAATCTCATACCAGGGCAGTTTTGTGTCCTCACCCTGACCTTTGTAGCCCGGAGATGGTTTTAGCTATCTAAACTACAGTGGTGGTGGGTGTTCCTATAGCACCTAGTGGTCTGGCCCCAGGGCCAGTGCTTGACACCCTGCCATGCACAGGAAAGGCTGACTCCCCGTGTCTCAGATAACCAGCTCTCCATAATCACAGACAGCGGTGAAGTGAGACGTGGACTACTCTGCCGAAAGCATGGCAGATCTTCTCATCCTCCAACGTCTGTCTCTAGTTCCCACATCACGAGCCCCTCTCCCACCAGCTACTGGTACAGGAAATCTACTTATCTGCCTCCTAAGAACCCTGGTGTCCAGTTCCTGGCCTGTTTCTCCATGTGGCCATATCTCCTGAGTCATGAGGCCCAGCCCTGACCCCATGATGTAGAACAATGGTCACCTGGTGGAACAAAATATAATCAGGGTGTAGACCAGGATTCCACAGACATAGGACTGCCCAGGGACACCAATATGATGATAAATATCCCAAGGATCCTGAGGTTAGAGCGCTCTGTGGGCAGCAGGCCATGGCCCTGCATGGAGAGGACACTGTACCTAACCAGCTCAACCCCTCACCCGCCGTCTTAGTCAGAGTTTCTTTAGCTGTGATAAAGAACCAAGACAAGAAGCAACTTGGAGAAGGGAGGGTCTATCGTGAAGGGAGGTCAGGATAGGAAGTCAGGCAGGAACCTGGAGTCAGGAACTGCGCACAGGCCACGGAGACGCTGCTTACTGCCGCGCACAGGCCACGGAGAAGCTGCTTACTGCCCTGCTCTTCTTTATTTGCTCAGCTTGGTTTCCTACATAACCCAGGACCACCTGTAGCCCAGGGGTGGCACCACCCACAGTGGACTGGGACCTCTCATACCAATAATTAATCAAGAAAAGTCCCACATGTTTGTCTATAGGCCAATCTTGTGGAGGCATTGTTCTCAGTTAGGATGCCCTCTTCCCAAATACGTCTAGGTTTGTGTAAGCTGACAAAAACCAACAGCACATTCAGCTATATATGGCCTCCTCAAAGACTCATCAGTATTCACTATGTACAGAGCACTATTCAGGTACCAATGATCAAAACCTCGGGGCTGGTAGGACAGGTCAGCGAGTAAAGCTAAGTAGGCCTGATGACCTGAGCTCCATGCTAGAACCCATGTAGAGGAGGAAGGAGAAGACGACAGAGCTGGTCTGCAGCCTTGCCCGCGCTGCAGCGAATGGCAGCCATGCACACACACAACGGAACATGCAGGTGGGAGGGCATGATTCTTGATATTGTCAACTTGGCTGGCGAGGCACCACCAATGAGACACAGCTGTGGACTTGTCCGAGCGGGCATTTCCAGAGAGTTGTGGCTGCGGAAGGAGGAGGCATGCTGGTGCTGAGGAGACATCCTGGGACTGAGGTCCTGGCCTGAATCAAAAGTAAGTCGAGCATCAAGATTAGCCTCTCTGCGTCCTGACTGTAGGCGCAGTGTGACATCAGGATTTCCCTCGCCCCATGTACCAAGGTGTTCCATGCACCATCATGCTGACTGTGGCGTGTATTCTGTTATAGCTGTGAGAAGTAACTAATCCAGATGCAGGCAGTGGACAATGGGCAGAGGTGGCCGGCAGACACGCTAGTTCCCGAGGATGAGGAGTTCTAAAAGGTGAAGGTGCTGATGGTGCAGGGTCGCTAACTCACTGAAGAGCATCACAAAGCACCGGTCACATGCCAGACCTTAGAGACTTGTGGAGTCTCATACGCATGCCATGCCGAATCAGCTCACAGCTCTCTCTGGGCCGCGCAGGCAGGCTGGCCGCCTTTGGGGTAGTTTTCTACAGTGTTTTGATTATCACGGCACTCTGTTGTAGACGGACTTGTCCTTAAACTGCACCTTGGAATTCTTGCTCCTGGTTCGCATTAGTAGCAGGGGTAGAATTTGAATCGGAATCATTTGATTCTAGAACATTGTGCATGTGTGTGTGCTCATGTGTGCAAATGCGTGAGTATAGGTAATGTGTACATGTGCATGTGTTTGTTCATGCATGTGAAGGTCAGAGGTTAACCTCAAATTTCATTCCTAGGGTGTTATCCAATGTGGGTTTTATAAAGCTTACATTTAGTTGCTGCTTGTGTGTGGAGATCAGAGGACCACTTGAGAGAGCCGTCCCTCTTCTTGAACTACTGTAGGTCTCTGAGACTGAACTCAGGCTGTCAGGCTTGGAGGCAAACACTTCCACCTGCTCAGCCATCTTACTAGCTCACTTGTTTTCGTTTTAGTTGTGTGTGTGTTGTTTTGTTTTGTTGGTTTTTTTGTTTGTTTTTTTTTTTTTTTTGAGACAGGATCCCACTGTCTATCTCTGCCTAGCCTAGCACTCTCTAAGTAGACCAGGCTGGCCTCCAACCCTGCTTCTACCTCCCATATGCTCAACATCCACCTGCTCTGCCTCCCAAATGTCACATTATCTGTGAGCTCCAGGGCTGGGATGACAAGCACAACACCGCAGCTGACCACCGCAGCTGACCACCACCACTGCAGCTGACTACCGCAGCTCACCACCGCAGCTGACCTTTGCACCCGGGCTCTGGACCCTGAACTCAGGTCCTCTCGCTTGCACAGCGGGCTTTACTGAGTCCCCACTGCCCTTCCCTTGGCTCTCTCCCTGGTTATGTTGATTGCTCTCCTTCCAGCAAGCGTCTGAGTTGTGTGCCTAACGGGGAAAAAGCGGTACTTTCCTCACTTGCAAAGTTGCCCCAAGTTCCTGATTTTAAAACCACAAGATATATCTATTTCTGCAGTGTCTGGACTCTTCCCTACCCCTCACTATGGGAGGCGCCATGGGAACACATGGAGGGCAAAGGCTGTAAGATCAGGGTGTCCTTCAGCAGCGGAGCCTTAGGTCAGGTCCTCAACTCCCTGGGGCTGGGTTTCCTCACTTGTGAGAGGGAGGTAGTAAATCACTCAGTGTGCCAGGGACAGTCACACAGACCAGGACAGTAGTTGGCACACAGAAAATAAATGCTGGCCCGTCTTGTCTCTGGTGGAATTTGCTCTGACACCAGGACCGGAGGCTCTGGATGATTAATAGAGTGGACAGATTTGGACAGGTCCTTAGAAGATGAGGAGGGTGTCACTGACGGGCGCAAGCATAGCAAACATGGCTCCGGCCTTGCCCTTCCCCATTCTCTCCTCCTCGCTAAACTGTTAGGTTGCATTCCTAAAGCTATCACCAAGGTCTATCCCCTTATGTGGCCACTTCCTCCTCCTAAGACTGACCACCAAGGTCCAGCTATCAGAGTGTTGAAGTCCAGCAATCAAAAGCCCTCTTTGGCCACCATAATTAACAAGTCCACTCAAAATTAAGTACCTCATCCTCATGTGGGGTTTCCCCTTTCTCTTTATAAACTACTATTTGCCCAGAGGTCACATCTGTTTGATCTCTATCGAGAGATAGATACCCAACCCCCTCTCCCCTTGTTTTTTTCCCTTCTCCTTCACCCTTTGTCTCCCGTCTTTGTCTTTTATTCCCTGCCCTTTGTCCCTTCGGGGCAAATAAATCTCCTTTGTGTTGAGAACTTGGCCTTGGAGCCCTGTGCTAACACTGGTCCTTTCAGGTCACCAGAGGCCGTGAGTGGGCAGAGCCTCCTGACATGGATTCCGCCTAGGAAGTCTGGAGAGCATGGTGGTTGCACTCGTGAGGCCGCTGGATGGTGACATCCTGTAGAAGGCCAGCTGGGTCTCCGGGTCCTCCACAAGACACCGTAGTTTCCCATTTGCTCCCAGGCCAGACTGAGGAGGCTCATGCTCTCCTCTGAGACACTAGGAGGGAGCCATGATGGATCCAGTGTACGTGGGTGGGTTCTGGCCTGGAGAAACAGGCACATTCTGATTGCACACTGGCGCCAGTGACAGCAGTCAGCACAGCATCGAAGACACCAGGCTGGGTCCGCAGTGACACATAATCTGGGCCATCTGTAGAGACAGGGCAGGAGATCACAGTTATACTTCTGAGCCCTCTGGGATGGCATCCCATCTTCCAGACACAAGGTACCACTACGGGCAATGAGCCCACCCCAGGTGACAACTGAAACACACTAATGGGAGCTTCCAGTTTGAGTACTTGTACCGACTGTGGGGTAAACCTTGGCCACCCTATACACCGCAGCCAAAGGCTTACAGCAAAGCAGAGAAACTCATCCCACTGTGTGAAAGGAACCAAGCTAAGCTCTGAACATATTTCACAAAACTCACGCCATTTGGTCCCAGAAATGATCCTTCTTACAGATGCAAATCTCAGAGGTGAGGAAGAGGGTTCAAGTTCTGTGTTCACATAACAGTAGCCAGCAGCCAGGGCAGCCCCTACAGTCTATGGGGCATAGTCTTGGTTTCAATCTGAAACCCATGAGCGGCAGCATGGAGGTCAGAGGTTATCTGTCCTCCTGCGAATGAGTTTCCTGCAGATGGTACCACAGCCTTCATCTTAGGAACAGGAGGGCCACTGAGCAGGTCCTAACTAAAATGAGAAATAATTTGAGATGTCTGATTATGGTTTTCAGTTGAAATGAATGTAAAACAGCCCTGAGTGTTGAGAGATTCTGAATGAGTGTTGATGAGTTCCTCATTTTCATTGCTGCTGTGTTTGGGATCCATGGCTTCTTGTATGCTAGGCAGGCACTCCATCACCGAGTATACCCCAGCCCCTCATTGGGGTATTCTGGGTATTCTGGGACTCTGTCACTGACCTGTATTCTACGCCAAGATTAAAATTTTAAATCCAACTCGCTGGTGAAGGGAGTATAATCTGTGTAACTGGAGCAAGAATAAAAAGTGAAGGCAATATTCCTAAATTAAGAAGAAAAGAACAAAGTCACTGAGCAGATATGAAGGTTTTAGAAAGTTAATTACTAAATATTAATCTAAACATGATTGGGGATGAAGAGATGGGTCAGCAGCTAAGAGCACTTGTTGTTCTCAGACGGGACCCGAGTTTGGTTTTGAATTACAGTTCATAACTGCTCATAACTGTAATTCCGTCTCCAAGAGAGCTAACACCCTCTTGGCCTCTGTTGGCGCACGTGCACACACACACACATTATATATATACTCACATAGATATACACATAAATAAAAGCAAATAAAAAGGCAAAATTGTGATTTGAAAATAAAAGATTGATTGTAATCTGCTCCTCTTTGTGTGTGTTTATGAATTGTGTGGTACGTGTGGTGGATTTATACACAAATGTGCATGAAGGTATGGACACAGGCATGACTTCCCTGTGCAGGTCAGAGGTCAACATCACATGCATTCCCCAACCACTCTTGATTCATCTTCATTTTTTTTACTAAAAAACTGTTTTCATACGATAAATTCTGATCATGATTGTCTCCACCTCCACAGATTCTCCCCACTATCTCACACACCCAACTCCTTGCCCTTTCTTTTTCTCTCTCTTTAAAAAGCAAATAAAGAAACACAGCAATGAAAGAGACAAAGTGTCTTTTTGACCTAGAGTTCATCTGTTTGGCCGGGTGGCTAGCCAGTGAGCCCCAGTTGCCTATCAATCTGTCCCTACCTCCCTAGTCCCGGGATTATAGGCACACACCACCACACTCAGCTTTTGTGCAACTGTCAGCAATCCCAATCCAGGTCCTCATGCTTGTTGGAGCAGAGCACTTTTCCCAGCCCCACATGCCTCTCTTAAAAACAAACAAACAAACAAACAACAAGCCTCAATAAACTCACACTGGCCCTTTCTAATTTCAGAATGGGGATTACATCACTCTCCTGAGGTCCAAAACCCCACGGGGAGGTTAGTAGTGAATCTTCAGAGTTAAACGGCCAGATCTGGAATTTTAACCACACCACGCTGACTGCAGGCTGGCTCAAACTTTCTCATCAGTATGTACTGCAGTCTGCCCCTGGCTTCCCTTCCCCTCCCCTGTTAACTCACAGGCCACACTTAGGGGTATCACCTCACTTCTCTGAAGTATTTCCCGGAAATCTTCTATGGCACACTGAAGATTGTGGTCATAGCGACTGACTCTGTGAATGGCCAGAGTCTTGCCATCTGGGGAAATCCTCATGCAGTTACTGCCTGAAGTTGGTGGAGAATTCACATATCACTTGGTGTTGGAGGAGTTGGTAAGACATTTGGCAACCATGGAGTCCATGCCTTCCACAGGGACACTGGCATTGGCTGAAGCATTGTCTGAGATGCCTGGATTGCTTTCCAACTCTGGGAGAAGCAGAAGGAACAGGTAAGGCATAGAGCCAACTTTTCAAGCTCTGGGGCACGTTGAAGATATGGCATGTTGGAGAGATGTCATGGGTTCTACAAGAAGGCAATAAAGAAGTCCCAGAGCAGACAGGGGCAGAGGAGGGAGGGGTAGGCGATAGGCTGTACACACACAAAAAAGTTCTTGGTCATGAACAAGTGGTTTAATGGCTGCCTTTTTTTCTCTGTAGGTGACTGTGTGTTGTACATAGGACATGTATTTATGGGTGAGAGTATCGACACATGCATGCCACTGAGCGAGTGTGGAGGACTAAGGACAACCTTGAGTATCATCCCTCATCTTCCACCTTGTCTGAAGCAGGGCCCCTTGTTCACCTCTGCACCCCAGGTTAGCTGGCCCATGAATCCGTGGACGCAGCAGGAGTGCTGGGATTACAGGTGTCCACCACCCACTCCCAGCTCTCAACTTTGATCTTCAAGTCTTCTTAGCAAGTGCTTTACTCACTGGGCCATCTCCACACCCCGCTCCAGGAGCTGTTTGTAAAGCCCAGAACCCTCATCGGAGGGAGAGGCAGCTTTGGGACTAGTCATGAGAATTAGATCACTGTCTGAGTTTCATTTGATTTACCAAATTCTCTCCAAACATACAGAAAACCAGTATTCCCTTTTCTACAGATGGAATAATTGGGGACACAGTTTCTCACTGAGGAAGATACGGCTCAGGGCCATGGTATAGAGACTCAGAAACAAGCAGAGGGATTCCTGTCCTCAGAACGCTGCATCCTCCCCTTGGTCCTAGCACCCAGTGGGAGCTGTCTGCTGCAGACAGAAGGCACCCATGCTACTTTCTCCAAGCCTGGCATGGCCATCGCTATGGAAGAGATTGCTGCAGTGAGCTACAAGTACTTGGCCCTATAGTCACGGCAACAATGACAAAAAATAAAACAATACAGTGATAGCTAGATGTGTGATCATATAGACACCAAGAAATAACCTCATCCTTCAGCCTGGAGGAGGCTAGGAGGAGACTGTTCCCTAGAGAAGTCTCCACGTGAGACTTTACCAGCACGTTTGAGATGCAGGGACTCAACTAGGTCAATGCCCGAACTTCCGGCCCACAGAAGTCATGTGACAATAAACGAGGTGTAGCAGCACACAGCTGTGGTCCTAGCACTCAGGGGGCAGAGACAGGAGAATTGAAGATGTTAGGAATTTTTCCTAACATGAGCTCTCTGCCGACGCAAAAAAATCCCAATCGAGCCAAATCACAACAAGCCAAATTAAAAATATCCAGGTTTAATGGGATTCCTGTGCTCTCGGGTGGTCCCAAGGGAGAACCAGGAGGCCACTAACATGACCACCGGGGGGAAGGGGGTTGGGAAGAGACTGTGAGGAGACTTTCCAGGGAAGTGGTTTAAATAGACTGAGGGTAAGGTCAAGATTTTGGCGGGCTCGTCTTGACCCTCCTCCTGGGAGGGGTCAAGACTTGGCAGCCACAGGGACAGGGCCTCCAAAGATGAAGGCCAGAGTCTGGGGCTTACAGAAAGTTCTAGGCTAACTTGGGCAACATAGTCCTAACTAGGAATACAGCTCAGTGGTACAGCCTCTGCCTAGAATTCCCCAAGGAGGGGTCAGGATGTGGCTCAGTGGTAGAGCCTCTTCCTAGAAATACCCAATGAGGGATTTGGAGTGTGGCTCAGGGGTAGAGTTCCTGCCTAGAATCCTCAGTGAGGGGCTGGAGGTGTGGCTGTGTAGTGGAGTGCTTGTCTAACCTACAGAGAGCCCTAGCATCAACCCTCACTTCTATAGAAATAAGTGATTAGCTGTGTTATTTTTTGTTTAGTCTCTGTGTGATGGGAAAGTGTAGAGCTTATCTGAAGTCTGACTGGAGTAGTCTGTGTGTTCTTATTCTTTGAAAATGATGTTTTCAATCCTTCTGTGCTTTAGTTTTTAGCTCTCAAAATACAGATGTCTTTTTTTTTGTGATTCTCTTTAAACCACCTGTACAAATAAATGGCTCTAAAGATGCTGGGGGAGTTTGTATGTTCAGTGCTTGCTGGGAATGAGGTGTCCCAGGGCAACAACATGGTCTCTACTTCCCTCCTGCATAGTTGTGTCCTGTGGATCCCAGCCTGGCAAATTTGCTCGTCCTCCATCATTTTGTTCTAGTTGGGGTCTCAACTGTCCATCCATATTGACAAGGGTGATCTTCTTTACTTGGCCTACCATTCAAACACTGACATCTGGAAACACTCTCAGTATCATTCCCAGACAGTTTCATCAGCTACTTGGGCATCTGAACCAAGTCACGCAGGCATATAGAGATAACCATTACACTCAGATGCCTAGATTGACTGGGCCAAATCATTCTTGCCTACCGTCACCAAACCCAAGGGCTAATGTTTACACTGTGGTGAATGAAACAGAGTTTCATGTGCAGACCATGCACCATCAGACTCTGGTGAAGTTCCTCTCCTTGGCTCATAGATGGCACCTTCTCCGTGGAATCTTTCATAAGCACTAATCCAACTCACAAGGCTTTCTTTGCTTGGTGCCACCGACATGGGAGAGGAATCCAACATGTTTTGGGACACTCAAATAGTCAGATCATAGTTGGATGTAGTGGCACATGCCTTTAATCCCAGTTCTCAGGAGGCAAAGGCAGGTGGATCTCTGAGTTTATGGCCAGCCTGATCTATATACTGAGTTCCAGGACAGCCAGATCTACATAGGAAGACACTGTCTTGAAAAACAAAAACACACAAATAAAAATTCAGATCATTGCAGCCATTGATGAGTGCAGATATGTCCTCCATCAGAGGTGGAGTTTATACATAGCAAGAGTAGGTGAGAGGCAGGAGATGGAAAGAGAAGATGACCTCTAGGTCAACTGAGGCCATTCTCCACTGAGAAAGGATGGTTCAGGAGATAGGATAAAGCAGTAGGACTGAGGAGGTATCTTCCCTATTTCCCCTCACACACAGTTGCTTTGCCTCCTCATTGACCCAAACCTCAGGGAAGGGAACCTATATCCATATCAGAGCCACACACCCAGAAACATTCCATCTTGTCTTTTGATAGGAGATACCATGAATAGCCTGCTTGGTGTGCCCAAAGGAATCTGGCAGGACACGTATGACAGTTTCCCTGGAGCGTGAACAAATGCCCATTTCTGATAGGGCACTGGTGGCAGGTCAAAGTAATCATACACCACAGTCCAACATGGTGAACCAACGAGTTTATTGGGGTTACTTACAGGAGCAATGCCTCAAAGGTGAATACATCCCTGAAAGCCCACTCCAGCAAGGGCATTGGTTCCCAGAAGCTGCAGCTCTGCCACTTACTGTATACTGCACAGGTAACTCAACAGGTTGGAGGGCGTCTCTTCCAAGCAGCTTGACTGGTCTTCTACTCAGCAGTTCTTAGGGAGGTCGGCACATTCCTGATCCGGTCAGTTTCAGGTACTTCCAGAGACTCGTGTGCTTACTTCCCAGGTCTTGATGAGCCTCCCTTCAAATTTCCCTAAGTGTTAAAGAGCTTCGCTGCAAGATAGAATGTTTTAATACAGAAGAAATCCCAGACAACACAGCCCCTCTGTCCCTTTCTGGCATTTGTCTGGCTCTCCTAGCATGGACAGAAGCTCGAGGATGTGAAGAGTTTGCTGTGTTCATCTCCAGCCACAACTAACAGTTAAGTGCTGATTAATGAGCACCTGTCTTCAACATTTTACCTAAGAGCACTACTCATCCTGTATGCTCCTAAATGTCCACACTGAACCCTCGTCTTTGCAGATCTGACGGCCTCTAGGTCCGCTGCAGCACCTCTCAGGCTTCTGACTGTTGATACAAGTTGAGGCCTGATGACTCTTGACTGACGAGGCCCTGTGTGTTGTAGAACATTGTACAGTGTGAGCTCTACCCAATCAATAAACACAAGGAGCTCAACTACATTTTCCACAAGGTGTAAGAAATAAAATGCTCCCATACATTGCCTTATCTCCCAAGCCTAGGTAAACCTAAGAGATTCCTGAAGGGACTCTCAAAGAAGTCTGAATATTTTTTTAAAACTGTCAATTGTAGGGCCCTGTCTTCCCTGTTCCTCGAGGCCGAAGCACAGGATGCAAGAATTGTTTACGCTAACCAGCTTAGCTTCCCCTGCTCATTCTGCCAGCTGGAAGGAATTAGTTCAAAGCCTTGTTTCTGTGATTGCTATGATAATTTCACCTGCTAAGGAAGGTCCTCAAAGGCACCCTAAATCTCCTCCCATCTGTCTGAAAGGGTTCCCAGCTCCATACCCCCTACATGGAGGCTCCGGCCGCTGGTGCCAAGCGGTCAACACTATGATCTCACTTCCAGATGGGAGGGGGCTCTCGTCCTCTTGCCTCCAAGTATATAAGCCTACGTGTGCTGAATAAAGCTGACATTTACCCTTTGAGCAAACGATCCGGTCACTCTGTGTGTCGTGTGTCTGTTTTCAACTCCTAGGATATTGATCCAGACTTGCGGTTCGGTTCGGGAAGCACCCGTATGGAAGAGTGGGTTTCGCAGATAAGCGCGGGACAGTCAATAGTTTGTGAATCAGGAAAAAAGTCTGATTCAGACGCCATTTTCCAGAGAAGTGTGGGGTGGGAGCACAGCATATTCCCTGCTCCTTCTCAAGAGCCCCGGATGTCTCTCTGGCCTCTGGCTATGAGGTAGCTTTCTCTTCTCTGCATGTGATTTTGCCACCTGTGGGTCTGAGGTTTGCCTTCTGTGAACAAGGGCTCTGACTCTCTCGCAGCATCTCCAGCCCCACAGTGAGCCCTTCATTTAGTGATCCCACGAGGAGCCAGCACCCCGACACCTCCCACCATGATGCTGATGGGCCTGCTCCAGGCAGATGAGTGGACTTCAAGCTGAGCCTCCTCTGCCCACGTGGCTCCTGACATGGAAACTATGATTCCCCATCAATATATGAGAACCAGCAACCACTCAGTAGCCTTGAGTCCCTCTGATCATCCTATGCCATGCTCTCTTTTGAACTGTCTGGCAACTTACGCGACTTCAAGGGCCACAATTCCACCTTTGCTCCATAGATAGCAGAGTTTCACAGGAGATAATGGTCTTTCAGGCAGAGAAAAAGAAGCTTCTAACAGAAGTACTGTAGCAGATCCCGTGCTTGCAGCAGGTAAGTCACTGGCTCTGGGCGGTCACAGGATCTGCACTATAAGGCTGGTGTGGGAGCTGCCCCGGGACTTCCAAGAGTAGAACAGCAGGGGCTTACTGCACCTGGTTCTATTCTTGATCCTGCATGTCTCCCCCTCACTAGCCCTCATCCACAACCCAGAAACCTTGGAGAGGGAGAGGGGGGCAGATGTTAAGGTCCTGCTTCCTTAGGTAAGCATATAGTCACTGGAACGTGGAGGATGCCCTGCTCTCATCAAACTATTGTGCTAGAAGGTTGTGCATACAGGCGCAGCAAGGATAGGCTATGAGGAGAACACTAACACGGGCCCCACTAAGGTTTCCTAGCACTCGGTGGTGGGGAAGAACATGCAGAACACACACGTGCTGTGAGATCTACATGGACGCTAGAGCTGTGAGAACACGCTCTAGTCTTAGCACCAAGTGTGAGCT